>NW_008353482.1:1950262-1989201 GCF_000622305.1 Nannospalax galili | reverse complement strand
CCCGCCCCCGTCCCGCGCGAACGTGCGCGCGCCGCCCCGCCTCCGCCGTGCTGGCGCGAGCCTCGGAGCGCGCGTGCTGCGGAGCGCGGCTCGAGTACCGCGCGCAGAGGTTGGAGGAGGGTCTGTGGACGTGTCCCTGAGCACTCGTGCCCACGCCGCCCCTTGGGAAACACTCCACCAGCGCTCTGGGGCTACGTAAAGCGCCCCCTGTTATCCTGCCTTTGGTGGTCTGCGTCTGTCTCCAGTTTCTTCCTCGGAGCTGCCTCACTTCTCTTAAGTGCCCAAACGTCTATCCATTCTGTCTCAGCTCCACTTCTCACGGCTTTTTTGACCTTTCCCAGTTTGTTTTCTTCTTGTCTTCTTACAGGACTACTTAAGACATTTCCTCCGACTGATGCCAGGTTGTGCCCATTGTTTTCTGCTTTCTGCTCTCATATGGCTCTCTTGTAGCTGTTACCCATGGTGGGTTTCTGAGCTGGGTATTTTCACATTCTTGGCCTCTTCAAGGAATTGAAGTAAAGGCACGGGGATATTTCAAAGTAGCAAGGACCCTTTAGGAACAAAGCAATAGTACAGATCAGGAAGAAATACAATCAACAGTGACAGAGGGTCACATGAGTGAGAGTGCTCAGGGGCCCCTGTTATTGTTTGGGGCTTCATTTTATGGGATTCAAGAGGAGGAGTTTGGTTGTTAAGCTAAAGCACTGGCAGTTCTCTGCTTTGATTGACAAACTGGATTATGTAAGTTTTTCTTCACTGTGCATGTCCTTTCTTATAATGCATCTGATTTTAATCATATACACACTCAGCCATGTATAGGCATAAGATGGCAAATAGAATATTCAGCCTAAAAGTTGACTCAGTGTGCACACTCTTGCTTACTGAATGTGCACACAGAATTAGTTCAAGATGGAGCATTCCTCCATCTTTACATACTGAAAAAATTGGGGTTTGGCTGAATGGAAACTGTTTGATGATAGATACTGAGAGAGAAACTTATTCCATTGATTGCATGGGGTATAGATGCAGCTGCTAGACCCCCATCAACCCAACAGGTTGATAATAGCATTGTTACAAGGGGTGTGTGTACAGTTGAACCCAAGTGGAGCCACTGATTGCTAAATTGTATACTCTGCTTGCCTGCTTCAACTTACTCCCAAAATACTTTTTACCCTACTAATTTATCAGGGGAGTTGAAGGAAGAAGGTCCAACTTTTTCCAACTACTTTGTATTGAGTAGGGATGAAGAGCTGAATATGACAAAAACGGTCTCTCTATTCTGTCTGGAAAGCTGTCCTAGCTCCTGGGTCTCCGCTGGAGAATGTCCTTGAAATTTCTCAGCCTGCTGGTCCAGAGTCATACCTTCTTCTCCGTTTGTCTGTTTTCTCAATGTTGGTGGCAGCTGTTGGTGGAGGACCCTTTGTAATTGAAGTTGTTGGATACTGGATGACATGAACTGTATAATTATTGAAGAGGACAGGAGTAAGCAAAAGAACCAGGGACAGGATAGGTACCCTCAAAGAAAGGCGTACTGATGGTGCCCAGGGCTTTGAAGTTGAAAAGCTACAGTCCGGGGTTCTGGTTGAATCTGCTCACTGGAGGATATTGTATATATCATGTTGGATCATTCCAGATTTGTCAACATAAAATGATCTGCCTAATATCACAGGAATATTAGGTGACACACAAATCTGGAGTAAATGGCTATTTGGGGGCCCTAAGATAGCCCAGGGTAAATTTGGTTACCAAGTTGCAACATTTTAGCTCTGCACAATCACGGTTCTCATCTGTCCTGAGCCTTGTAGAATCCTTATACCTGTGGCATATAATTCTGGGAACTTCAGTTCAAAGTTCCCTTTGTTGGCTGTGGTAGTTAGAATGAGAAATGTTACCTATAATAAGCTCATGTATTTGAACATTTGGCCCCCATTTTGTGGCACTGTTCAGGGAGGTTATGGAACCTTTAGGAGTGGAGCCTTGATAATGGAAATATGTCACTGGTCACTGGTGCAGGCTTTGGGGATTTATAGCCTTGCCCTGCGACCTATTCATATTCTCTCTCCTCTCTTTCTCTCTTTCTCCGCTCTCTCTCTCTCTGACATGTATGAATGAAAATGTGACCAGCCAGCTTATCACATTTTATGCTTGGGGAGGCTAGTATCTGCCTATGTCCCACTGTGCAAGACCCAGTCTTTTGAAAGCCTGTTTTACTCTCAGAACTACTGTCTTCCAAGCTTTTACTAGAACAGCCCATCAAGCTCTGCTTATAGCATTCAACAACTTTTCTAGTCCAAAGTTCCAAAATCTTTCATATTTTCAAAAAACAATATGGTCAGATTCTTCACAGCAATAGCCCACTCTCTGATACCAACTTCTATATTATTTATTTTTCTGTTACTGTGATAAAACATCATGACCAAAATTGACTTATGGAAGCAAGAATTTATTTTGGCTTATAGTTCCAGAGGGATGTGAGTCTATCATGGTAGGGAGGCATGGCAGTAAGTGACAGGCCTAGTGGCAGGAGCAGAAAGCTGAGAGCTCACATATTTGGTTGCAAATACCAAACTCAGAGAGTGAACTGAAAGTGAGGGAAGGCTATAAATTCTCAAAGCCTGTCCCCAGTGACATACTCCTCCAGCAAGGCTATATTTCCTAAAGATTATGACCCTAAACAGTACCACCTTCTGGGGACAGCCTGTTCAAACATTTGAGCCTATGGAATACATTTCTCATTTAAATCACCACAGAAATTCATGCATCTGGAGAGGCAGAAAGGAACTCTTCAGGAGAGACAAATAGTTCATATAGCCATTAAGGAATGAATCCCTGGATCATATAAAATCTACTTACCATCATGAGAAGGGACAGAGTTTTTTCATTCTGTCATATCTGACAGCATTTACTATGACACATAATGGAAACATTATATGTAAAGTTATAATAATCAAGACTGCAGCATGGTAGTAGATGAGGAGAGGCACCCTAACTAATCCCAAATCCTCCGCATGAGTCAATACTTCTTAATCAGGCTGACTACGTGTTTTTCCTCCATGTCCAGAGGATCACTTTGCACATAAAGACTTCAAATACAAATAAGGTTAGAGGTTTGTATAGGGAAGTGATACAATAAAAATGTGGTTAAGGAGTAATATCTACATTTGTAGCATTCCTAGTGCCAGGATTAGCAGAATTTTGATCATTACAGATTATGCCAAAGAAAATTCCAAATATCTTAGAAAAATTTCAAAGTATCTAAATGTGAAAGAATTTAAAGAGTGAAACTAGATCCCTATCTCTCATCCTGCAAAAAACCCTCAACTCCAGGTGGATCAAGGACCTCAACATAAGAACTGATATCCTGAATTTGATTGAGGAGAAAGTAGGAACTACCCTGGAACTTATGGCACAGGAAATGACTTTCTGAACAGAACTCTGAGAATATTTGCATTAAGTCCAACAATTGACAAATGGGACCTCAATAACTAAAAAGCTTTGGTACAGCAAAGGATACCATCATTCAAGTGAAATGACAACTACAAAATGGGAAAAATCTTTACCGTCCATATCTGTGACAGAGGATTAGAATCTAGAATATACAAAGAACAAAAAATCTAAACATCACATAAACCAACAATCCAATTAAAATTGTGGCAAGGAACTAAACAGAGAATTATCAAAAGATGAAAATGGCTGAGAATTTTTTTAAAAATGTTCAACGTCTTTAACTATCAGAGAAATGCAAATTAAAACCATTTCGAGATTTTGTACTACCCCAGTCAGAATGGCTAGCATCCAAAATCCAAACAAGGATGAATGCTAGCAAAGATATGGGGAAAGAGGAACTCTTATGTACTGCAAACTGATGCAGCTACTATGGAAATTAGTGTGGAGATTCCTCAAAAGGCCAGAAATAGGTCTACATGATTCAGCCACAACACTCTTACACGTATACCTAAAACACTCTATATGCTTCCACAGAGACACTTGTTCATATATGGTCGTTGATACTCTATTCACAATAGTCAGGAAGTGGAAACAACCTAGTTATCCATCAACTGATGAATGGATAATGAATGAATGGTACATTTATATAGTGGAATATTATTCAGTCATTAAGAAAAATGAAACTATGAAATTTTCCAGTAAATGGATGGAAATGGAAACAATCATTCTGAGTGATGTAATCCACACCCACAAAGCCAAACATCTCATGTTTTGTATCATATGCAGATGCTGGCTTTATATCTTTATGCCTGTGTGTTATGATTGGAAAATCCATGGAGGTCAGGAAGCTAGTTAGAGGCCATAGGGGATGTGGGATACTTGGAGAGGACATAGAATGAAGTGATATAAGAGTAAGAGGAGAATAATGGTGTGGAAAGCATTAAATTTGGCAGGGAATGGGAGATCAGGGTAGAGAAGGGAATATGGGAGGGATAACTAACATTAAAGGACTTTTGAAAAATTCATGTGGGAATTTACTCCTGTAAAAGCTTCTTAAATATATACATATACATATACATATACATATACATATACATATATAAAAACAGTTTAGGGGCCGGAGAGATGGCTCAGCAGTTAAGAACACTGGCTGTTCTTGCAGAAGACCAGGGTTCGAATCCCCGCACTCACATGGCAGCTAACAACTGTCCGTAATTCCAGTTCCAGGGAACCCAACAGTCTCTTCTGTCCTCCGCAAGCATCGCATGACACGGGTGCACTTACCTACATGCAGGCAATACACACATACACATAAAAAAACAGTTTAAATGGAGTTACCCTATATGGGGACAATTCCCCTGCCAGATACCATGAGCTAGCAAATAAAAAGCTCAATTCTAGGAATGGGGTCTTCCATTTGGAGTGTTTACTAGGGAGGTCCCATAGCTTCTCAAACAGTGCTTGGTATTACCACTGCTCTTGGCTGCCCTCCAGAATTTAATGGTAAGTTCCTATTGCTGAAGATACTATATATGTGACTCATAGAACAAACCTGGAGAAATCAAGCTGGTACTGACTTCAAAGCTTCATCTGTACTGGCTAAATTTCATAGTATTGGAAGATACTATGCATGCTACTGGAAAGGAAAAGTAGCTTGCCCAGCTATGAATCCTGTGAGCTACATATCTTAGCCTGGCAAGACAGGCTCACTGATGCAATAATGCATGAATGTTATTGGCGTAACCAAACACTTTATGACTAGATTTAGGCTCATGTTACAAGATGGAGCCCATACCTGGTACTGTTATCAAAGCCAAGAACCTGTAGCTAGACAGGTCACAGGCATGGAGGAGATCCTGCCATTATTATCCTGCTAAATCAGCAGAGTGTTAAACCAACTCCCACTCTTGTTATACCTGTAGATTGATGTAGCTCTCATCTCAACTCTCACCAGAGAAATTTCTTGCAGAGGATGTCATATGAGAGCTTGTGGATTTCTTGGCCCTAAATGGGACACTTCTATCATACCCTCTCCGCCAAAGATTAAAGGATCATTGTGGAAGAGGGGCTGGAAATACTTTAAAAGCCAGGGGTGGCAGATGAATACAAAGAAACATTTTTCAGACATAACAGAGATATTACACACATGAACCCATGGCACTTGTGACAGCATGCACAAGACCTGCAAAAACACACATCAGACAAAACTCCAGCATGGAAGGGGGAAATGGCCAAGAAGCCCCAACCCTACCTGAGCAGCTATTGGCAATTGATAGCTGCTGCGAGTTTTGGTTTTCTTTAAGTATGTGATGTCAGGTGGGTTGACCAGGCTCCAGGGAATGGACACACACATTTGGAGAACACACATTAGACTTGATAGGTTTTATAAATAGAGGACATGGGCTGGAGAGATTGCTCAGTGGTTAAGAGCACTGACTGCTCTTGCAGAGGACCTGGGTTTGATTCCCAGCACCCACATGGTGACTAACAATTGTCTGGAACTCCAGTTTCAGGGGAATTCAACACTCTTTTCTGACCTCTGTGGACATTGCATGATATGAATGTACTTGCATACATGCAGGCAATACACTCATACACATAAAATAAAACTAATATGTTTTTTAAAAAATAGAGGACATGAAGTGGGGTGTAGGGAGTTAGGGGTGTATCTTAGAGGAGATGGTGGAGGGGTTCTGGATATGATCAAAATACATTGTATGAAACTCTCAAAGAACCAATAAAATATTATTTTAAAAGTTGTATAAAATTTAAAGGTTTTGAATTTAGTTATCTGTGCTACCCAATTATCACTGTATTTGAGGATAAATGTTATTCGGCTTTTCTGAAATCTATGAAGATGTGTTTTCAAAAAATTCATACAAGTCTGAGATAAGAAATATGAATTTAAGAGTTTATCTCCTGAAGTGTTATGGCATAGAAGGTAGTTGGAAGTACCTGATAGAGTCCTTTTCTTCATGGTTAGAGTGACTTTCATGTGATGTCTTTTCCCGATTGATGGAATCACCTGGTTTTAGCTTTTATTCCTTTAGCTTTTGTTTTCTCAGGAGTTCACTGCATAAATGCTCTGTAACCAATTCTAAATTTTAGCTATCATGTTTAAAAGTCCCTTTTAATAGTAGATGTCCTTCTTTAATAGAGATGGCTCATATATTCTTTATTTATTTTTATAAGATGCTTTTCAAAAAGGGCAGATCTTTGGTTTAGAAGAATTAATGAGAGTGTCTTTGGCCAAAGAAGCTGAAAACTTTAGTTAATTTTAAATTTTCATGTCATTGGTTTATTTAATCATCAATCTACAGGACTTAAGATCATAGGCGTGTCAGAGTTTTGTATAATAAGCTCAAACTATTTTTACAAATAGATTTAAACACTTGTAACTTAGTAGGAATGCCCCAAGTAGGAACAGTTCTTTGAACATAATTACTCCTACTGTTAAGGTGGTGGCTGTCCAGCAAATGAAAGCTTCACTTCCATGGAAAACATGCAAATTACATTACACTTTAAACTTCTAGTTTGTTTTGATCTGTAACAATCATTTAAAAGTTTTACATGCAAAATCTTTTCTCATACAAAAGCACAAATGCATTTCTTCTTCTTTTACTTGATTGTTCCTTTCTGTTCCTGTCTCAACCTTTCCTTAAAGCTAAAAGCACAGAGTCAATTCATTGTCCCTAATACACTGGAAAGGAGAAATTACAATTGTGATGTAATGAAACACATTAAGATCATCTGTGAACCTTAGGGTTCCTTTGTATTCCTTTAAGTATGTTAAGTACATTTTTAAACAACCATTTTTAGTTCCAGGTTTAGTTCCAATTTTAAAAAGTATAATTTTATTAAATTTGTTCTTTGAGAATTTCATACATGCATAGAATGCACTCTGGTTATTCTCCCATACCTGCCAGCCCCCTTCTTTCCTAAAAGTTCTTTTCTCAAATTCATGTATTTTTGTTTTGTTTTGTTTTGTTTTGTTTTGTGACTCACTGAGTTTAACCAGGATCATTTATATCTCAGGTGTATGGAACTGTCCATTGGAACCTGGTGGGCTCACTCATGGGTGCACTGCCAAAGGCAATGACTGCCTTTTCCCCAGAATTCACCAGTAGCCAACAGCTCAGTAGGAAGGATAGGGCCCTGAGAATTCCTCCCTGATCCATGATTGACTGATAGGTCCAATTTTATGCAGTCCCAATGGAAGAAACTTGACTGCTATAAGATCATTATTACAATAGTTATGTCATGCCCAGAAGAAAGCATTTTGTAGCACTTCTCCCAATCCTCTGGCTCCTCCATACTTTCCACCCTCTCTTCTGATATGTTACTTGAGCCTTAAATAGTGTGGCATAAATGTCCTGTTTAAGACTGAGCACACAACCTTCTCTTATTCTCAGAACCTTGAGCATCTATGAATCTCTGCATTCACCATCATTCATTGCAAAGACATGCATCTCTGGTTAAGCTGAAAGTAGCATTCCTGTATGGCTATAAACATAAATATTTAGAAAGCAGTTTGGGGACATGTAAATTTGCTTATACAATAGTAAAAAGTTTCCTCATATAGTACCAGGCATGAGTTCACTCCTATGGAGTGAGCCTCAATTCCAACCAGAGGTTGGCTGGTTGCCCCACAATGGTTATGCCATATTGCACACCATTGCTATGGTTTTATCATTGTAAGAATGTTATATACATGGAATTATGCTATAGCTAACATGAAAACTGACTTTACGCACCATGATTTGAAATTAATCGATGACACTGTATGTGTCAGTTCTACTTTGTATTGTTGAGTATTGTCATGATTGACCTTGATTTGATTCAGAAGAATCTAGGAATTTAGAAACACATATCTCTGAGGTTATCTATGAGAATATTCTCAGAGTGGATTACCTAAAGTGGGGAGGCCCTTCCCTCCCTATGTTATAGGTTGGGGACTGCCATGGAATAAATGGAGAAGAAGGAGAAAGCAAAGGGTGTAGGATTCTCTCTGTTTCCTGGTTACCTGATATGAGCTATTTAGCCAGACCCTTCCAACCATGATGAACTGAAATCTCTGAGAACAAGAGAGAAACATATCCATTTACTCACTTTAAGTTGTTTCTGTCAAGTATTTATGAGTATAATGGAAATGCTGGCCAACACAAGTACTACTCAGCTATTTGTACCTCATTGTGTTTATTTAGTCACCCACTGAAGGATATTTGGATGCCTTGATATTTTCACATGCTAGACAAAAATCTCTACTACTGAGCTTCATTCCCAGCCATCGAATCATTTTAGATAAGTCTTCCTCATGTAGCTCAGGCTAGTCACTTATGTTATTCTGTCTCTGCATCATGTTTGCTAGGATCATGGCACAGGCCACCATGCCCTGTTTTTAAATGATGCTCTTTAATTTCAAATTTGTTTTTCACTTCTGGAACATAGGAAAGAAGTTTAATTATATGTATCAATCTTGTATCTTGTGATCATGCTATCCTTACTTATCAGTTTCAAAATTGTTCTTGGGAATTCTTTGGAGTCCACAAAACTTGTGAGATTGCAATCTTCTGGAGACTATTACAGAGCTCCATTTGACAACTGGTCAAATGCAGAGAATAAATGACTGTCATAAGGTCCCACTTCAAGATGGAATACAGGCAACCAACAGATGCTGAAGGAAAGAGAATCAGTTTCCTCCAGGGACTAGCTCCCTGAGCGTTTTCTGTTTTGAATGAAACTGATATGACCACTGTACGTTTCATTTTATTAGAATTAGTATGCTACGTCTTTCATCGTCCTTTTATAAACAATGAGGTTTTATGTTACCATGGGCTTTTAAAATTTTTATTATTTTTTAATTGAGCTTTTAAAATTTCATACAATATTTCCCACTCACATCCAGACCCCTTCCCCTAGACCTCCCCCTGCCCTGAACCCTATGCACTTTGCCATAAGTCCTATTCATTCAGGTGTTTGCACCCAAATGTCCTTCAGTGTAAATGCATCCACTGGAGTCTAGTCAGCCCATCCAGTGGTTGTATGTAAGTCATACTCTCCCTTACCCAGCAGCAACCAGTCTCAAATAATTCTTGATCTAGTGCATATGTATACCTAGGAGTTGCTTGGAAGGGAACACAGTGAGAGACAGAAGAAATCTCCCTTAGAGCAGCAAATATGCTGCACAGCATTCACCAAAGAAACTTCTTTTTGCAACAGATGGAGGCTACTGCAGAGTTGCACATCTGGTCAGGCATAGAGAACATGTACCTGGGGTATGCCCAGTACTAGATGACACATCTGAAGTTGAATCTCTACCACCAAAGCTCACGGAACATAGCAGAATAAGGGGTAGAGAGAGGGCTAATGCACCCCTCAACTCTCACCAGTGAGGCTTCCATGGGTTTTTTATAGACAAAGCATAGTTGGTTCTTTTTTGTTGCCAACTCTGACAATCTCTGTTTATTGGTGTCAGGGGTTTGTTCTTAGCCCAGGCTGGCCTCAAACTTATAATCCTTTTGTCTCTACTTCCCTGCTTCTTGAATTGAAAGCACATGCCCCTACAAATAACTGATCTCTGTCTTAGATTGGTGCATTTGGATAATTTACATTGAACAAGGTTATTGACACATTTTAATTTATATCAACCACATTGCTGCTTTCTAATAAGTTTCAGTGGCTTCTTTTGCTTCTTTGGTTTTTCAAATGTTTCATTTTTTTAAAAATTCTATTTTCACTCCTTCCTCCTTATGCTGCTTAATATTCTGCCTTTCCCAGGGCCCAGCACTGACTGCATCTCCAGGTAGGAACTTCTCCTTCCTCCTTTCTAGGCTGCTTGACACTCTGCCTGCTTTTCCCAGGACCCTGTGTTGATGTCACTGCTGAGTAGGGTCCTTTCCTTCTTCTTCCTTAGTCTGCCCAACACCCCACCTACATTTCCTGGGTTGTGAGGCAGGCTGCATCCTTGATTAGGGCCCTCTCTTCTCTCCTTCATAGGTCAATCAAGACTTCTCATGCCATCATCAGGATCCTAAGCCTACTGGGCTGCTGGGGAGTGTCCTCTTGTTCCTTTATCCTAGGCCACCCGACATTCTACCTATCTTTCCCTGGATCTGGCTGGATAAGACCCTCTCTTTTGTTCTCCCTATGCCACCAAAAGCTCTGCTTGCTTTGACCAGGCCTCAATCTGACCATGCTGCAGGCTCTCCAGGTGGCACCCAAGCCCATGAGGCTGGCAGATGTAGGAGTCTGTTACCTCTTGACTCAGCCCCCTCCACCTGGGAACCCTCTCCTGGCATCCCACTTGATATGGATGACCTGGCAAAAGAACTCCTTTCCTTGCCTCCACCCGCTGAGAACCCTCCAAGGCCACCCAGCCCCACTAATCCTATTCAAGACTCTCTTCAGCTCCTTATATGGCAGGTAAGAGACTTGCTTTCCTAGGCTCCACCCCATTGAGATTCTCCCCAGTCTCCCAACCCACCCTACTTCAGGACTCTGGCCTGGTTGGTTAACAACTCATATGAAAAGACACAATCAACAGCCTAATTACAAATGCCCGGGTCTCATCACAAGAAAACAAGAAATATGGAAAATCTGAGACAATATACCTAACTCAGATATCATCCATACCATAGTAATTGTCCCCAATGAAAATGATTTAGATGAAATTAAGACACATAGTCAAGAAAACAACTGCTAAATGAAGTCCAAGGAATCAAATACACACACAAACAAAATAAAACAAACACTCCCCACAAATGGATGAAATTATGAAGACAATCCTGACTATGAAATTTTAATGCAATGAAAAGAGAAATACTGAAACGAAGCTGAAAATTAAAAACTCAAAAAGTTTAATGAAAATTTCAGTAGAAAGCCTCCTCAATAGAATGGACCACATAGAAGACCTACGATCAGGGCTTGAAGACAAGGTCAGAGGAATTATTCAATAAAAGAAAATGACAAATATAAAACTCATGAAAGGAATAGTCAGGAACTTTGGAACACTATGAAAAGAACAAACCTGTGAATTATGGGCATAGAAGGAGAAGAATTCCAGGTTAGAGGCATACAGACAACTATAGCAAAATAATAGAAGAAAACAAAGAACACTTCCAAAATCTAGGTGAAGAGATGCCCAATCTGATAGATGGGACACATAAAACAACATTAAAATTCAATTGAAAACACAAAAGACTCCTGGCACCAAAGCAACCCTGAGCAAAAAGAAATGCTGGAAGCATTACTTTACACGATCCCAAGTTATATTATTGGGATATAATAATGAAAACAGCATGTTATTGGCACAAAACAGATGTATAGATTAAAGGAACAGACTAGAAGACCCAGAGTTAAGTCCTTGCAATTATAGCCACCTGATTTTTGAAAAAGACACAGTGATGGATAGCTTTAGTTGTCAATTAGACATTCTAAAGTCACATGGAATGAGAGTTTTAATGAGGAATTGTCTACCCTGGGTGGGCCTGTGGGCATGTCTGTGGAGTATTGTCTTAATTAAACTAATTAATGTGAGAAGATCCAGCCCAATTTGAGTGATACCATTCTCTAGGTAGAAAGTCCCGAGCTGTATAAGAGTGGAGAAATTGAGCTGAGTACATGCAAACAAGAGAGCTTGTGTGTGCTGTTTCTCTCTGCTCTTGACTATAGTTGTGATGTTACTAGCTGTTTGAAGTTTCTGCCTTGATTTCCACAGAATAACAAACTGTAACCTGGAATTGTAAGATGAATTGAATTAAATGCTTTTCTACCTTAAGTTGCCTTTTTCCAGGGTTTATTTTATCACAACAACAGAAATGAAACTAGAACACACATCAAAATGCACATTAGAGAATAGACAGCATCTTTAATAAATTGTGTAGGGAAAATAGAATGTTCACATGTAGAGGAATGAAACTAAACCATTATCTCTTACCCTGTACAAAATCAAGTCCAAATGGATTAAAAACCTCAATGCAATACTGAAACCTGACACTGCTAAAAGACAAGGTAGAGAGTGTGTCACAACATGTACACATAGGCCATAATTTTCTAAATAAGACTCTGTTTGCTTAGGACTTTATGAAACTTAAAAGCTTCTATACAGCAAAGTAAACAGTTGATTGTGTGAAAAAGTAGCCTACAAAATGGAAGAAAAAGTCTTTTCATCCAGCAGAGGATATGCAAAGAACTGAATACACAAAGAACTGAAAAAAAATCAAGAAAAACATGATGGGGAGTAGGGAGATGAGGGTGGATCTGAGAGGAAATGGGGAAAGGGGTCTGAATATGATCAAAATACGCTTTATTAAACTTTCAGGGAATCAACAAAAATAATATTAAAAAGAAAACAACCCAATTAAAAATGGTCTAGAGATCAGAACAGAGAATTTTCAAAAGAAGAAATAAAAATGGCTGAAAATACTTTAAAGAGTGTTTGCCATCATTATCCATGAGGGAAATGTAAGTTAAAACCATGTTGAGACTCCATCTCATTCCTGTAAGAATATCTATAATCAAATGACAACAAATGCTGGAAAGAATGTGGGGAAAGAGAAATGCTTATTAGAAGTGGAAGTATGACTGGTGCAGCCACTATGAAAATCTGTGGCAATTCCTCAAAAAGGCAGCAATAGATCTACCATTTTATCCAGTTATTCCATTCCTGGGCATATATCCAAAGGACTCTATATCCTAGTCTAGAGATTTTTTTCTCATCTATGTTCATTGTTGATCTAATCTCAATAGCTAGGAAATGGAAGTGGCCTAGATGTTCATCAACCTGATGAATGGGTAATGAAAATGTGGTAAATGTAAGCACTGAAATTTTTCAGCTATAAACAATGAAATTGTTGGCCCTAATGCTTGTGCTATAAGAGTCCTGTACAGAAAACTCCTTTCTTGTGTCTATAAGGTAGATGAATGGATAATGAAGGTGTAACACATATACACAATGGGATATTATTCACTGTGAATGTGGGGGGAAGTGTCCTTGGAAGAATGGAGTGGTGTGAAGGGAGAAAGGGTAATATTAAATTAGGAAGGGTTAAATGGAGTGGAGAATAAGAGGACAGGGCAGAGGAGGGAGTATGGGGAGGGATAAGTAACGCTAAAGGCCTTTAGAAAAAGCAGAGTTGTCCAGACAGCTAATCAGTGCTCATATGAACTCACAGTAATGGTGACAGCCTGCACAAGTTCCATGAAAGCTCAAACCAGAACTAATCCAATCCCAGCGTAGACATGAAGAAGAGGATAAGAAACTCCAACCCCACCTAAGGAAACTGGCAACAGATGAATGCTGGGAGGGGCAGAGAGAATCTTGAAATTTCAAGTATGAGACTCTTGGTAGATTTACCAATCTCCAGTTGATGAACTCACATTGTAGGACATTTGCAGATACAAGTTAGACTCTATAGGCCTTGATATATGTGTATATATATATATATATATATTAGAGTACATTAAATTGGGCAGGGGCAATAAGGAAAGGTGTAGATAGGGAAAGGAATCATATTGTATAGAAGTTGCAAAAATGCAATAAACAAATGTTAGAAAATTGAATTTGAAAATTTCAGTTATATGGATAGAACTGGAAATAATCATTTTGAGTAAGGCAAACTCAGACCCAGTAAAACAGGTGCCACATGTTCTCCCATATATGTGGATCTTAACTTTGAATCTCTAATTTTTTGCTTTCAAGCCAGGAAACAAGAAAGGGGACACGGAGAGAAGGTTGCCACGAGCTAAGAGGAGAGTAAAATATATACAATATAAAGGTAGAGTGGGGGTTTAAAAACGGAGGGTGTTTTCCCGAGTCTCTGTTACTTCACATAGTGTAACAGTTTCTAGTTTCATCCATTTATCTGCAAACTTCATGATTTCGTCTTTCCTTACCACTGTGTAAAATTCCATTTTGTAAATGTACCAAATTTTCATTATCCATTCGTCAGTTGAGGGACATTTGGGTTGTTTCCATTTCTTAGCTATGGTGAAAAGAGCAGCAACAAACATGGAAGTAGAAGTATCTCTGAAGTAGGATGAGTCCTTTGGTTATATGCTAAGGAGTGGTATAACCAGATTAGGTAGATTTTCAGTGTTTTAGAGTTCTTGACATTGATTTCCAAAGCAGTTGCATGAACTTGCAATCCCACCAGCTGTGAATAAGCATTTCCCTTTCTCCACTTCTTACCAGCATTTGGTGTCCTTTGTTCTCTAGACCTTAGCCAGTCTGACTGGGGTAAGATGAAATCTTAAAATAGTTTGGATTTGCTTTTTCCTAATTACTAAGGATTTTGAGCAGTTTTTAAGGTGTTTTTTAACCATTTTTATTTCTTCGTTTGAGAATGCTCTGTTCAGGTCCTTAGCCCATCTCTTTATTGGGTTATTTTCTTGTTTCTTTGTGTTTCTTTTCTTTTTTTTTGAGTTCTTTGTATATTCTGGATATTAACCCTCTGTCAGATGTGTAGTAGGTGAAGATTTTCTTCTAATCAGTGGGTTTTCTCTTCACTTTCTTTGGTTGCTTCTTTTGTTGTACAGGAGCATTTTTTAAAAAAAATATTTATTATTTTTATTTTATGTGTGAGTGTATTGCCTGCATGTAAGTAATTGCACCCATGTCATGCCATGCCATGGAGGTTAGAAGAGGGTTTCAGATTCCCCTGGAACTGGAGTTAAGGATGGTTTGTAGCTGCCATGTGGGTGCTGGGAATCAAACCCGGGTCCTCTGCAAGAACAGTCAGTGCTCTTAACCACTGAGCCATTTCTCTAGCCCGAACAGGAGCTTTTAAGTTTAATGAAGTCCCGCTTTTTGAATGTCGACCTTAAGGCCTGAGTAACTGATATCCTATTTAGAAAGTCCTTTCCTACACTTATGTCTTATAGGATACTGCCTTTGTTTTCTTCTACCAGTTTCAGAGCTCCAGGTTTTAGATTGAGTCTTTAATCCATTTGGAGTTAACTTTTGTGCAGTGCGAAAAGTAAGAATCTAGTTTCATTCTTCTACAGGCGGGGATCAAGTTTAGTTAGCACCGTTTGTTGAAGATGCTTTCTTTCCTCAATTAAATGTTCTTGGCACCTTTGTCAAGTGGCTGAAATTGCTTGTACTCAGGTTTGGATCTTCAATGATGTTCCATTGATCTATGTGTCTGTTTTTGCACCAATACCATGCTGTTTTTATGACTATGGCTCTGTAGTATACTTTGAGATCTGGTATTTTAATCCCCCCAGCGTTGCTCTTTGTATTCAGGGTTGCTTTGGCTATCCAGGGTCTTTTGTGCCTCCATATGAATTTAAGGATGGATTTTTCTAATTCTGTGACGTATGTCATGGGGATTTTGATTGGCATTACACTGAATCTATGTGGGGGGTTTGAGCCTGCAACCCCCATGCAAGGATGACTGGGGATGAGTAAGCGTGCCATTCGCCAGCCCCTGCCGCCCCCAGCACCAGGAACAATCAGACGCAACCGGGAGTCTAGTCAAGCAGGAACTCATTTATTGCAGCAGGGCAGGGTGCTTATAATTCCCCCATAGTTCTCCAATCAGCTTAAAGGTCAATGCATGCATGCAGGCAGGAGCCCATGAAAGCTTATGGAGGCATCCAATCCGATGATCTTCAAAACAAGTCAGGCCATGTCCCAGTAACTTCCTCTCGGTGCCATCTTGGCAAGGTGGGGCCTTTAGGTCCTCACAAATCTATATATCACTTTTGGTAGGATAGCCATTTTCACAATATTAATTCTACCGATATATGAGCATAGGAGGTCTTCCATCTCCTGGTGTCTTCCTCTATCTCTTTCATCAAAGACTAAAAAACTTCATTGTAAAGCTATTTAATATCTTTGTTTAGGTATATTACTCTGTATTTTTTGAGACTATTGTGAATGGGATGATTTCCATAAAACCAATTGCTTGTTATAGGTATATAGAAAGCCTACTGATTTTTGTAAATTGATTTTGTAGCTTGCCACTTTGCTGAACATATTGATTATTTCTAGTAGTTTTCTCTTGGAATTTTTGCAATCTCTTATTGTATAATACCATATCATCCCTCCCCCAAAGAATGGAGGGTGTAGGGGGTTAGGAGAGATGAAATGATTTGGGGGGAGGGTTAACCACACCAAAGGGGTATGACAAAGCCACATGGAAACCTATCTTGTACTAAAGTAAAATATGTAATTTATATCTAAAACCCGAATTTGGTGGGAGAAGCCCCATGGCTGAAATTAAATGCTCCTAGAAGCCATGGGTTATCATTAAAAATTCCAGTGCCATGAGTGAGATGCTTTGTGAGTGCCTGGTCAAGCAGACAACAGAGGCCCCTAAAACAATCAAGCTTTTGCTTTTATTCCTCTTGGTTACCCACCAGAATTTGATTGTAAGACCCTATTGATGAACAGAAATCAAGCTGAAGCTTTCTCCCTGCTGGCTAGCTTTCACAGTCCCAAAAGATGCTATGCAGGCTGCTTGGGGGAGAAAAGATACGAAGGGTCTTTCCCGGTTTTGAAAACTAGGAACTGTGAGAACAGCCTGCCAGACAAGATGTACCCATTTGTGCAGTTGTGTCACTACTCTTATGGAGCTAACCAATGGCTAACTTCATGAAAACTTACAATGGGGAGTGCATAGGCCCTAACTGGAACTTAATACTGTTCTTTAATTAAATTAACATAGTAAAAATGCCTTCCAAACTTATAGGTGATACCCATAGACAGATGCTACTCTCACCTCAATCTGAGAAGTCTCTCTTACCAATGAACAGTGATAAATGCAGACATAAGGCTACTCAGCATGCTGAGAATAAGTGATGGATGAATGCTCACTCAGAAACAAGAGGTTTTATCATTTTCTATAAGGAAAGAATGTGTTGAATAGGACTATTCTCCAACAGACAGACAATGGACAGATGCCATTTTCCCAAACTTGGTTTCACCAGCTTGCCTAGCATCATCACAGCTGAACTTGTTGACTGTCAGGTACCACAAGGAAGAAGGGGCAGGGAGAGTAAGTCACACCTCCCAACCAATTATTTTACCCTAGTTTCACATGGTCTGGGGAGAGGGGCTAAGGATGTATAGGCTGAGGAAGCCTACAGGAAGCTCTCTCACCATTTTATGTGGCTATGGGAAAGCCACCATCCATACTTGAATGATGACTTTCCAGTGTGTCCTTAGGGGTGGAGCACGCCCACTCTAAGTAAGCCCTCACCCGTTAACCTAATAAACTCGCTGGTTCCCCAAATGGCAGTTTAGTGAAATTGTACCTCAGTTTGTCATTGGGACCAAAGGAAGAGGGGGGTGAACATTATTTACACCTTCTCAGAAGGAATTCTAGCTACCTTTGGCTCAGTAAGCAAGAATACAACAAAACCAAGGATGTGTTTGGGAAGAGCAATGGTGTTGTCCTTATATGGGGAAGGAGACCGACTATAGAAGTGAATCTGGGTGAAGGGAGAGTGTTGGCAGAAGATATTTTGACATGATGGGCTATCCCCATAGAACCAGTGGTGATAGTGGCAGTGGCATCGATAGTGGGTACTGAGATGTATAATGAAGGTGAGGCCACATAGGCAGACAATGTTGATGGGGGGAATCCTAGATTGGCAGTCTTCTAGGTGATTTGTAGTGGCACACCTGCTCAAGTCATGGGGTCTGCCATCGGAGTATGGAGATGCTTTTAGAATAACTGAAGGTCTGGAACAGACATTATAAGCCCTGCAAGTACCACATCAGGGGCAAAAAGTATCAGCAGGCAGCTGCAGAGGCAGACTGGCCACTGCCAAGTGCAGTAAGTGATCATTGAAATGTTGAGGCGACAACCTGGAAGGAGATTGAAGGTGTAAGAATTGCAGCAAGAAAGGAATATAAGGCAGGCTTCTTCAGTATTGGCCTCCAACCTAGTCATTAACTTCAATAAAAGAGAGAAGATCGAGGTGTTAGACTGAATTTTTTTTTATGACTAGTGGAACAAAAGAGGAAAAGAGCCCATAGATTCATAATCCAAAGCTCATTCTGGGATCCCCAAACCTGGAACTCATGGGAGGACGCAGGTAATGATGTAAAAGGGAGCTATGTAGAAATAGCTGAAGATGCCCTTGGGTTGAACTTAATACAAAGAAAGAGAAAACCCATGATTCATCATGCTGATGGAGGTCTTAGCAGTGGTCTGGTGTGAAAAATTATGGTAATCAAAGAATACTCAGTACTGGAGATGTTGGAACTAGGGAAAACTTTCAGTCAACCAGTGAAGGAGCTCCTCACCACCTGGTTTATGAGGCTGTGGGACATGGGAGCAAATGAATTACTTTAAGTGACGCAGGAGCAAAGAAGTTGAGCAACATAACCAACCATCCCTCCTTGAGACACAAGCTGTATAACCTGAGGCAGTACAAAAGGAACCAGTCCCTGATGGACTGGCTCCTATGAGCCATCACCAGTGGAAGTTCCCATGGAAATAAGGGGCTGGGGGGATAGGTCAACAGAGGAGAGACTGGCACTTTCAAGGGAACTAGGTATGAAGAAAATCATGTATGATGCTGTTGGATAGGCTTGTTCTCCAAATGGCCAGCAAAAGATGGATGTCTTCTTCTCTAGCTTCTCCCCTACTTATTTCAAACTGGCTGGACCTTAAGACTTTCCATAAGAACAGAGGGACAGAGGGAGACAATCATCCCTCCCACCCAATCAGTCAGCCTTGACTACATGAGGGGGATGGACTAAGTATAGACACAGGGGAAGCAAGGGAGGAAGAAGGGGATTCACCATCACAAGCGGGTGAAAATTCAGGAATTTTTAGCCTATTGAAGCTGGGCTGAAATGTAGGGGAAAAAACACCCCAAGGGTGCTCATTCTTTTAAGTAGCCCCTCACCGCCCTCATATGCTCTGTTAGTAAGCCCAATAATTATTTTTATTCCCTAAACTGTAGTTTGGAGAAATAATTTCTCAGTTTCTCATAAGGACAGTGGGAAAAGGGGTCTGCAGGGGGCCTGGAAGCTGAGAGCATGTGCTTCCCAGCAGTAAATTCAACTTAAAATTGGTGTAGTATGGCAGGATATGCAGGGTAGGACACTGAGTCATTTGGGAAGAGCAAAGATGATGTCTCTGGTATGGAAAAAGACAGAAGCAAAACTGGGAGAGGGCAGAGGAAATATTGACATGGTGGTCTTTCCCCATAAGCTTACTGGGGTAGCAACAGTGGCTTGGATTGGATAGTGAGATAATGTAATTAAGATGAGGCCACCCAAGTGTAGGAGTTAGTAGGGGAAATCCCAGGATGGTAGCCATCTTTAAATGGAACAAAATGGTGTGCCTACTTAAGAGGTGGGGGTTGCCACTGTGCATGTATGGAAATTCTTTAAGGACTACGGAAGGTGTAGAAAAAATTTTACAAGCCGTGGGAGCAGACCTGGGACCAAAATTCAAAAAAGCAGGGGTGGAAACTTCTTGGCCTCTTCTTTGCAAAATAAAAGATTTGTCCCAGGCAGAGACCATAGCCTGGGGGGAGACTGAAAAGATTAAGGAGCAATTACTGGCCTTTTCTATATTGGCCTCAGACCTTGCCAGTAAACTGCATAAGAGAGAAAAAGAACTGGAGATTTTTAAAAAATTTTTTATTTTTGTTTTATGTATATTCGTGTATTGCCTGTATGTAGGTAAGTGCACCCTTGTGGTGCAGTGCCCTCAGAGGTCATAAGATGCTGTTGAATCCCCTGGGACTGGAGTTATGGACAGTTGTTAGCTGCCATGTGGGTGCTGGGATTTGAACCTGGGCCTTCTGCAAGAACAACCAGTGTTCTTAACCGCTGAGCCATCTCTCCAGCCCAGAACTGGAGATTTTAACTTGCCTTTCCCTAAGGCTAGGAGACCAGAAAAAGAAGAGAGCCCAGATTATATCAGTAATGCAAGGCTTATCCTGAAACCCAGAAACATGGGACCCATGGGAAAAGGCAGATAGTAACGAGGAAGAGAATGATCTAGAAATAGCTAAAATGCCCCTCAAATCCAACCTTTAATAAAAAAAAGGAAAAAGCCATGTTTCAACATGCTGACAGAGGGCTTAACAGTGGTCTGGTACAAGGAACTATAGCCAGTAGAGAATACTCCACACTGGAGATGTTGGAACTAGGGAAGACTTTCAAACAAGCAATGAAGGAGCCCCTCACCACATGGCTTGTGAGGATATGGGACATGGGAGCAAACGATATTAGTTTAAGTGCTACAGAAACATTAAAACTGAGCAATATAACTATCCATCCTCCTTGTGACATAGTCTGCATAACCTGAGGCAGTACAGAGGGAAACAGTCCCTGATGGAATGGCTTGTGTGAGCCATTAGAGATACTTGGTCATCACCAAAGGAGGCTCCCATGGATATCAGGGGTTGGAGGACCATAGAAGAGGGAAAGACATTACTGAGAGAACTAGGTATAAGGGGAGCAATGTATGATGCCCAGTTCACTGGGCCAGATAGGACTGTGTTCACCAAAGATTTAAAGAAAAGCTTGATTCAATGGGGACCTCAAGATTGGTATGGAGTACATTAATGGTTTTGCTAAGTCCCTTAGTAGGGCAGGATCTTTGTGAGGTAGGAGAGGCTTTGGCAGATCTAAGTAACTTAAACCAGCATGTAAAATGTGTCTCTAAAATTGTAGAATAACCTAAAAGAGATATAAAAAGTACAAATCAGACAAAGAGGTGTGTTTGGGTTACTTGAATGCAAATGTAGTGAGATTAGTGTCTAGCCCAAGTTCCTAAAGAAAAAATTTTCAAAAAGGAAAATTCTGTATGGAGGAGCTTCTTGAAGGCTTTAAAACCCAAGAAACAGTTCACAAAAAGGCATACAAAAGATAAACCTGTCCCAGAGGTGGATAAGGATCTCTGGAGATTAAACAAGGCACATGTCTTTCCTGAGAAAAGTTATACTAGGGGTGGAGGCATTTTTCCCCGCCAGGGCCTCCCCCAGCAGCCAGGTATGGTAACTGTATAGACAACAGATATGTCCATAGCTAGGAGGTAGACTAAGCTGGAAACTCCATGCCACTAGATGAATGGCTTTCATAGTGCCAGAAGGCATTATGCAGATGGCTGGGGGAGAATTGTCCCCTATAATTCTGCTCAACAATGGACTCTGCAGGCTTGCTATTGACATGCCAAGCAAGATATGTGTGCTGGTTCAATAGTGGCTTGATGGTAAAACTGACAAATTTCTGATTGGACATATGGTCTGCTCCTAGGGGTGGAACACATATCTGATGCAGTAGATCAGGCCAACCCCCTATGGCGGGGGAGGTTATAGATCCCAATGGGAAAGCCACTGCAATTGTTTTGTTAGATGAATGTAATGCACCTGTTAAGGTATCTTCTAAGCATTTGTGTTTACACCATAGGTTAGATTATTACAACCTCAATGTTTGTTTAGATGTTTCTGCTTTTCATTTGTCTTTATAGTAGGATAAATACCACTGAGATGGATCAACAGCCATGTCTTGGGAACAAATTATGAGAAGGCCCAAGAGGTCAATATTTCACCCCAATAGAAGAAAGATCATCTGGCATCTGTCACCACTTCCAAGGCTCAGGATCTTTTTAGGAAGAGCCCAGTGGAAAGATAAGAGCCAGAAGGAAGAAGTGGAGTGTTAGATAGTCTTGTCCTCTGAATGACCAGCAACAGACAGATGTTGTCTTCTCTAGCTTCTCCCCCACTTACTTCAAACTGGTTGGACCACAAGACTTCCCATAGGAAGAGAGGGACAGAGAGAGACAGTCATCCCTCCTACCCAATCAGTCAGCCTTAACTGCATGAGGAGGAGTGACTAAGGACAGGCACAATTAAGTGAGGGAGGAAGAAGGGGCTTTGCCATCTTAGACCCCGGCTGCAAGTTTGGGATGCCATGGCTGGGCTGAAATATAGGGAAAAAAACAGCCCAAGGATGCTCATTGTTTGTAAGTAACTCCTTACCACCATCATATGCTCTGTTAGTAAGCCCAATAAGTATTTTTAGTCCCTAAACTATAGTTTGGAGGAATACTTTCTCAGTTTGTTGTAAGGAGAGCAGGAGGAGGGGGCCACAGAGGCCTGGAAACTGAGAGCACATGCCACCCAGCAGTAAATTCAACTTATAGATGCCCAGTTCACTGGGCCAAATAGAACCACCTTCACCAGAGATTTAGAGAACTTGATTCGGCAGGGACCTTGAGATTGATATGAAGTTGTAATGGCTTTGCTGAGTCCCTTAGTGGGGCAGGATCTTCATGAAGTAGGAGAGGCTTTGGCAGAACTAAGTGACTTAAACCAGCATGTAAAGTGTGCCCATAATAGTAGAGAAACCTAGAGGACATAGAAAAAGGCAAAGCAGAAAAAGGTTTCTGTTACTCAAAGACAAATGTGGAAAGATTTGTGTTGATCCCAAGTTTTTGAAAAAAAATTGACAAAAAGCCAAAATCTATGTTAAGGAGATTCTGGAAAGCTTTAAAGTCCTGAGGAAAGGCATCCATGATAAAACAATACATATGCAGACAATATCCACCCAGGGGTGGATAATGATCCTCCCAGAATAAACAGGGTACATTTCACTGCTGCAAAAGGTTATGCTACAAGTGGAGACAGTTTTCCCAGTGAGGGCCTCCCCCAGCAGCTAGGTGTGGTCAATGGAGAGAAACAGATGTGGCTACAACCACGGGCAGACCCAGGGTCTATTTGACCCAGGCATCTAACAGATGTAGCAGGAGTGAGTGGGACCCAATTCCTCCATGGTCTTGTGCAGAGTTGAGCAGCTTGAGCCAGCCCCAACAGGTTCATCAGTGATGGAGAAATTCTGGGAGGTTCTATGTAAGAGTTCCAGGATGTGGAAATGAAATGACTTAGAGCAAATGACTAAAGATTGTAAAGAGCTAACTAAGTTAATGGCTTTTATCCATGCTATTGTACCCTACATGGATCTGTTGAGAAAGCAATTGGTACAAAGGAATGAAATCTTTCTGTGCTGTTTTAGACCTTGTTTATGTTTGATTTAGTATATAACATTAACCTCTGAGTGTTTTGAAGATATGGAAACCCATTTGAGAGCTCTCAAGCACACTTAAAGAAACAAGGATGACAAAGATTCACAAGCAGTACAAGGTCCTTTTGCAGTTTTAAAATTCTTGGGATCTTTATGGTTGGGTAAGGCACAAGTGATACCTGCCAGGATAGTTAGGGCTTAGGCTTGAAGATGTTAAAGAATAAACAAATATATCTTATGAAAACAAAAACAGAGACTCCCAGAAACTACACAACTATTAAATGAAAATCTCAGTGCCAGTGGTGGGTTGCCCCACTATGAGTTCTTGGTCAGGAAGACCCCAGAGGCCCCCAAATTGATAAAGGCTATTGCCACTAATGTTGGTTGTATAGAAGAACTAGATGGTGAGACCCTATTGCTGAAGACACTACATGATGTGAGCATGGGAGAGAGAGCAACTAAGCTAGGATTAAACTGGAAACTCCCTGCCAGCCAAGTGGATCGTGTTCATAATGCCGGAAGTCAGTATGCAGATCACTGGGGGAGAATTGTCTCTGATAGTCCAGCTTAATCATGGACCCCATGTGGCACACTAATAACATGTCAAGTGGGATGTGCCTTCCAATGCAATAGTGGCATGGTAAGTATATGTACAACCAACCAATTTCCAATTGAATTTAAGGCCTGCTCCTTGGGGAGGAACACATGTCTCATACTGCAAGCCAGGCCAGTCCTCAATGGCCTGTAATTGTTTTGTTAGATGGATGTTATACACTTGCTAAAGTGCCTTCCAAGCATTTGTGTTTATGCCCATAGGTTATTACTGCAGACACTGTCTGTTTAGATATTCCTGCTTCTTCCTTTTGATTTATGTTTTTATAGTAGGAGGATTACCATTGAGATGGGCCAACAGTCATGTCCTGAAAACTGATGATAAAGGGTCCAAGGATTCAATATCTAACTGAAGTGGGAGGAAGATTGTCTTGCATCTATATCACCCCCTACAACCCTCAGGGACTCTTGTGGAAAAGGCTGATGAAAAGAATGTAAGAGCTAGAGGAAGAGGTGGAGTGTTACATAGGATTGTCCTTTGACTGACAGACCATGGACAGATGCCATCTTCCGAAGCTTGGCTGCATTGCCTTGTTTAGGATCATCACAACTGAGTTTGTTGACTGTCACACACCAAAGAAGGAGGGGCAGGGAGGGGCAACCAATCAGTTGGCCTAGTTGCAAGTGGTCTGGGGAGAGGGGCTGAGGGTATATAGGCTGAGGAAGCCTAGGGGAGGCACTCTCACCATTTTATTTGGCTGTGGGAAGCCACCATCCATGCTTGGATGACAGCTTCCCAGTGTGGCCTTAGGGGAGGGGAGCACCCATACTTCTGTAAGTAAGCCTTTACCCATTGCTCTGTGAGTAAGCCCAATAAACGCACTGGTTCCTCAGACTGCAGTTTTGTGAAATTGTGTCTCAGGTTGTAATTGGAATCAAAGAAGAGGGGGTGGACGTTGTTTACATCCTCTCAGAAGGAATTTTAGCTACAGAAAGCAACAGTCAGAAGATAGTGAGAGAGGACTGAGAAACTCTATCTTCTGGGAAAGACACAACCATTGCAATCACATACTCACAGCAGCTGCAGATGTTGACTGTCACACACCTGTACTGGGTCTGCATAAAGAGAGCATGGATCGAGAAAGAGATCAGGGGTTCCTGCCCCTCACTGATGAACTATTTGCTATTGATTGGCTCAGGGAGAGGGGCAGTCATTGCCTCAGTTGTGTATACACTGGTGAGCCCATCAGGCTCCAATGGCTAGTTCCAATCCAGTGGCCATACAGATGACCCTGGATAAACTAACTGGGTCAGAAAACAAACTCAAAAGTCATTAATCTGGAAAGGGGCTGCTTGGTGTGAAGAAGGGTTCATAAAGAAGGGAGGGAGATAGTAGAAAGTGTGAGGAACAAGTAATCAGAATTCATTGTGTATGTGTATGAGACTGTCAAAGAATAAAGTGTTAATCAATAAAAATTAAAAATTGTTTTTCTTTATCAACAGCATTATTGAAGTATAAATTACACATAATAGTATACACACAGCAGGCAATTTGATGTTTTTTAAAATCTAATCTAAATTATGTATGTATGTGTATGATGTATTTGTGAACGTATGTTTGTGTGTGTGTGTTCCATCAAACTTAAGTTGAGGTCATAGGACAATTTTGGAGTCAGTTCTCTCCTTTCTGCTGTGAGATCCAGTGATCAAACTCAGGTCATCACAAGAGCCATTTTTGCCTGCCCAATTGGATGTCTTAACATGTTAGCTTATCATCACAATCATGACATTCCCTGTATCTTGTCATGCTCCATCATAATCACTCCCTCCTGCCATGTTCTATGTCAAAGCCCCATTTAAATCAACAACTGACCCAGAATTATATGTTAATATCCATTTCCGTAAACATTAAATAATATTTGCTTCCTTCATGTACCATAATTTTTAAAGATTCACCCCTGTTGCTGCTTGCATTGCTTGTTCATTTCTACGTATTACATTGATTTAAAATGTCACAAACCATTTCTTTAACTACAGATAAGGGTTTTGAATTCTTCCAGATGCTTAAACATGTGTATTGGAAGTTTTATATGGATATATACCCCTTTTTACATCTAGGTAATAAGTGCCTGGGATTTTAAAGACATATGCATTCATGAATTAATCCATTGAGTTTTCAGATACTAACTCAACATTGATTTGCTAGAATAAAGACAAATAGGCTATATGTTCTCTCTCTCTCTCTCTCTCTCTCTCTCTCTCTCTCTCTCATTTGCTCTTGCTCCCTCTCTCACGCAAGCTCTCTCCATATAGCCAAGGTTGCCTTTGAACTTGTGATCCTCCTGCCTCAGGCTTCCTAGTGCTGGGATTATAGATATTTAAAATTCACCACCAAGCCTGGTTCATGTTATACATTTTTCTTTTGGAGACAGTGTCTCACTATAGCCCCAACTGGCCAGCTGGCCTGGAACTTGCTATGGAGACCCACTAGCCTTGATCTCACAGATAATTATCTGCCTCTCACTCTTGAGTGCTGGGATTAAAGGCATACACCACTATGCCCCATATGTATACATTTTTATATAAAAGTATTTGCTTATATTTTGTTAGGAATTTTTTTGTCTTTTTTGAAGACAGGGTCTCCTTGTAGCCCCAGCTGTCCTGGAACTCACTATGTAGACCAGGCTGGCCTCGAACTCACAAAGATCCACCTGCCTCTGCCTCCCAAGTGCTGGGATTAAAGGCATGTGCCACCATGCCTGGCTTGTTAAGATTTTTTTAATGTTAATGAAATATATTGACCTGTAGTTTTCTTTGTCTTTTTTTTTTGGTAATGTCTTTACCTGGTTTGGGTATCAGAGTAATTGTAGTTTCATAGAACAATTTGGGACATATTTACTCTTCAATTTTCTGTAAGAGTTTGTATAGTATGCTTAATGTTTTTGTATAAATTCTTCTATAAATTCTTTTGTATAAATTTATATAAATTCTATAAATACTTTGACTTGCAAAGTATTTTATTGGTGTTTTTGCATCTTTAAGAATTTGAAGTATTCTGGGTATAGTGGTGCACACCTTTACTCCCAGCACTCCAGAGGCAGAGGCAAGCAGATCTCTGAAATCCAGGCCAGCCTGATCTACATATGGAGTTCTAGGCCAGCTAGAGCTACATAGTGAGACCGTGTCTCAAAACGAACAAACAAACAAACACAAAAAGGGATTTGAAGTAAAATTTTAGTTTTTTATTGTTATTTTTTAATTTTATTTGTGTGAATGTATTACCTGCATGTGTGAAAGTGCACCTGTGTTGTGCAATGCCTGAGGAGGTCAGAAGAGGGCTTTGGGTCCCCTGAAACTGGAGTTACAGACAGTTGTCAGCTGCCATCTGGGTGCTGAGAATTGAACCCAGGTTCTCTACAAGAGCAATCAGTGCTCTTAACCCATTCAGCCATCTCTCTAGCCCTTAATGCTAATTTTTAACAGAAGATAATGGAAATATTTTAATTATTTTAGTGATCTTTCTAGCTTATATTTCAAAAGGTTTTCTGTTTCACTTTGCTTATCAATTTATTAATATCAGATTGTTACAATATTTATTAATAATTTTCATCTAAGTTATAATATCACTTATCACATGTGAAATTATTGATAGTGGTAATTTGCAGCTTTTCTCTGTTTTTCTGATTAATATGGCGTGAAGTTTATTCATTTTAGTAAGCGTCTCAAAATACCAGCCTTTTACTTTGTTGACTTTTAAATATTAGTTTTGTTTTCTTTTCATTTATTTCCACTTTTATGTTCTCTGCATTTCTTTGGATGACATTGCATTTCATTTGTTGTTTTTTATTTACCTTGGTTTCCTAAAGAGGACGTTGATGTTGAGCTGACTCAAATCATTAAGATAACTGTAGTCAATTTTATAAATTCAACATGATACATTTTCTTTTTTTGCTTAATTTATAATATTTTCTAGTTTTCATTTAAATGTTTTCCTTGATGTAGGCATTATTCAGAAATGGGCTCTTACTTTCCAATGATTAAGGTTTTTTTTTTTTCCAGAGTTTTTCCTATTATCAATTTCCAGTCTATTTGCTTTATGTTTAGAGCACAAATCTCATTTGACCTAAATCATTTTATATTTATTAATATAGGGAGTTCTGCACAAGCAGAACCCAGGACTGCTCTTTCTGACCCTGGTTGTTCATGACCCCCTGTAAGTGGTGTTCCTTTAACCACATCTCTAAGGAACTAAGACCCTTGACTTCTCAAATGCAAGGTCTGGGAGAGCAGGACTGCCATGAAGGGATGTAGCTTTGACATAGTGGGTTAGTTGTAGATTCTGGTCTCTACTCTCAGGTATTTGACCTCACTCTTGTGACTCTTTTCCCTGTGTTGTTTAAACCATTATGTTCTGACCCTTTATTATTTTGAAGTTCGTAGGCAGTGTAATACTGTCTTGTTCAAAGTCATGAGGCAGTGCAGTGGATTGTTCTAGATTGACTTGTGCTTTGACCTCATCCTTATTTGAATCCCTGACCCTCAGTGTGGCTTATTTGCAATTAAGACTTTGGACAAGGTAATCAAATCAAATAAGACGATTAGAGTGAGTCCTGATTCAATATGCAGGTGTCCTAACAAGAAGATATGGTTGTGATACAAATACACACAGAGGATGAGTGTGTGAGCACACAGTTAAAAGGTGGCCACCCATAATCTAAGAGGAACCAAACCTACTCACACCTTGACCTTGGACTGCTAGTTTCCAGTACTAGAGGCAAATAAATTTGTTAGTCAAGCCATCCATTGTAGAATTTATTATGGATGCAAAAACGTGTCAAACATTTCTTCACTGTCTTTTAAAATCTAATATTCTGCTCATAGATGGTGTTTGACTATCTTATCCAATCAGATCTCTCAGTTACACAGTGCACTGAATTGCCAACATTTTGTCTGATATCTAGCTACTCAAGCTTCCTGCCAGACTCAGGTGAGAAGTCCAGCATGCATTCTGGGAACTGTATGCTTTGTTACTTTCCCCAGAGCATCCTTACTGGCTAGCGGTGGCCCAAGGTATATAGTAGGACTTCCAAAAATGGTGTTTTCTGCCCAAGGAGTAAGTACTGTCTTTAAGGATGTCCTTGAGTCCAAACTAGAAGTCCTGAGATCAAAGTAACCAAAGGACACTCAGCAGTATAGAACTAATGGCCCTGTGCTTTGTAACATCCTTATGGATATATGGGGCTGCCTCATGAGAAACATGGTCACACATAATGCATACTGAAATGAGTTGCTGAAAATTCATGTGATGGACCCAAAAGTTTATTTGTTTTGATTTTAATAATCTGAATGCTGGAAGTATATGGTGATCCTTTGCAATTGTGAAAGATTTGCTCTAGGATACGTTTTCCCCCATAGATATTCAAATCTGAGGCTGTAGACATCTTTTATACAAAATGTTATAACCTACACAATCCTTCCATATTCCCCAATCATTTCTTGTTGAATAACAATAGCTGACACCATAAATGCTATGTGGATTGATGTTATAGTGCATTGTTTAGGGAATAAATATGACAAGCAGCATCTGTGCATGTTCAGCGTAGACTTTATTTTTCAAAAGGAGAAGAGAGGACAGAGGCATGCCTTTTGCCTTCCACTGTGTTGACCCACTTGCACTTTTGTTTATGAGAGAATAAGCAAGGAGATCAAATGAGGAATAATGTGTTCCCAGATACTCACAAACATCAAATTTGCAAATGTTCAAGTCCCTTATATAAAATGGCACAGCATTTGCATAGAACCTACATGCATCCTCCTATGTACATTAAATCATCTCTGGGTGACTTTGAAGCCATGCAGATTGTAAATGCTATGTAAGTAGCTACTATGCTATATTGTTTAAACAATAACAAGAAAAATGCATGCATATGTTTAGTATATTTGCAATAATTTTTAGAAAATTTTCAGTCTTAGGTCACTGGATCTGTGGATGTAGAACCTGCAGATATAGAGGACCAACTTCACACTCATGTGAGAATCTTCCAAATCTGTACAATTTTTTACATATGTAGTTCTCCCAGACCCCATGCAAGGAGTCTGGGCAGCTGCCAACACTGTGAAATAATCAAGATGTGTGCATCCTGAGGGCATACCACAGGTTGCCCAAACATTTTAGCAATCCAGCCTACAATTAAAGTTTCAGTGCATCATTAACATTACTGTCTCTGAGAAAGACCAAAAGCCCATTTCAAGATGTCAATACGGTATCCTCGTTGGCAGTGGGTAATATCCTGCTATACAGAAAGATTTATATCACAGTATTTCTGTGTGTCCCTTGGCTTTACTTCTGTGGAGGCATCAGTCAGAGAGCCCTCTGTATGAACCTCACACAATAGTGTAGAACAGAATTTGTGTGTGTGTGTCATTCACAACAGAGTATAAAGAGAAAGCAAATTGTTCACTAATTTTTTCTTTCTTTCTTTCTTTCTTTCTTTCTTTCTTTCTTTCTTTCTTTCTCTCTCTCTCTCTCTTTCCCTCCCTCCCTCCTTTTTTCTTTCTTTCTGAGATAGGGTCTTTTCTATGGCACAGGTTGGTCTTAAACTCATGGCACTCCTCTTGCTTCAGCTTCCTAAGTGATGAAAGTAGAAGTATGAGCCTCCATGCTTAGTGAGTGAAAACCCCATTTTAATGTTTAAACACTAGATCTTTCTTGATTATTTGTTTTTTTAAGACAGGGTCTCCCTGTAGTCCCAAGTGGCCTAGAAGTTGCTATGTAGAGCAGGCTGTCCTAGATCTCACAGAGGCCCTCCTGCCTCTGCCTACTCAGTGCTGGGATTAAAGGCATTTGCCATCATACCCAGCAAACACTAGATTTTAAAAATACAACCCTGAAATGTTAGTCTAAGATGAATGCATTTTGAGTTTCAAACTCTGGGCCCTGAGAAACAATATATATATATATATATTTTTTTTGTCTATTTTTCTACAACAAATAGATGAAAATTCCTGAGCTGGGAGAGAAATGAAAAACTGTTCCAGTAGTTACATTCATGGTGTGTGGGTGTACCTTGGAAGATGTTGCAACGGTATCCTCAAGAACAGCCTAGGCTACACAGAGAGCTTACCTCAAAACTAGACAAAGTATCACAAAACAAAATAGGAAGTCAACAGGATGCGGAATAAAGAGACTAGGCAAGGGACCTGGCCAGGACTCTTCCTAATATGCTGTAGACCCAGCAGGAGGACAGTTGGCAATAGCAGAAAGGGAAGGGCAGAATATAGGCATATAGAGGATCTTACTCCCTTGGAAAATCTAAGAGTGCCTCTCCCCTGCCCATGACAGCCTGTGGTATGAACTCTTTGGGATCAATGGACACAGTATCACAGATATCCTCCCTACTCCAGTCACCTGGGAAGCAATGTCATTCTCCATTGTCAAGGATAGGGCATCTAACTCCTCCATGCTCCCTTTAGCAGGGTAATGGACCTCCAGTGGGTCCTTCTCTGCTCCAGTGGGCTCCTTCCATGTCCTGAGAACAGTTCAAGTGGCTGGGAGCATGTGACCTGGAGGACTCCAGTGGTTAGTATGAAGGATGACTGTCAGAGCCCTACACATCACTGGTCACCCATGATGCTGCATCATTGGGATGATGGGCAGGTGGTGATGGGATAGAACCCTTTTTCCTATACATCCTGGGATTTCAACCTTGCTTCAGGTAGAGGGGACCTTAAAAATATATTATGTTGTATAAACATGAAACACTATTTTTGAAAACTTTGAGATACATGACCTGTTAGTTTAAAACATTTATTCTTTAGAGTGAATTTTAAGTACATAAAAGGGAGAGATATTGTTGGGAATAAACTTTATTGCCAGTACTTTAAAGTACAAAATAGATATAAGCCTAGCTGTAGTTAGAAAATTGTAAAAAACACTGAATATTTTACTGCTATGAAAATGATTTCCAAAACCCAAAGGCACATAAAATTGCTGTTTGTTTTCTTATTCATATGGCAAAAGTATAAATGAAAACACCAAAAAACCCATTATATTTTTAAATCCCAATAATGATTCCAACAATTTCTTCTGATGAACCCATAAAACCCCAAACAAAAATGAATCATCTATAGGTGATGACAATTCACTTAACATTAAAATGAGCGAGTGGGGAAGACAGAGGGCTTCTGGGATGCTGCATTTGCACCCAGGTATGAGCACAGAGAGAAAGCAACACGGTAGTTAAATCAGATCAAACCTTCTTCATTACTGAAGATTTCATCCGTGAAGTCCACAAATTACTGCAAACACTGGAACTCCAGTATGTACATGGATGAATGAGGAAGGCATGCCAGGAGTGCGTCTTAGTCCCCTGACTTGCTTTGCCTCCTTGAGCAAGCCTGGGCTAGGACTCCATTTATCACCTGACTAGCAGTTTCCTATCTCTAGGAAAGGGCATGATGATGCTTCAGACCCTCAGATGTCAGTGTCATCTCAAAACTGACATGTCCTTGAATATTCCCTGAATGCTTATAGCTTATTAACCCAGCCCAGTTCATGGCCCTGGTTCTAGGGTTAGCTCACAGACAGATGGATCCTTTTGGCTTCTGCCACAGGAAGCAAATCTTTACCTCTCCAGGACTAGCATCCTTTAGTCTCGATCTTGGTTTACTTGGGCTGCCATCAAAGGATGTCAGAGACTGGGTTCTGGAGGCTAGGAGCATAAGGGCAGGTGCCTACATGGTTGGACTCTAGTGTGGACCTTCTTCTGAGTTGCAGATTGGCCACTTTCTTGCTGTGCCCTCATATCTGGGAAGAAGGGAGGAGAGAGTGAACAGACAGTCCTCTAGTGACTCATGTTACAAAACACCAATGCAGCTGGGTGTGGTGGCACACACCTTTAATCCCAGCACTTGGGAGGCAGAGACAGGCAGAGCTCTGTGAGTTCAAGCCAAGCCTGGTCTACACAGTGAATTCCAGGCCATTTGGGACTACAAGGAGACCATGTCTCAAAAAGACCAGAAACAAAAAACAAAAAACAAAAAAACAAAAATCCCAACCAACCAACCAACCAAACAAACAAACAAACAAACAAATAAAGCACCAATGCCACGTGGACTCCACTCTCATTATTTCATTCATTTCTAACTGCGACCCAAAGCCCACCTCCTGGCAATAGTACGGGGGGTTGAAGTTTCAGCATGAGAGTTTTCAGGGAGTGGAGACCTTTAGTCCACAATAGCTTTGAATATAGGGAAGAGGAAAGGACTGAAGTTGTGCGGCAGCCACAACACAAGCAGTAGGGTCCATGACCCTTTCTCATTGCAGCCGAGGCTGACTACTGACTATTTGACTGTAGGAGACAGGGTCTCCTTTGTCATATGGTGCTGTTTCCTGGGAGAGTCGGAGTGTGGGGAACATTGGAATGTGGAGAGTGTTGTCAGTGTTGGGATGCTGAGAACACTGGGAATGTTGGAAGTCTGGAAATGTTGGGAGGATGGGGGGCGTGGGACTGTTGGAGACAGATGCTGAGACCATAGGGAGAACTTGGAATGTTGGGGAGTGCTGGGATGCTGAGAACATTGAGGGAACTGGGAGTGTGGCGAGTTCTTGGAGTGCTGGGAGTGTGACTGCACTGTTGGAAACACTGGGGACATTTGTAATGTTGGGAACGTGGGAGGGCTGCAGACTCCTTCTCACAGAGCATTTGGTTACCCATTAGTGGCAGCGCTTCTTCCACCAGGCAGTGCTTCCAAAACTGGAGAGGCCTTAGCCATGGATTCTTTTTTCTTTTGTTCCTCTTCCTTTCATCTTCTTTTCTTCTTCCCTCCTTTCCTATCTGTTCCCTCTCTTTCACTGTTTTAGAGAGGGTTTTGTTGTCTAGTACAATTTGGATTCACTGTGTAGCTTAGATTTGCCTAGGACTCATGATCCCCCTGCCTCAGCCCCCTTGGTACTCAAATGATGTGCTCCACCATATCTGCCTTATAGCCTTCCTTCCTCATTTCCTGTGCAAATTAGCTCCCCCACCTTAGATACAATCATTTCCTGTTTCCTGACACATGGTAAGTGGTAAGTACCCTTGGTAGTAGTAAGTAGTATCTCCCTCTTGGTATACCCCCCTTACTCTGCAGTACCATACCCAATCTCATCTCCTAGCAAAACTTTCCTCAGTCCTCAGTGAGAGCATTGAGAGGCCTGGCATCTACTTTTGCTCTTCTTTAATATTGTGCTATAATTCCTTTTTACTGTACTCTGATATCTGCAAGCACTGGACATTATGTTTCATTGGCAGGTGTTGCCAGTGCCCTGGATGGACCAAAGCTGCTTTCCTCTCACACACGAGTTGTCTGCTTAAGCTTCATTTCAGAGTTGGCCACAGAGAAACCCTAACTCAGACCTGTCCCCAGATCATAGCTCAATGTCTTACTCTATTAGGTCATTAATAAATGTTTAATGGATAAAATCATTTCAGAAGTTGATCAGAAAAACCATCATTTCTCATGCATGCAGTGACTATTTCTGGAGGACCTATCAGACTTTAGACACTGCTAGATTCAACATGGTGTTAAATCATCACTTTAACGAATCTCAAACCTAATGTAGGTGGTAATACATGAAAGTAGTTAATCTTACTATCTGCTGTAGTGTAACAAGTTACCTGCCAAATTTAGCAGCTTACAACAAATATGTATTACTCACATAGTTTTTCTGGGGCAGGATTGGGAAAGGCTTAGCTGGGGTCCTCTTGCTCAGATATACCAATGGTGTCTCAGCTGATGATGTATTGTTTGAAGACTGGACAGCGGCTAGGGGTTCATATCCATGGCTGCCCTTCACACAGCTGACAGGCTAGGGCTTGCTGTTAGAGACTGCAATATTTCTTTTGGTGTTACTATGATATAACACTGGAAGCTGGGTAATAATTTTATTCTCTTACAGTCTGGAGGCTGGGAAATCCAAGATCAAGATACTGGCATGTGGCATGTCCACTCTGGGCAGGTGCTTGAAGGGCGGGAAAGGAAGAACAATGGATCCCTACCTGACAAAAGAGTAGAAGAACAAGAACTCAATCCTACAAAACCCCTTTGAGAGCATCATTATCCCATCCACGAGAGCACCACCCTCATACCCTGAATGTCTCTCATTAGGTTCCATCTTCCAGCACAGCTTCATTGGGAATTAAAGTTTCCAGCACACAAATTTTAGAGGAGGCTCATATATTTAAAGCATGGTATTGATTTAGTTCCTCCATGGACAGGCCTCTCCATGTAGTGCACTCGTTTGTTCACAAGGATTCTAAGTAGCTGGGAAAGAAGTGCGCCCTCTGGCCTCTCCATTCTTATATTTACTCTAGCACCCTCTTGGTTCAGTACACAGAGTTCAGCAAGCATGCAGAGAGTATTTCACTTCTTTCTCTAGCTAGTCACTGAGAGGTAAAAGGTCCTCACATACTGAAGAACATGTTAGAGGTACAGATTTTGCCAAGCCCCTCATTTCATGATCAGTTTAGGAGGAGTCCACTGGTGCCCATTCTCACTGTGCCAGCTTTACACCTGGAACCTGTCTGATCACCTGGCCAGTGAGCACACTAGACATAGCTGACAACATGGGTGCTGGCTCAGTGACTTGCCAGGTCTGTGCCATTGAAGAAGTTATTCAGCGTCTTGGTGCCTCAGCTTCCTAATGTACAAACTGGAGGTGATGATAGCACGTACTCTTTGGGGTGGACTAGAGATAGAGTTAACCCTGCAGAACACTGAAGAGCTGCTGAAATAGGGACCCTTACTGTTGGAGACCTCTGTTACCCGCCGCCGCGGCCAGAGATGCACGGCGGGGGAGTGCCATTCCGGGAGTGCGCCCAGAGAGAGCGGGCGCACCATACCTTTCTATTTACCTGCTGGCCATTTGATTCTAAGCAGGATTATACCTCAGCTGCAATAGGTCTTCTAGAATGATATCTATTAATCAAGGGTTGAATCATGGAATACAGATATCCACCTACTTGTGATGGATGACATCACAATAATCCATCACAGCCTGAAAATTCTGTGACTTAAAAATGAATTTCATGAAAATCAAAGCTACGATGACCTCCTTTACCTTTATTTAAAAACTATTTTATTGACTTTTTGACAATTTTTTTCATATAATATGTTTTCATCATATTCAGACCCCTCCCCTGTCTGTATCCCCCTACTTACTGTACTACATTATAGATGTACATTAATATATATTAATGCCATAGAGCCTAATTTGTGTCGGAAAATGCTCTTCAGTCTGGATTTATCTTCTGGCTCTTGCAATCAGCCCCCCACCCCCTTCCATGATGGTTGCTTAGCCTTGAGAGGAAGATGTTTGATAAGGGTGTCCTATTCAGAGCTAAGCATGCTGTAGTCTCTTATTCTCTGCATGTTGACCAGTTGTGGGTCTCTGTATTAATCACCACCTGCTACATGAGAAAGCTTCTCTGGTAAGAGTTGAGAAGTGAATTCATCTATGGGAATAGCAAGTCATTAGGGGTTGGTTTAACACTAAATCCATTTAGCAGAATAATAGTAGTAGGTTCTTCCTTCTGCCTTGTGACTTATCTAGCCACAGGTTCCTGGGCCTGATGTCAGAGTCAGGTATGGGTTCTGTCTTGTGAAGTGGACCTTAAATCCACCCAGAGAGTTATATAACATTTGCGTTACTATTGCACCAGTGGGCACATCTTGCCAAGCTAGTTGTTACTGTAGCTCACAGGATTCACAGTTGGATAAGGTTGATGATTACTTTTCCCCCTTGGAAGCATGCATAACACCCTCCAGCACTCTGAAAGCTAGCCAATAGAGATGAAGCCTTCAAGTCAATACCAGCTTGATTTCACTTTATTTGTTCTACAACTCATGTATGTAGTGTCTTCAGCAATAGGGTCTTAACATCAAGTTCTGGTATGTAACCAAGAGCAGGGGCAATGACCAGTATTGTTGGTGCGGGGGCGGGGGGGGCGGTCTATGAAATTCCTGGTTAATAGCTTCAAAAGCAGGAGTCCATTCCTGGCACTGGTCTTTTTATTTGCTAGTGTGTTGTGTCTAGCAGAGGCAATGTCTCCCTGTTATGGAGTAACTCCATTTGATCTTTTTCAGTCATTTGATTCTTTTATTTTGTGACCTATAAGTCAGTCTAAATACAAATATTTTTTGAAAAAAATTAAGAGCAAGAGTAATTCTGAAACCTATATAAATTAGCATACCCAATACAAAAGTATAGTTTGAAATACTCTAAAATCTGGCACTTTTTTATTATTCCAGAATTTCATTCATGCATATAATACATTTTTAAAAAACTTTTTTATTGAGCTTTTTAAATTTCATAGAACATTTTCCACTCAAGTCCAGACCCAATCCACACCTCCACCCATCCTCCCATCAAACCCTATACCCTCTTTCATACATGCTGAGTACTATTTGTCCAGGTGTTTGTACCCAAATGTCTTTCAGTGTAAATGCATCCTCAGGAGTCTAGTCAGTCCATCCAGTGGTTGTATGTAGGTCATACTCTCCCTTACCCAGCAGCAATCAGTCTTAAATAGTTCTCAACCCAGCGCTGGCTCGCTACCTATTTCTTACCTCCCCTTTGGGCCCTTGTTTAATTGAGCTTACATGGGTCCCATGCTTGATGCCACCGCTACCACAGTTTCACATGAACAAGCCTCCAGTGGTCTGGAAGCCTCCATCTCCCTGTATTCATGAACCCTAACCCTGGCTCTTACAATCTTTCTGCCTCCTCTTCCACAATGGACCCTGAGCCATGGGTGGGTGAGGTTCTATGTAGGAGTCTCATCCTACAATCTACAGTCTCTTATTCTCCAAAAGTTGGCCATTTGTGGCTTTCTGTATGCATTGCACTCTGATGTACAGGGAAGCCTCACTTTGATCTCTTTTGAACTCACTAGGTAGATCAGGTTGGCCTTGACCTCACAGGGATTCACCTGCCTCTGCCTCTCAAATGCTGGGATTAAAGGTGTGAGCCACCATGCCTGGCTTTGATCTCTCTCTTTTTTAAAATTTTTTTACAAAAACGTTGTTGAGAATTTCATGCATGAATATAAGGTGTTTTGATCAAATCCATGCCTACTCCCTCCCCTCCAACATTCCCCTCTCAGAAGAGGTAAACCTAAAATCTATTAAGGATTAGATACAAGCTCCCAAATACTTTTGACATTTTTGGCCATTGGAAAAAAGTATGTTGCCAAGAGGCCCAAGGACATTTTGATTTTTAGCCAAGAAACTGGCTACATTTCTTTGGGGTCTTTTTACCCTAACTGCTTAGCCAATTCCTACCTCCTATTCTTATCACACCATCCTCTGAAGTGGTTACCCAAATTGCCAATAGGGAATAGGGATGCCAACCGCTCTGGGTTCTTCCATGCTGAACAGGGATGCAGGGTGAGGCAATTGGAGTACCCTTAAGTGGGTCTATCTAAAAGACTCCCAAATTGCATAACTCTTGTCTCTGAGGGAAGAAGAAAGTCCTTGAATCATGAATAAGAGATGTGAAGGAGAAGTAAAGGCAAGAGTAATTAGCATTAAAAGTTCTAGACAGGGAACTAGAAAAAAGTCAGAACGGCAATTATTAAATGTTCATATAAGAGTCCATTGGAGTTTCTTGACAAGGGCTTCCAAAAGCATCCCTCTAATTGGGTTTTTCCTCATTTTTCTTTTGTTTTCAAAGGCTGGACTAATTGGATGGGAAGAGTGGCTGATACTCAGGTGAGGGTCCAGTGACCCTGATTGGCACTCCTTTAATGAATGAGCACAATTGTCAGCAACCCCAATTGTGACTATGTTTAGTGAACAGGCTCAGCCGAAGTCGTGATAATGGTAGTTATTTCATACAGAAGGGACTGCTGTATAGCATCTTCTTATTAAAAGGACCTGGAATTTAAAAGGATTTGGTGCTAGG
>NW_008353482.1:1947991-1950162 GCF_000622305.1 Nannospalax galili | reverse complement strand
TAACCACTCATCAGTTGAGGGACACTTAGGTTGCTTCCATCTCTTAGCTATTGTGAAAAGAGCAGCAACAAACATGGTTGTACAAGTGTCTCTACAATAGGATAAGTCCTTTGGCTATATGCCAAGGAGTGGTATAATCGGGTCATATGGTAGGTTCATTTTTAGTTTTATAAGAGTTCTCCACACTGTTTTCCATAGAGACTGCACAAGTTTGTAATCCCACCAATAGTGAATGAGCGTTCCCCTTTCTCCACATCCTTGCCAACATTTGGTATCATTTGTTCTCTAGATCCTAGCTAGACTGATTGGGGTAAGGTGATACCTTAGGGTGGTTTTAATTTGCATTTCCCTAATTACCAACGCTGTTGAAAACTTTTTGAGATGTTTCTTAGCCATCTTTATTCCTTCATTTGAGAACTCTCTGTTTAGATCTTTAGCCCATCTTTTAATTGGATCATTTGGTTTCTTGATTTGTTGTTTTTCTAGTTCTTTATATATTCTGAATGTTAAACCTCTGTCAGATGTGTCACTGGTGAAGACTTTTTCCCATTCTGTGGGTTTTCTCTTCACTTTTTTGATTGTTTCTCTTGCTGTACAGAAACTTTTTAGTTTAATGAGGTCCCAGTTATTGATTGCTGATCTTAGTTCCTGAGCATTTGCTGTCTGGTTTTTGAATACACTTTCCTACACCTCTGTCACTACTTCCTTCTAATAGTTTCAGGGTTTCCAGCTTCACATTGAGGTCTTTGATCTGTTTGGAGTTGACTTTTGTGCAAGGTGAAAGATAAGGATCTATTTTCATTCTTCTACAAGTGGAGATCCAGTTTTGCCAGCGCCATTTGTTGAAGATGCTGTCTTTCCCCCATTGTGTGTTCTTGGCCCCTTTGTCAAATATCAGGTGGCTGAAATTGTGTGTACTCAGGTTTGGAACTTCAATGATGTTACATTGATCTATGTGTCTTTTTTTGCACCAGTACCATGCTGTTTTTATGACTATATCTCTGTAGTATATTTGAAATCTGGTATAGTAATCACCCTAGTGTTTTTCTTTGTGCTCAGGGTTGCTTTGGCTATCTGTGGTCTTTTGTGACTCCATATGAATTTAAGGATGGATTTTTCTAATTCTGTGATGTAATGGGGATTTTGATTGGGATTGCATTGAATCTATATATTGTTTTTGGTAGGATGGTCATTTTCACAATATTAATTCATCCAGTCCATGAACACGGGAGGTTCTTCCATCTCCTGGTGTCTTCCTCAATCTCTTTTTTAACGATTTAAAATTTTCATTGTAGAGATCTTTGGTGTCTTTCATCAGATTTATTCTAAGATCTTTTAATTTTGTGTTACCAATTGTGAATGGGAGCATTCCCCTGTATTCTTTCTCAAATTCTTTATTATTGATATATAGAAAGGCTGCTAGTTTTTGTAGATTGATTTTATAACCTGCCACTATACTGAAAGAGTTGTTCAGGTCTAGGAGTTTTCTGGTGGAACTTTTGGGATCTCTTAGGTATAGTATCATATCATCTGCAAAAGGTGATAGTTTGACCTCTTCTTTTCCAATTAGTACTCCTTTAATTTCCTTCTCCTGTCTTATTGCTCTAGCAAGAGTTTCAAGCATTATGTTGAAAAGGAGCAGAGATAGTGGACATCCCTGTCTGATTCCTGATTTTAATAGGAATGCTTCTAGCTTCTCTCCATTTAGAATGATATTGGCTGTGGGTTTGTTGTATATAGCTTTAAATATGTTGAGGTATGTTCCCTCCAATCCAATTCCCTCTAGGACTTTGAACATAAGTGCATGATGACTTTTGTCAAAAGCCTTTTCTGCATCTATTGAGATAGTAATGTGCTTTTTGTTTTTGAGTCCATTTATATGATTAATGACGTTTATTGATTTACATGTATTGAACCATCCCTGCATTTCTGGGATAAAGCCTACTTGATCATGGTGAAAGATCTTTTTGATGTGTGTCTGTATGTGGTTTGCAAGTATTTTGTTGAGAATTTTTGCATCTATGTTCATTAAGGATCTGGGTCTATAGTTTTCTTTTTGGTTGTGTCTTTACCTGGTTTGGGTATTAGAGTGATATTGGCTTCATAGAAGGAATTTAGGAGTTCTCCCTCTGTTTCTATTATTTTGAATAATTTAAGTAATATTGTGTGGG
>NW_008353482.1:1945347-1947826 GCF_000622305.1 Nannospalax galili | reverse complement strand
TGTGATATGGGTCTGTTTAAGCTGTTAATCTCTTCTTGGTTTAGTTTTGGTGGTTCCCATGATTTCAGATATCCATCCATTTCATTTTGACTTTCAGATTTAGTAACGTATAGGTTTTTAAAATGTTCCTTATAATGGTTTGGATTTTTTTGGTGTCTGTTGTGATGTTTCCCCTTTCATCTCTGATTTTGTTGATTTGGATTTCCTCTTTCTTTTGGTTAACTGGGCTAAGGGTCTGTCTATCTTGTTTATCTTTTCAAAGAACCAGCTCTTACATTCATTGATTCTTTGTATTGTTTTGTTTCTATTTCATTAATTTCTGCTCTGATTTTTGTTATTTATTCTCTTCTGCTGGGTTTGGTTTACATTTGTTCTTCCCTTTCCAGTGCCTTGAGTTGCAGTGTTAGGCCATTTATTTGGGCTCTTTCCAATTTTTTAATGTAGACCTATAAACTTCCCTCTTAGGACATCCTTTTAATGTGTCCCAGAGGTTGTGTTGTGTTGTATTGTCCTTTTTGTTGAATTCCAGGAAGTCTTTATTTCTTTCTTAGTTTCTCCTTTGACCCAGTCATTGTTTAGGAGTGTGTTGTTCAATCGCCATGAGTTTGTGTAGTGACTAGGGTTTCAACCAGTGTTGATTTTGAGCTTTTTTTGCTTTGTGATCTGATAGAATGCATGGAATTATTTCAATATTTTTGTATTTGTTGAGGCTTGTTTTGTGGCCCAGTATGTGGTCGATCTTTGAAAAAGTTCTAGGAGGTGCTGAGTAGAAAGTGTATTCTTTGGTGTTTGGATGGAATAATCCAAATGTCTGTTAGGTCCATTTGATGTATGGTATCATTTAATTCAGACATCTGTTTATTCTTTGTCCAGTTAACCTGTCTAATGGAGAGAGTGGGGTACTGAAGTCCCCTACTATAACTGAGCTGGGGTTAATAAAGTCCTGTAGTGTTGTTTTTATGAATTTGAGTGCTCCAGAATTTGCTGCATATATGTTAAGGATTGTAATATCTTCTTGGTTAACTGTTCCTTTGATCAGAATGAAGTGACCCTCCTTATCTCTTCTGATTATTTTTACTTTGAGGTCTATTTTGTCAGATATTAGAATCGAAACCCCTGCTTGTTTCTTAATGTAATTTGCTTGGAATATTCTTTTTCATCCTTTTACCTTAAGGTAGTGCCTGTCCTTAAAGGTGAGATGGATTTCTTGCAGGCAGCAAAGAGATGGATTTTGTTTCTTAATGCATTCATTTAGCCTGTGTCTTTTGACTGGAGAGTTCAGACCATTGATATTTAAGGTTATTATTGAAAGATGTATATTGTTTGCCATCATTTTGTTTGCTGTTTGTGTTCTTCGTCTAATTTTGTGTTTCCCTGCTTTTACCTTTATTTATTTTCTTTCGTTGCCCCTGGGTATAGCTCTCTCTGCTCTCTGTATTGCTTCAAGTATTCTTTGGAGGGCTGGTTTTGGGGACATGTATTCTTTCAGGCTATACTTGTCATGGAAGATTTTTCTTTCCCTCTCAACTATAATAGACATTTTTGCTGAGTATAGTATTCTGGGCTGGCATCTATTGTCAGGTAGAACTGGAAATACCTTGGTCCAGACTCTTCTGGCTTTCACAGTTTGCATTGATAAGTCAGCTGTAATTCTGATGGGCTTTCTCTAAATCTGATTTTTTTGTTTGTTTGTTTGTTTGTTTGTTTTTGCTGCTTTCAGTATTCTTTCTTTGTTCTGTGCATTTAGAGGGTGAAGAGTTTCTTTTCTGATTCTATTTGGTGTTCCATGTGCTTCCTGTATTTGTATGGGGATGTCTTTCCTTAATTTCAAGAAATTCTCTTCTACAATCCTGTTTAAGCTCTGGTCAGCACCACTAACCTGAAATTCTTCTCCTTCCTCTGTTTTTATGATCCATAGATTTGGTCTTTTCATGGTGCCCCAATCTCTTGCATATTCCATTCCTGTGTTTTTAAAATTTTTCCGTTCTCTTTGCTTGAGTGATCCAATTCTTCAACTTTATCCTCCAGTGTTTATATTCTGTTTTCCATTTCATTCATTCTAATGGTGAGGCTTTCCCCTGTTGTTTCAAGTTAGCTTATTGAGTTTTGCACTTCCTTCTTCATTTCTGCCTGAGTTTTCTTCAATGTGTCTATCTCTTTTGTGAATTCATTCAGAAGTTTATCCCTAGCTTCTTTTAGCTCTTTGATTTGTTTGTTCGTGTATTCTTTAAATTTGTTGAACTCCTTGTTCATGTTTATGATTGTTCTTTTAAATTCAGTGTCCTGGGTTATCTCTAGGGGGTGCTCCTTGTAGAACTGTTCTACAGGATTGGTGGGGTTTGGTGGGGGACATAATGTTTTGGCTTTCCATTTTATTATTCTTTCCGTTGTAGTTTTGGCATGTGAATTTCTTTTGTTGTTTATGCTTCTGATATGAGAATTAAGTTGAAGTATGCTTCTGTTTGTATTATCCAGGTGC
>NW_008353482.1:1924227-1942844 GCF_000622305.1 Nannospalax galili | reverse complement strand
TCTTTCAGGTTTATTTTGGAGGGAACTGATGGCTTCAGATCAGCTATTCAGGTGTACCCACAGAAGCTCAATTCAGGTTTCAGTCAGGTATACTCAGGCTTCCTTCACCATGTGAAGGCAGGATCCAGGCTCTCTCAGGCAATCCTGTGCATTGTCAACCCTATGCCAGAGGGAGGCCAGAGGGGGGGCTAGAACTCGGTACTCTCTGGCAGTCTGCTGAGATCCCAGCCTTAGCCTACCAAAGGGAGAGTGGCCCTGGGGCCTTGGGAGGGGACTCACAAAATCTCAGGTAGAGGGATGGTATGGAGCAATTAGGGGAAGCTTACCACCATGTGGAAGCAGGATCCAGGGGCTTTCAGGCTGTCCCCTGGGTTCTCAGGCCCTCTGGTAGTTGGAGGCCAGAGGGAGGCCAGAACTTGGCACTCTCTGGCAGTCTGCTAAGCTCCCAGCCGCTATCCCTATGGAGGTCCCACACCCACCCTCTCAAGCTGTCTGCTAGGATCTCAGCCTTAGCCTACCAAAGCAAGATCTCTTGATCTCTTTTTATATTATAAATACATGTACTTTAAGAAGCTTCTATAGTTGATTCCCATATGACTTTTCTGAAGGCCTTTAGTGTGGGTTATCCTTCCCCATACTCACTCCTCCCATCCCTACCCATTTTAACTCTTTCTACTCCATCTTTCTATTTTCCCCCTTTATATTGTGTATTTTATCTCCTCTCCCAGGAAACCTCTCCTTTTGCCCCTTACTAGTTTTCTGACCTCTATGGATTTTCCAATTGATACACACATATCTAAAGATTCAAAGCTAGTATCTACTTGTGAGAGAGAGCATGTGACATCAAGTTGGCTTCATCCCAAAGATGCAGGAATGGTTCAACAAACATAAATCAATACATGTACTCCACCACATAAACAAGGACAGAAACAACATGATTACCTTATTAGATGCAGAAAAGGCCTTTGACAAAATCCCACATCCTTCATGATAAAAATCATGGAGAATCTAAAGACACAGAGGACATATCTCAACACAATAAAGGCAATATACAGTAAGCCCACAGCCAACATCATACTAAATATAGAAAAACTGAAAACATTTTTACCCAAATCAGGAATGAGGCAAGGATGTCCACTCTCTGCATTCCCATTCAATATTCAATATTGTGCCTGAAGTTTTAGCCAGAGCAGTAAGACAATAAAGGGATATGAATTGGAAAGTAAGAAATCAAAGTATCCCTATTTGCAGATGATATAATATTATACATAAAAGTCCTCAAAGACTCTGCCAGAAAATTCCTAGTGCTGATAAACACTTTATTGACCCAGTTTTATCTTCTTAGCTTGTAACTCTGTGCAGTGTACCTCAGAAATCACTGTATGATCTCTTCCACTAAAGCAAAGTCATTCAGACAAAAATAAATTTAAGAAAGACTTTTTTACTTAATCTTTTAAATAATGTAACACACACCCCTAGGTATATATAATTATCCCTTTCTTAAGACTCTTAAGCTTTTGCCTCTCTCTTTCCTTCTCTCCTCTCTCTGCTTTCACTTAAATCTATACTAAAACCTTTTCTTATCAAGCTCCTGCTTTGATTCATTACAAACCAAAAGCCAGGTATGGTGGTGACTCTTGCCTGCAATCCTTGCATTTGGGAGGCTGAAGCAGGATTATTGTCACAAGTTTAGGGCACACAGTGCTAGATAGTGAGTTTGAGTCCAGCCTGAAACCCTGTTTTAAACACACACACACACACACACACACACACACACAAAACTACTCTGAATAATCTGGGTTGGGGCCTATAATCCCAGTAGTCAAGTGGCTGAGGCAGAAGGATCGCAAGTTTGAGACTAGCTTGGGCAGTAGAGCAAGTTTAAAGCCATCCTGGAACACAAAGTTAAAAATGAGGACTCATTTCAAAACATAACAAACCTATGGCAATAGCAGTAACAACAAACAGAGAACAATCCCAAACTATTTTGAGATTCCATATCATTCCAGTTTTAATGAGACCATTAATAAAATAACAACAAATGATAATGAGGATGCAGGGAAAAAGGGACCTAAATACCAAATACCAAATGTAGGTTGGAATTTTAACTAGCAGGGCCATCAGCCACTACTACCAGAGTGTGGACATCCCTCTGAAAACTGAAAACTATGATCACTATGTAATCTAGCTATGCTCTTTTATGTATGTACCTGAAGGAATCTCGGTCAGCATACAATAGAGATATTTGCACACCTGTATTTATCATGTCACTATACACAGTAGCCAAGTCATGGAGTCAGTCAAGGTCCTCATCAATGGATGAACAGATAAAGAAACTAAGGTACAAGATGTATCATATATAAAAACACACACATATATCAGAATGGCATATTATTCATTCATAAATAATGAAATCATGTCATTTTTCAGGAAAATGGGTGGAACTGGAGATCATCATGTTCAGAAAAATAAACCAGGCTCAAGAGACAAATAACACATACTGTTTTTCATATTTGGAACGTAGATCGAAGGACAACTCCATGAAAGTAGAAAGGTGCCTATTTAGGAAGAGAAAGGGAACTAGCAACAGTAGGGAGAGGAGATGAAATAGTTATAGGTGAAATGATGTACGCTGTATGCATGTATTGACATGTCATAGTGAAGCCCACTGCTTTGTACAGTTAACATATAGCACTGTTCACAAAATGCATTCAAAGAATGGACATCTCAGCTTAGCAGCACAGCTTACTGAGGAGCATAACCTGTTTCCTTCCTGACTGTAGCACTGACCTGAAGCTACAGCTGTTGCCCCCATCAGCAGGGAGGGCTGGAGCTCAGATCCCTATCCTGTTAAAAGATCAGAATTCAGGTTAATGTATGGCTTCAACTCCATGCAAATCCCTTTCATTGAAACATTAGAAGTTGAAATACTGTAGTTAAAGACTGTTGATGAAATATGAAGATAACATCTTGGTTAGGACCTCATAATGGAAAAGTCAAAATTTATTTACAAGAATCAAAGACAGAAAACGCAAAGTGCTGTGCTGGCAGGACTAAGAGCAAGTGCACTCACTGGAGTGGGGCCTGATTTGTAGGTTGGGCTGGAACTCATTTTTGTCTAGTCTTGAAATAAAGTGCAAGGGGAGGGGTGCTGTTCTTCCCAGAGGGATGTGCCAGGCTGATGGGAGTACCTTACGGAGTTCTGAAGAACTCTATAGCATTTCTTCTGCTTCTCTTTCAGCATGCATCTCTGGGTCAGGACTCTGTTAGGCAAATACTTCCTTTTAGCCAAGGAACGTTTCCATGTGTTTTGCTTAACATGCAAGGGCCCACAAAGTTAGGAACAGTGTGTGTGGCGACTGTGTTCTGGGAAAGGGAATGTGACACAACCAGCAGTGTGACAGGTTCTCACTTGCAGGACCAGGAATGGGGTTCTGGAAGCTGCACTTGTTCTGTTCATCAGTGGTGGGTAGAAAGAGAAGAGGTACAGAGAAAAGGAAGCTAGCTGACTGTCGGTGTCCCCTGCTCATGGAGGCAAGGTGGAGGAACTGCTCTCAGGGAGGGGAGGAGGAGTTCCTCAGGCTCTGGTGTTCAGATATGTCTTCCTTCTTTGAGGCTAGGGAAATACCAAAATCAAAGGCCTTCTTGGAATCAGGTTTCTAGTCTATGGATGGGGTGGGGAGGCAGACAGACAGTAAGAGTGACCTGGGCTTAGTGGTGGTAGAGCTGAAGAAATCCTTTAGAAAATGGGGCAGGGGAGACAACAGAAAGTCAACCAGATAGCTAACAGTCCAAGAGCAGCAGGCAGAGGTCCCGTGGCAGGCTCTGGGGCAGACCTCCTACCTTGACTTCCTGGTATGTGAGGTGGCAGACATGGAGGGTCAAAGGGGACCTGGTGCGTGTGAGCTAGATGTGGATAGAGAGGCTGGCTTGGCCAGGTAAGAGGAGGCTTGAGGTGGCAAGGGTTTAGGTGTTTGGTGACTTTTATGGGACCAGAGGAGTATAGGTGCTATGGCTCCCAAATCACTGGTGCAGGCCATGGGGGCTGGAAATGTGTGACCTTAGTCTACTTTCTGTTGCCCTAATTGGAAACACACACTGGATAATATCCAGAAATGGTCTTTGCTGGTGGTTATGGGGCACTGAGGTTGAAGAGCATGGTGCTGGCCTCTGATGAGGGCCTTGCTGCATCATTACGTGCATGGCATCTCTGTGAAACAGAGTACATGTGCTGACTTGGGTCTCCCTTCCTGTGATACAAGCGGTGTATCATCATGTAGGCCTGCCCTCCTGAACTCCTCTAACCCTAATTACCTCCTAATTACCTACTGTCCCACTTCTAACTGCCATCATATGACTTTGGGGGCTAAGTTCCCAACACCAGAACTTTAGTGGCACTTTCAAACCTTGAGAGGACTATGGTTGAGAGTATGATGGAAGAGCCTCCAAAGGAGCGTCCCCAGGATGAGGTCAGAGGATGGGTCACAGGACCTTCATTTCTAAGCCATCTTTCTTCCTACAGCGCCAAGTCCTGCTGCATTGGTTTGTTGCTGGCCTTGCTTGGGTGTTGCAGCTGTGCTGGTCTTTCCTTCACATCACTGTGCTTTCTATGAGCAGCTGGGAAGGTACGGTCTCTGCCCAGGAGCTGGAGAAATGCAGGCTCTGGCTGTCCGCACAGTGACCCCAAAGGCAGATGCTTGCCTCCACCCTGGGCCCCTTTCCTCTGAGCCTTGTGTGGTTGGGAGGCGGGGCTCTGTGCAGCCATTTGGCTGAGGCCAATAAAACAAGTCTGGTTTAAATCCTGATGTGGTGGCTGTTGATTTGTAAAGTTTCCTGATACTGGTTCCTGCTACACTCAGCCCTTCTCCATGCAAATTACTCCCTCAGTGGCCCAGAGCCGAGGAGCCAGAGAGACTTGGACACAGTACTTCTGCTCCCTAGGTTTCTGTCACAGGCGTGTAGCTGGATTTTTCTCTCTGTGAGGTGAAGACCCCGAGAACTGTGAAACAGTCCTGTCTACTGTGTGCTGAGATCCTAGCGCTGGGTGGGGAAATCAATTGAGCACACACAGAAAACCTCAGCAAGCTCCCAACACTCAAATCTCCTCAGAGTAGGTGTGGGCCGTTGGGGGTGAGCTCACCTGGCACTGAAATCCACTTTTTTCCTTTGTCCTTTCCCCTTATCTTAAGACATCTATTTCCTTTCAAGTTTCCTTCTTTTTAGAATTTTTATGCAGAGCATGTGAAGCTGTACATGCTTCGTTTCTTCCTTGCATGGAGCAGATTCTTGATTTTTACTGATTTTTTTTCTCAACGTCTTTGGACACATTTAGCTGTCTTAACTTTAGAAGGTGGAGGATAGACATTGGTGTGCTATTTCTCTCCCTTTTGAGATAGCTGTTTGTTCTGGCAAACAAAGATGGTTTCCTTTCCATTCTTGAGACTCAGGAATTCTACTAGACTCCTCTGGGATTTGGTTTGTTTTGTTTTGGGTCACCCTGCCCGGTTGCCAGTGCAACCTTCCAATTTGCAGATTCAGGTTTTTTCCTTCCAAAATATTTCTATTTTAAAATTGTCCATTTTTCCTCCTGGAAAACATATATTTTCATGCCAAATATCTCATATCCCTATGTATAAAGTCTTTTGCCTTTCACTTATGATGTAGGCATCTCATCTGATTTAGTTTTATTTGTGATTGACTCATAATATTTGCATATATTTATCGGGTGTAGTGTGATGTTTCAATATATGTATATACTGCATAATGATGAAACCAAGGTAGTTAGCATATCAACCACACCTATGGGGAAACATTCAAAATAATCTTTTAGCTCTTTTGAACTATCCAATATGTTAGTTTATTTTATTTTTTGCCGTTTTGAGACAAGGTCTTCCTCTAGACACAGCTGGGCTGGAACTTGGTATGTAGACCAGACTGGCCTCAATCTCAATAAGATCTGAGTGCTGGGATTAAAGGTGGGTGCCACCCGCCTGTCTCTGACGTGTTATTTTTAATGGTCATCACCTGACTGTGGTACTGAAGAGTAATTCTTCCTGTGTAACTAGAACTATGAAGGCATTCTGTTTTTCAGGAAAGTTTGGCTTTCAGCAGTGACCCTCCAGTTTGAGAAAAAACATTTATTACTTATTTTGTTTGGCTTCAGGGTGTGCACATGCACCATGGTGCATGTATGGAGGTCAGCAGACAACTTGTGGGAGTCAGCTCTCTCCTTCAACCATGTAGGTCTTGGAGATAGAACTCAGGCTGTCAGTCTTCACAGCGAATGCTTTCACCCACCAAGTCATCTGGTTGGCCTGATGGTCTAGTATTAAAATAGAAGATGTGAGCTTCTTTTATTGCTGACCCACTCTGTCCTGCAGCTGTCATCTTGGGGTTTCTGTTCCCTTCTGCTTCTTGCATTTGCCTTCTCAGTGGAAGTCGTCTTTTCATTTGTCTTGAGCTCTCTTCAAAGTACTGAGTTTCCTTTGGTGCATTGTGATTTTTATTTGCCTGACATGGTGGAGGCTCTGAGACAGGAGGCCATAGATTACTCCAGAAGAGCCTAGCAGAGCCTTGGCCAGCCAGCTCAGAGGACTGGCAGTCTAGGGCAGAGGTCAGTGTGGGGCTCCCAGAACTTTGAATGTCAGCTAAGAAGACAGTCCACAACTAGAGATGCTGATTCCAGGCAGGGCCTACGATCAACTAGCAGCTCTGAGTAACTGTAAAAAACATTTTATTGAGCTTTTGTACATTTCATACAACAGTTCTAATCAAATTTAGATTCCCTCCCCCATCTATGCCCACTGGACCTCATGTATTCTGCTATACAAGTTAACTCCTATCCAGTCAAGCATTTGCACCCAGATGTCAAATTCATCCACTACCTTTAATTCATCCTTCAAGAGGATGAAATACTTTCCTTGAAGTACACTATTAATATCTTACTAATGTGTCATGATTAGCATTTACAAATTTGTCTTCTTAGTTTAAAAAATACACTCTCTATAAAAAATCCTAAAAACTATTAGTATATTACTTCCAAACAATATTTTCTTTCATCAGTAGTTAGATATCTAATATAAACAAGAGATTCTACCAATTATCCAGGGACAGGGAAATACAAGGATCAGCCTACAACACCAATGACCAATCTTAGATTGCAAGCAAAGTTTTTTTTTTTTTTGTATTGGATTGACTCTTCTGAGCCACCTTAATTAAGATGCTTAGAGATATATCAAATACAGCAGTATTATCTGCTCTCCTTGCTTTGGTGGCCAGTCCAGGGATTGCCACATTACTTAAGAGAGCAGTGAGACTCTTTCTGGATCTGTCTAAAAACATCAAAAAAGCTGCTCCTCCTCCCACTGGGTCTTGGCAGCTATCAGGACAGACCACACACACACATCAGCTAGCTTCCCTGGCTGTCTTTCCTTATACCATGGGCTTGAGGTAGAGCTGCTGAAGAGAGTGACCTACACAGAAGAGTGAAATGAAATCCTGGGAACTCTGGACCCACTCTGGCTCCTGGGCTTGAGAAACTTTACTAGCCAAGAATTCCTTTCTTGATTCAAGGTACTTTTGTCTCATTTTCTGTCGTGTAAGAATCCAATCTATTACATGCACATACATACACACACGTGCACACGCACACAGATACACACATGCAGATACAAACACACACACGTGCATACTTCCTACACATTACTGACTCACCTGACTGCAGTAGTACATGATTTCACCTTCTATAACTTTAGTTTACTAAGATAAGCTGTGGTTCAAATTTTTAAATGGTATATTGCATAATTCATAGTTTTAAAATAACTATCCTTACATTATGTTAATTTTTTATTAATATTGTTAATCTTATACTGTGTATGATTTATAATTTAAGCTTTATCTTAAGTAGTGTGTACAGGAACAAAATCACACAAAAATCATACTTCATATATGATTCAGAACTATCTGTGGTTTTAGGCATCCATCCTCTCTCTGGGATTGCATCCCTTTCCGGAAAGGAGGCATTACTGCCACTCATTATGTTAGACAAATCTCTGTACAATTATAGATCAGTATTCAATGAAGAAGGGTATACAAAAAATAAAATGTCTGTAAGTTCCTCTCAAATAAATTATGATGATCTTGATGATGTAAGATACAACGCAAGTTTCAAATAACATCAATCTAGATGAGGTGATTATCACCAAAATATGAATCTTCAAGTAGCAGACTTGTCTCTTTTGGGTTAAGGGTAATAACAATGGTGACTTTCAGAAAGTGTAATTAAAGGCTATTTTTTTCACTTACAGTATTTATCAAAAGCCATAAAATATCACAGTAGGATCCAAACACTTTAATTTTGGTGCAGAGGAAACTGAAGCCCAGTGTAGAACACTACTGTATTAGTCAGGGTTCTCTATAGGAAGAAAACTGTTAGAATGGACGTATATTATGAGGGAATTTACTAGATTGGCTTACATGATATTGCCTTGGTAGTCCAACAATGACTCTCTTCACACTGAAGGGGCTGAGAATCCAGGAGCTGTGCAGTCCATGAGGCTGGATGCCTCAGTAGTCCCAATCTGACAGTAAAAGCCTGGATGATTCCTGGGGATCTCCTGCTCTTCATCCATGCTGAAAGGTCTAAGAATCTGGGTTCCGATGTTAGCAAAGGGCAACAGTGGCAGCAGCAGCAGTCGTGGTGACAGCCACAAGGCAAGTGAAGGCAGGAGTGAGGGCAAGCAAGCAGTAATCGAAAGCTTTTCTCTTGGACTTCCTTATGTATCTGGGCCACTGCTTTTGGAAAGTGCTGCTCACATTAAGGATGAGTCTTCCATTTCAATGAGCATGATCATGAAAATCCTTCACAGGCATGTCCAGAGGCTAACCAAACCTAGATAATATCTAACAGATGTGCCCAGAGGCTTGCCTTATGGGTGACAATAGATCTTGTCAAATTGACGATAAATATTAACCATCGTTATTAGCTATGGAAAAACTACAATAAATAGCTAGCAGATCTGGAATGCCTGTGCTTTCTATTTCTGGGAGTGCAGTGTCACTACCTTTAAAGTATTTTTAAAATACTCATTAGTATTTAAAAAATATTTATTAAATTTTATGTGTATGACTGTATTGACTGCATGTGTGTAAGTGCACCCGTGTCATGCATTGCCAGAGGAGATCAGAAGAGGGCGTTGGATTCCCCTGAAACTAGAGTTATGGATGGTTGTTAGCCACCATGTAGGTGCTGGAAATCAAACCCGAATTCTTTGCAAGAGCAGCCCGTGCTTTTAACCATGGAGCCATCTCTCCAGCCCTAAACTAATATTTTATCTGTAAAGATACATTCTAGGTGCCCTGGAGTATTGAGGTAGGTAAATGACAGAAACATTGCTAGAATTTATGTTTTACATTAACATCATCATCCTCAAATAATTATTCAGTACCATATTATCCAAACTGAGACTAATCTCCACATTATGAATCTGCAGGAACATTAAATTAATTGTGGACATTGTATTTGTTTACTAGGACTACTGAAAAAGTACGTCTGACAAAGTACGACTGGCTGGGTGATTGAACAACAAAAATTCATTCTTACAATTCCAGCAGACAGAAGTTGAGAATGAAACGCCAACAGGGTTGATTTCTTCTGAGACCTCTCTCCCTTTTTTGTCTGTTGATGGTCATTTTTCCCCCTCTTTTCTCATGGTTTTTCTCTGAGATCTGTTTCTTAACTTCCTCCTCTTTTTATTGGGAAACCAACCATACTGAATTAGAATCCATCCCTGAGATTTCATTTTAACTTAATTACCTCTTCAGTGGCCCTGTCTCCAAAAAGTCACAACCTTGAAGTACTGAGTCTTAGGATTTCAATATATGAAGGGTGGCATCATTCATCCTATAAAAGTCATTGAAAATTTTCAGAATGTAAAGAAAACAAAATAATATGGTATCACCAAAAAACAACACCCCCCCCCAAAAAAAACCCTAAATTGAAGGGAAAAGTGCAGGTGACAGGATCTTGGGGCCATGCATCATGGCACTGCACACTCTTAGATCTTTATCTCTGTGTACAGAAATGTCTGTCCTTCACCTATCCTAAACCCTAGACCATGTGCTTAGAATGAATGAATCTTTGGGTTCAATCTCTAGCACCAAAACAAAAACAAAATAAGGAAACAAACAAACAAACTACTTCAGCCTGCAGTTTGATGCTTCTGTCTGTTGGCACCAGGAGATAAGAATCAAGAATCACCCCCTCCCAGGTATCCTGGAACATGGAAGTTGTAAAACATGGCTGATTAAGATATGGCTGTGGGGCTGGAGAGATGGCTCAGCAGTTAAGAACACTGGCTGCTCTTGCAGAAGACCTGGGTTCGAATCCCAGCATCCATATGGCAGCTAACAACTGTCTGTAACTCCAGTTCCAGGCGATCCGACAGCCTCTTCTGTCCTCCGCAGGCATTGAGTGACATGGGTGCACTTACCTACATGCAGGCAATACTCACATACACATAAAATAAAAATAGTAAATAAAATATTTAAAAAAGATATGGCTGTGGAGCACATGCACATTGTTGAACTGTCACATACCATTAGCATGGAAGGTCCTTTATCTCTTCTCATCTGGTTTGGTTATTGTCTAGAAAATAGTGAAACATATAAATATATATGAATATATTATATATTGAATATAATGTAATGTATATATTGAATATATAATTGGCATATGCTGATCATTTATTTGAATCTTTAAACCTTCCACATCCTCAAAGGTCAGTCTGTTAACTATGAGCATTAATTACATTTGATGCTGAGCAGAGCACTTACCTGTTCTGAATGTCTCTAAGCCCACATATCGTGAGGACGCTATCTGCCTGTGAAGAAAAGTTGGAAGGCAATGGTAGATGTGGCTGGGGTTTGCAATCTATAAGATGAAAATCACATACTAGAGATGGTTTCCTACCCAGTGACCTTTGGAGGCGAACAGTGAAACAACATAGGGTATTCTTGTTGGGGAGAAAATCATGGTTCCCTCCATTCCAAATTGACAGCTGTGACCTGCAGGTAGCACAAACCATCTATAAAGAAAAATTTTGCTTTGATTTAGATTGAGCAAGCAATCTCATTTTGCTTGATGACTCATACAGCAACGACAAGTCATTGTACATTTTGTTTGGCTGTTCAGATGGAAGGTTGCTGTTAACACTTATGACATAATAAATTGAGTGACCCTAGGTAGTTTTGTTTGGCAAGTTAGAGCTTAAGATTGGCAAAGGAAAAAATAAAGTGAGAGAGAATGTATTAGTAGAAAATGTCAGTGAGAATTGGTAGTTTCCTAGCAAACCCCAAGGCAAGTGCTTACAAGCCTGTATGTCGTTGTTTTGCCTGGGAAGTGTCAACGAAGATGCTCCAAATCCATTTGTTGGTGGTGGCATCAATTATATGAATTTCTAACACAGAGAAGAAAAGAACTCAAAGAGCTGTTCAAAGGAGATTACTGGCAGAAAGTTATGTCTGAGGTGTGTGTTGTATTAATTGATTATTTGATGTCATTGCGGCAGAGGTCTGCATGGCAGGCACTGCTGAAATCCCTTTCTCATGCTACTCCTAGTCCTGAAATTACAGCTAGTTTCCATGCTGGGACAGGACATTTGAGCTCACAATTCATACTGCTTACACAATGCCTATGCTGCCCAGCAGCCACTGATGCCAGCTTGAAGACAGGGCCATATAGTACCTTGGGTCTAAATGGAAGGACATCTGGAGATGAGCAACAAAGGTCCTGCCTAGCAAAGCTGAAAAGTTCACATCTAAAGAGAAAATGTCCTTGCCCTGTGAGTGACTCACCTAGGTCCCTGGGTTGGATAATAGAAATATCTCCAGGATACCTTTTGCACACCAGGCACTGGACTAGATTTTTGATGATGAAGGAAGACTACATATATAAGTTGTGCTCTGTTTGGTGGAATAAAAGGCCTATAGGATGTGTGGTAGGACTGTGAACAGCCCTGGGAGATTGACTGGGATGGCAGAGCATACGGACACTGACTCCAGAGAAGAGCATGGCAAGGAGACTAGCAGCTTGACCTTAGACAAGGAAGAAAAGACTGCGAGCGAGAGGATCAGTGGACGTAGAGCCTGTTCAGCAGGCTGGAGAATACCAGTATGGTTGAGAATCAACCTACTGTCAAAGGAGCTAGAGCAAGAATGCGATGTGGAGGGCTCAGGATGCTAAGCTGAGCCACAGACTTCCTCCTCATAAGGTTATGCAAGAGTCAGAGGAAGTTATTCAGAACACTTCTGTTAACCAAACAAAAACTGTTGCAAACACTGCCCTCAATTGTTATTTTTCATTCCTATTAGACTTATTTAACTGATTGTAATTAGTTTAATTATTTTGTGTTTAAATAAAAAGCAATATCTAATAAATAGTATTCAATATATTATATGTAAGTACATATATATAAACATATCAATGTATTCATATACTTGTAGTTAAAACAGTTTATATTTTTCATATTTTATAATATAGTCATAAAACAAAAATTTTTTAAATTGTAATACCTGTAGCTTGACACTCCCCCTCCCCCCGCCATGCCTTCTCTTTGTTGGTGGAGTCTATTAAAAAATCTGTGATCCACTATTCTGGGAGAGGAATGGATATAAGAGTCTCCAGAACCACCTCTTGTGGCCAGACTATGGTCACTACAATTGGAGAACATGTTGCCATGTTGTTTCACATGCCAGTAAACATGAAATGTCTGCTTTTCTACTATGTTCCTTTCTCAGAGCTTTGTCCTATAGGGCAGAACCCAGAGTAGCAAGGTCAGTCAGAGCCTCTCGGGTCAGATATGTAATTCACCCAAGGGACACAATGTAAGGGGCAGCCCTGTTGGACTCTCAATGAGTTCCAAAGCATCACTTGTCATTGAGAAAAATTGGACCTCATAGACACTGAAAATCAAGGCTGAGTATAAGTATACATTTATTCCCATTCAAAATGTAGTTTTTTGACATGTGGATAATTAAAGCTGTCTTTACTAAATATTCATCTTGACTAGCATGCTGCTCACACATTCTGCATGACCTGGCCAGGTAGACTGGTCTCCAGGAAGGAGCATCCACGACATGGTAGATAGTCTGCTGTGGTGACCATCAGGAGAAAATGAAGAATAATGCTGGAAAGGGAGAACATTTGATTGTAAGCACACTGAGAATTGTCAATAGACAATGCATACCTCTATAACTGCACGTTATGGCTTAGTGTTTTTCTCCCAGTAGAGGATCTTTTCCATATGATTATATTCATTCTCCTCTGGAGAAATAAATATAAAATCTAGCTTAATGGAACTACATCAATAACACAAAGCATCAGGGAATAGGAAAGTCCATGTTGGAGAACAGATTTTGGGGTCAGGGTTTCACTGATATATGCAGGAGAGCCAGTTCCTTTAAGGGCTGCCTGCCTGGCATGTGCTTTGGTACATCTTCTTAGTGGATCTGAAGGAACAGAAGAGTGATTTCATGCTAATAGGTTTGAACACGAGTGCATTATCTGGATGGCATTTGCCTCAGGTAGAGCTGTGGATATTTTTATTGCAGTTGGTTCATTTATATTTTAAACATCTGTGAGACTACAGTGAAATGAACTCCCTCTTAATCATCACTATGGAGAATGAATAAATACATGCATTTATCTTGCACTCAGTAATTGGCTTGAAACATTCTGTGATCCTTTCATTAGGGTGATGAGATCCAAAAATAGGTGCCAAGTATGTTTATTGGAAACTAATAAACCCACCTGAGGTGCAAAAAATTTCCTGTAAATGCAGCCATTTTCAAAGTGGTTGTAGTGGGGATGTGAGTGGGTACAGGCACTCATATGAGGTTTGGAGAGAGCAGTGGGGAGGGAGCTAGCAGGGACTGATTCATTCTTCCCACTGTTTTAGATTCTTCTTAAGAATATAAACAATTAATTTACACTGGTTTAAGCTTTGAGAAGCTTCTACACTCTTTCTTCTGATGTTCTTGTGTGGAATAAGGCAGACCAGATCCTTCCTTTCTCCATTTCCATGGGCGGCTCTAGCACCACCTGCCATATAAGAATTCATCACTTTCTGCTTCAGGTGCAGTTATACTCAGAGCTGCATACTTAGAGTTCTGACTTGAGGCCCAGGAAGCCTGCCAGTGTCAGCAGAACTTTGGTTCCTGTATTCTACCTCTTATCTTACTTGCTATTACCTCATGTCCAGGAAATGAAAGGGAAAGAAGAAGGGGTCAGGATCCCTATATCTCCTTTGAGGCTTTGACTCCACTGACCTAAAGGCTTCCCACCAGGCCCTACCTCTTAAAGATTCCACCATCTGCCAACAGCACTATTCTCAGGATCAAATCTTCAAAACATGGGCCTTTGGGGGTTGGTCAACATCTGCTAGACATGTTCAACTTGAAACCCATGGACCAAATGGGCCTCTGTATAACTGAGTTATACCCAGGACAAAATTGTAAACTCACTTAATAAAACATTATATTTTTTTACACTTTTCTCTTTTAACTTCATTTTGTGGAACCAAGTGTGAAGTTTATAGATGACAGTAACATGTTGCAATGTCAAAAGAGTGGACATGTCTCATTGTAAACCACAACAGTATTGTCTGTGGATAAGTAGGTATTACTGTGATGTGACAGCTGGGAAATTCACATTGGTATAATCTGATTGTGTCCAACTTCTTGTTTTACACAAGTTTGCTTATTCCAGTTTAAGTGTGCCACTGGCATTCTGTGCAACTCTATCCTATGTACATGTTCGTGGACTACTTAGCCAAGCTACAGAGCAGTTCTATCACTTTCTCCTTCTTCTCCAACACTTCCATCCCCCCCACACTGGCCTTCCTTCTTAATTTTCATAAACACTACTCAACTGGAGTGATGGTAAATGGTACTGTGTTTTAAATTTTGGTTTTTACTTATTAATTTTTAGTATAGAATTATGTAATTGATATTATTGAGTTGGTGTTGTACACCACTGCTGGGTTCACTTATTAGTTCTAGGAATTTACTTTCGTGTATCACTTAGAATAGTCTATGAATATAATCATGTTATCTACAATAAAACTGCAAAAAGTCATATCTGCACTCACATGAATTCTCACACACAGGAATGAGCATGTGCACACACATAGATTAAAAAACTGGGAAAAGCAACAAATAGAACGATAGGTTTGGTGCAGTCCCTTGTACAGATACGAGTGAGGGTTTTTAAGGCTGACTTGTTATAGGTAAGCTGACTTCTGTTGACAATGGGCTTCACATACTCCCAGGGTAGCAATCAGATGCCTCCTTCAAGAAGGAATAGGATGCCTGGCACTGATTTTATTTAATAACCCATCTTTTCTGGGGGAGGCATTGCCCATCCATGCAAGGTGCTTCAATTCAAACTCCCCTTTAAAAATTATATATTTAAATTAGCTTACAACATAGTGGGTTTCCATAAGGTTTTTGCATACATTTTAGGTTTTGATTAACCCATCCCTATTTTCCCTACCTCTTCTCCATCTCCCTTCCTCAATCCCTACTTAAGCCTTTAACACTAGAATTACCCGACTTTTCATATCACATGTGTTCTACTAACCCCTCCCCTGCTTAAAGCCTCTTTCCCATCATGAGCCCTTTCTAGCTTCCTGACTTTCACATACACTTCAATATTAAATTCACAAATCTAAAAGTCTGAATTTGAAGTCACATATGAGAGAGAATATGCGAAATTTAACTTTCTGGGTCTGGATTACATGAAAGTATAACAGTTCTGGGGCTGGAGAGATGGCTCAATGGTTAAGAACACTTGCTTCTCTTGTAGAGGACCTGAGTTAGATTCCCAGAACCCACCTGATGCCCTCTTCTGAGCTCCAAGGGCACTGCACAACATGGGTGCTCTTACATTCATATCCATAAAAAATAAAAATGAAATAAAATTAAAAAATATTGCAATTCTGCCCTTTGCATCCCTGGGTGGCACAGCCACCAGCTTCCTGGGGCCAGCATCTATCCTGGGTAAGTTCCTCAGTGCCCACCGCACCTTGACTCCCTCTGCCTCATTCACCCTCCCGGCCTCCCCACCCCATCTCTCCTCCCAGCCTGGGTACAGGCCTATTTCTTGTCTTGGCACCCCAGGACTGACCTCTTAGCCCAGAATCCCCACTGCTTCCTGATCCTTTGCATCTAGACCAACTCAATTACTCCCTGTAGTCCCCAGGAGCCCTCAGGGCCTCTTCCCACCTCTACCTCCCTTTGCATCCCTGGTGGCATAGCCACCAGCTTCCTGGGGCAAGCATCTTCACCTCATTCACCCTCCAGCTTGCCAACACCATCTCTCCTCCTAACCTGGGTACTGGCCCATTTCTTGTCTTGGCACCCCAGACCCCTGGACTAACCTCTTAGCCCAGAATCCCCACTGCTTCCTGATCCTTTGCATCCAGACCAACCCAGTTCCTCTCTGCAGTCCCCAGGAGCCCTGGAGGCCTCTTCCTGCCCCCATCTCCCTTTGCAACCCTGGGTGGCAGAGCCACCAGCTTCCTGGGGCCAGCATTTTTCTGGGTAAGTTCAGAGGCACCCACTGTGCTTTGACTCCCACAGCCACATTCACCCTCCCAGCTCCCTCACCCCATCTCTACTCCTAGCCTGGGCACTAGCCCATGTGTTGTCTTGGCACCCCAGTTCTCTGGACTGACCTCTTAACCCAGAATCCCCACTGCTTCCTGATCCGTTGCATTCAGACCAACTCAATTCCTCCTTGTAGTCCCCAGGAGCCTTCGGGCCTCTTCCTCCCCTCACTCCCTTTGCAGCCCTGGGTAGAACAGCCACCAGCTTCCTGGGGCCAGCATCTTTCCTGGGCCCTGGTCCCAGGCCAGCCCAGTCTCCAAATTACTGAGGCCAGCATCTTTCCTAGAGGAAACCAGACCTTAGGAGAAAGCCTGAGAGCATCTGATCCTCATCTGACTTGGGCCTCTGTGGGAATTCCTGAAGACAAAAGCAATACAGCCACTCCAATATAAAATCAAAAGAGAGAACCTGAAGCCTAGACCAACCAGCTTTTTATGCTGAACAAGTAAACCACAAAGGCACATAAAAGTTTACAAAAAGAAGCAGACCTAAACTAAACAAAGAAAGGCTTGAGTCTCACACAAGACTCAGAAACTACAAAAGAAATCCACATGTCAAAGACACAGAGAAAAAGTAATAACATGAAACACCAAAATAATATATCCCCACCAAGTACTAATAGTCCTCTAGAGGAGTACAATGAGAATCCCCTAGAGATAACACAAAGGGATAGGACAAAGAACTCAAAACAACACTTATAAACATTCTAAAAGAATTCAGTGAATTTAAAGAAGACACAGAAAAAAAAATCAAAGAACTGAAAGAAGGTAGGGATAAACTTCTGAATGAATTCAGAAGAGTAAGAAATATTGAAGAGTATTCAGGCTACAGTTAAGAAGGAAGGTAAACACTCAGTAAGCCAATTAGAAACGACAGAAGAAAGCCTCACCAATAGAATGAATAAAATGGAAAACAGAATATCAAGACTAGAAGATAAAGTGGACGAATTAGACCACTCAAGCAAAGATTATGAAAAATTTAAGAAAACACAAGAATGGAATATGAAGGAATAGTGTAACACTGCATAAAAAACCAAAGTTACGAATCAAAGCCATACAGGAAGAAGAAGAATCTCAAGATAATGGTATGGACCAGATCTTCAAAAGGATTGTAGAAGAAAATTTCCCAAAATTAAAGAAAGACATGCCTATACAAATACAAGAAGCATATAGAACACCAAATAGACAGGACTAGGAAAGAAACTCTCCAGGGCACATCACAGCAAAAACACTAAATGTACAGAACAAAGAGAGAATAGTGAAAGCTGCAAAAGAAAAAAAAGTCACCTATAAAGGAAAACCCATCAGAATTACAGTTGACTTTTCAGTGCAAGCTATGAAAGCCAGAAGAGTCTGGACCAAAGTATTGCCAGTTCCAAATGACCACAGATGCCATCCCAGATTACTTTACCCAGAGAAAATGTCTATTAAAGTCAAAGGGCAAAGAAAAGTCTTTCATGACGTAAAGAGGCTGGAAGAATTCATGTCCAGAAAACCAGTCCTTCAGAGCGTTCTTGAAGCAATACAAAGAGCAGAAGAAAGGAACGACTATGCCCAAGGGGTAACAGAAAGAAACTTAATGAACTTATAACCATGGAAATGCACAACTACACCAAATATGTGAACAGAAATAAAAATGACAGGAATCAATCCACGTCTTTAATTAATAACTTTAAATATCAATGGACCATACATCAAATGTGCCTAACAGACATCTACTGAATATTCCACCCAAGCACCAAAAAATATACTTTTTATTCAGCAGCCCATGGAACTTTCTCCAAAATCTACCATATACTGGGGCACAAAACAAGCCTTAACAAATACAAAAAGTTTGAAATAATTCCATGCATTCTATCAGACCACAGTGCAATAAAGCTTAAAATCAACAACAGAAGAAACCCTAATAACTACATGAATACATGGAGATTAAACAACTCACTCCTGAATGAG
>NW_008353482.1:1923190-1924118 GCF_000622305.1 Nannospalax galili | reverse complement strand
AGGGAAGTTTATAGCTCTAAGTGCCTGCATCAAAAAATCGGAAAGAACACAAATAAATGATTTAACATTGCAACTCAAGACACTTGAAAAACAACAACAAATGAAACCCAAACCCAGCAGACAAGAAGAAATTACAAAAATCAGAGCAGCAATTAATGAAATAGAAAAAAGAAAACAATACAAAGAATCAATGATTCCAAGAGTTAGTTCTTTGAAAAGACAAGCAAGATTGACAGACTGCTAGCCCAGTTAACCAAAAGAAAGAAAGAGCACCTCCCAATCAACAAAATCAGAGATGAATGGGGAAACATCACAACAGACACCAAAAAGATCCAGAACATTACAAGGGAATACTTTAAAAACCTATACGGGGCTGGAGAGATGGCTCAGTGGTTAAGAATGCTGACTGCTCTTGCAGAAGACCTGGGTTCAATTCCCAGTACCCACATGGTGGCTACGAACCATGCTTAGCTTCAGCTCCAGGGGAATCTGAAGCCCTCTTCTGACCTCTGTGGCATTGCAGGACATGGTGCACTCACACACATTCAGGCAATACACTCATACACATAAAATAAAAATAATAAAATATTTAAAAAAAACCTATACGCTACTAAATTTGAGAACCTAAAAGTAATGAATGGGTATCTAAAAGCGTGGGAACCATAAAAAGTAAACCAAGAAGAGATCAACAGCTTAAACAGACCCATTAACACATAAGGAAATTGAAACAGTAATGCAAAACCTCCCATATAAAAAAGCCCAGGACCAGATGGGTTTACAACAGAATTCTACCAATACTACTTAATTTATTCAAAAAGATAGAAATGGAGGAAAAACTTCCAAATTCCTTCTATAAGGAATGCATCACTCTAATACCAAAGCCAAGTAAAGATACAACCAAAAAAGAAAACTATAGACCCATGTCCTT
>NW_008353482.1:1920499-1922439 GCF_000622305.1 Nannospalax galili | reverse complement strand
AAACCTTGGAGTAAACCTGACCAAAGATATTAAAGAGCTCTACAAGGAAAATTTTAACTCTTTAAAGAAAGAAATTTAGGAAGACATCAGAAGATGGAAAGACCTCCCATGCTCATGGATTGGAAGAATTAATATTCAATTTTGTTCCATCCTACCAAAAGTAATTTATAGATTCAATACAATGCCAATCAAAATCCCCATGACATTCTTCACAGAATTGGAAAAAAGCACCCTAAGATTCATATGGAAGCACAAAAGACCTCAGATAGCCAAAGCAACCCTGAGCATTAAGAACAATGCTTGGGGGATTACTTACCAGATTTAAAACTGTATTACAGAGGTATAGTCATAAGAACAACATGGTACTGGCACAAAAAAAGACTTGTAGGTAAATGGAACAAAATTGAGACCCAAATATGAGTACATGCAAATTCAGCCACCTGATATTTGATAAAGGAGCCAAGAACATTCACTGGAGGAAAGCATGTTCAGCAAATGCTGCTGGCAAAACTGGATCTCTACCTATAGACAAATGAAACTAAACCACTATCTTTCACCTTGCACAAAAGTCAAATCCAAATGTATCAAAGACCTCTATGTGAAGCCTGAAAGTCTGAAACTGTTAGAAGAAAACATTGGCAATAACCTACAAGATATAGGTGTAGGAAAGTATTTTCTAAACTGGACCTCAATTGCTCAGGAAACAAGGTCAAGAATCAGCAAATAGGACCCAATTAAACTAAAAAGCTTCTGTACATCAAAAGAAGCAGCCAATGAAGTGAAGAGAAAATTCATAGAATGGGAGAAAATCTTCACTAGTAACACATCTGACAGAGTTTTAACATCCAGAATATATAACGAACACAAAAAACAAAGAATCAAGAAAGGAAGTAACCCAATTGAAAGATGGGCTAAGATGGGCTGAGAGTTCTCAAAAGAAGAAATAAAAATAGCTAAGAAGCATCTTAAAAGGTGTTCGGCATCATTAGTAATTAGGGAAATACAAATTAAAACACTTTAAGATTTCATCTTACCCCAGTCAGACTGGCTAAGATCAAGAGAACAAATGATACCAAATGTTGGAGAGAATGTGGGGAAAGGGGAACACTCATCATTGCTGGTGGGGCTGCAGACTTGTTCAACCCCTATGGAAAGTAGTATGGAGGATTCTTAAAAAGATAAAAATGAACCTGCCATTTGACCCTATTATATCGCTCCTTGTTATATACCCAAAGAACTCATCCTATTGCAGAAACACTTGTACATCCATGTTTGTTGCTGCTCTTTTCACAATTTCTAAGAGATGGAAACAACCTAAGTGTCCCTCAACTGATGAATGGATAATGAAAATGTGGTACATTTACACAATGGAGTTCCACTCAGCAGTAAAGAAAGATGAAAAAATGAAATTTGCAGGTAAATGGATGGAATTAGAAACTGTTAATACTAAGTGAAGTAACACAGACTCAGAAAAAAACAAAACAAAACAAACCAAAACTACATATGCTCTCCCTCATATGTGGATCCTAGTACCAAATCCTTACAAGTGAGTGTATATCCAGACATAACTACAGGAATGAGGGTAATGAAAAGGAACCAGGGAGGTAAAGGAAAAGACAGAATCTGGAAGAGAAGAACAATAGGAAACGGGCATAATAAGGGAGATATGGTTTAAAATGAGGTTATTTTAAGGGGAGGGCAGAGGGAAGGTTACACAAGGAACCTTGTGGATAAAGGGAAAGAAGGAGCTGAAGAGATGTGGGACTGTAGGAGAAGGGTATTATTAAGGGAGAAATGGGAAAAATGGGGGCACCTTAAATGGGGAAACCATGTTGGAAGGGTTAGACAATGTGAGAGATAAATAATGCCCAGCTAGTTTTTGAAAAAAACAGAGGGAACCATATTAATCGAACAACGTACTGATAAATTATATATACAAC
>NW_008353482.1:1916844-1920455 GCF_000622305.1 Nannospalax galili | reverse complement strand
ACCTACATGCAGGCAATACACACATACACATAAAATAAAAAAAATAAAATATGAAAAAACACAGAGGGAACCATATTAATTGAACAATATACTGACAAATTATACATACAACTATTTCAAGGAATATAATATATGTCTAGGCAAGGTTTATCTGAGAACATTTGGTCTTTGCCCAAACTTTATTTACAAAGCACATGGTAATTAAAAGTACCAGACTGGTGGAACTAATCTTCTTGGATGTTTAACAGCCATACTTTGAGGCCTATACTAATTTGGTTAGAGGGACCTAAAGGACAGTTTTGCTCCTTGCTCTCCTAGGTTGATTAAGTTCCAGGGGCTGTGAGCATCTCTCAAAATGTCCTGTAACTGTGGTGAGTCACTCATCCTCTTGCTCAAGGAGGCCATGGAGACCCCACCAGATGGACTTGAGCCAGTGTACAGTCTACAAAGAAGAGGGTCAACACATAGGAAATATTTCCTCCATACTTCCAAGTGAAGCCAGCTATGGTTGAGAAGGACCTTTGACTTATCTTCACACAGATGGAACTGGTAAAAGAAGGGAGCTAGTGGTTCCTCCCAAACCCATGTCACCCCTGAGGAACAGATCCTCAAATGACCTTAAAAATAAAAATAAATTTGTTTATCTTGGCCAACTGTATGGTCTTAAACACCCAAAAGGAGTATAACCAAAGAGTAAATGGACCAATATAATTCTTTAATAGTCCATGTGTATAGCTAAAGGCTACATAACAAGAAACAATGCCAGACAGGAGATACCTTCCTTTGAGTTTCTGGCCAGGCAAGAGACTCCCAGACTGTAACCCAGTTTAGAGCTGGGAAAATGAACAGCAGACCTCAATTTTATCTAAAGGAATAGTGGCAACTGATTGATGCTAGATGAGGAAGAGCTGATCTTCCTAAACCAAGGAACTGTAGATAGGCTGACTGGATTCAGTGGATGGACAAGCACTGGGGAAGGGCTGGGGGTGCTGCAACACAGTGGACAGTAACAGGGATGACAATTTATATGGGCTCCAGTGGGGGGCGGTATGGGAGGGTGTTATTTGGGATGTGGGTATATAGATGAATAAGGTTGTTTGGGATGTTCTGTATGAAATACACTAATAAAATCAATAAATTTAAAAAATAAGTTATATTTGAGGAAGAAGCATATCAGTTTGCTTCATGTTAATTAGTAGAGATGAAACACATTACCATTGAAATCTACCTGATGACTTTATATCCATGCTCAGGTGCCAAGTATCTCAGAAAGTAACTGACTGGGACTAGTAATAATCAGATACATAGATATTAGAGACACATCTAATACATAGATATTAGAGAAAACATCTAAGTATTATCAACATTAAAAATGAATTTTTCTGTATGAAGCATTATATTTTAAAATGAAATTGAGACCTTTTTTAAATGTTGAAACCTCATTCAATTTTATGTCTTCTAGGGTTTATACTGATTTCAGTATTGCATAACTGTATTAATTCAACTGTGAACCTAAAAATTTACAGCCAATTTTGAAAGAGATGTATCTTTGCACTGGAAATTGTTATTGAATATGTTAGTAATGTAATAAAATAATTCTTCTAATCATGTGGTTATTAAATAAATAATTAAAAATATTGTGATTCTGTTCATTTTCCTATAAACTTCATAATTTTCTTTACATTTGAAATGAATTCCATTGTGCATGTGTACCGCATTTTGTCATCCATTCCTCAGTTGTTGGACAACTAGGCTGATTCCATTTCCTAGTCATTGTGACTAGAGGAGCAGTGAACATGGATGCGCCAATATTTCTTTAGGAGGATACAGAGTCCTTAGGGGATATGTCCAGGAGTGGTATGGTTGGGTTATATGGAAGCTCTGTTTCTAATTTTTTTAGGAACCTCGAAATTGACTTCCACAGTAGCTGTACCAATTCACACTTCCATTAATAGTGGGTAAGAGTTTTCCTTTCCCTCAAATTCTTGCCAGCAGTTATTATCGTTTGCTTTATTATTCTTAAAAGTATACTGATTTGAAAATTTCATATGATGTATTTTGACCATATTCAGACCTCCTCCCCTCTCCACTCCCATCTAACTACCCTGATTTATTGTTCATGTTCTTTATTATTGTTTGTCATTTTTAAGGCCTATAGAATCTAATCTATGGTTAAAAAATGCACTTGGGTGTGAATCTATTCCTTGATGTCTGATGAACCTACATATGACACACCAATAAGAAAAACTGACCCTCTTCCTAGCAGTTATCAATTGCCAATAGATCCTTACCTAGGAGTGAGGCTTCTTGCCCACCTCCTCCATCCTTACTTGGGTTTGCACAGGTCTTGTGCATTGTGTAACAAGCACTGTGGGTTCCTGTGTTCAGCTACTCAGTGGCACCCCAATAAAAGTTTCATTTTATTCATCTACTGCCTTTAGTTCTTACAGTCTTTCTGCCCTCTCTTCTGCAATGACCCCTGAGCCTTTGGATGAGAGAATATAATATAGGTGCCCTATATAGGGCTGAGCACTCTGCATAAAAGTATTTTCTGTATGTTGATCAGTTGTGGATCTCTGTGTTAATCATCATTTGCTGTAAGAAGGAACTTGTCTGGTGAGAGCTGATAGATGATCTAACCTATGGATATAACAATAAGTCATTAGAAGTCATTTTAGATCTATGTACACTTAGCAGAATGATAGTAATAGGTTTTCCTTTATGGCCTGTGACCTGTCTGTTCACAGGACCTTGACCTGAAAAATGTCAGGTATGGACTTCATCTTGTGAAATGGGCCTTAAACCCAATCAGAAGATGGTTGGTTATTCCCATAACATCCATGCCACTATTATACCAATGGGCATATTTTGCCAAACCAATTGTTATTGTTGCTTGTAGGGCTTACAACTGGGTAAGATAGACAGCCTTTGTCTGTACCATGCATCGAAGCTTGTAGTACTGTGAAAACTAGCCAGTAGAGATGATGAACCAGCCATACCACTCTTGGACAGATACCCAAAGGACTCTATATCCTACTACAGGGATATCTGCTCATCCATGTTCATTGATGCTCTATTCACAATAGCCAAGAAATGGAAGCAACCAGGGGCTGGAGAGATGGCTCAGTGGTTAAGAGCACTGACTGCTCTTGCAGGGGATCCAGGTTCAATTTCCAGCATCCACATGGTGGCTAACATCTGTCCTTAACTCCAGTTCCAGGGGGTTTTGACACCTTCTTCTAACCTCTGCAGGCATTGCATGACATGGGTGTACTTACCTACATGTAGGCAATACACTCATACACATAAAATAAAAATCACAAATAAAATATTAAGCGAACAAACAAAAGTAGAGACTGAAGAGATGACTCAGTAATAATGAAAATGTGGTTCATTTATACAATGGAATTTTACTCAGCAGTAAAGAAAGATGAAATTAAGAAATTTGCAGATAAATGGATGGAATGGAAACAATCATCCTAAGTGAGATAACATAAACCTAGAAAGACAAATAGCTGTAGTTGTGTGGTTTTGGATCTGGATTCTGCATTTTACTTTATTGATCTATATATATGTATTTATGCAAATATGTTATATTTTTTCTATTTTCT
>NW_008353482.1:1911191-1916820 GCF_000622305.1 Nannospalax galili | reverse complement strand
TTTCTTTTCTTTGAGTTTTTAAATATTTATTGAATCCCCCCCAGCCCAATTTAATGTATATCTATTGTATATATATATATATGGCCAGTACAGTCTAATTTGTGTCCCCAAATATCCTTCAATGTCGATGCATACACTGGAATTTTATTAACCTATCAAGACTCCCATCCTTGAAAGAGACTTTCATATTAATAATAATACAAAACACAAACTGAATGCAAGAACACATCAAAAAGGTTATCCACCATGATCAAGTTGTTTTCATTCCATAGATGCAGGGATGGTTCGGTATACATAAATCAATGAATGTAATCCATCACATAACCAAAGTAAAGGATAGAAACCACATGATTATTTCGTTAGATGCATAAAAGGCCTTTGAAAAAATCCAACATGCATTCATGGTAAAAGACATGGAGAATTTAGGGATACAGGGGACATAGCTCAACATAATAAAAACAATATACAACAAGCATAACACTAAATGTAGAAAACCTCAAATCAGTCCCATTAAAATCAGGAACAAGACAAAGATGTCCACACTCTACATTCCTGTTCTAACATAGTACTTGAAATCTTAGTTAAAGCAATAAGACAAATGAAGACAATGAAGGGGATAAATATATAAAAGACCTTAAAGACACCACCAGAAAATTCCTAGAACTGATACCTACACTCATAAAAGTATCAAGATATAAAATTAACACCCCCAAATCAGTAGCCTTCCTGTATACCAACAGCAAACAGGAAAAAAAATTCAGGAAGTGATCCTATTCATGACAACTTCAAAAAGCATAAAATATCTTTGAATAAATCTAACCAAGGAAGTGAAGGTCTTATATAATTAAAACATTAAGACATTGGGGAAAGAAGTTGAAGACGATACCAGAAGATGAGTGCTTCCATGGTCAGGGATTGGTAGGATTAATACTATGAAAATAGTCATCCTATCAAAAGCAATCTACAAATTCAATGCAATACCCATTGAAATCCCATCATGATTCTTTACAGAAATTGAAAAAGCAATTTCAAATTTCATATTGAAACACAAAAAACAGGATAACTCAAATAATCCTGTGCAAGAAAAGAACTGCTGGAGGCTTTACCATCCCTGGTCTCCAATTATACTACCCAGCTGCAGGAAAAACCTCATGGTACTGGCATAAAAACAGATGCACCGATCAATGGAGTAGAACTCAAGACCCAGATTAAATCAACACATTTATAGTCACCTGACCTTTATACACAGTGGAGAAATGATAGCATGTCCTGAAAATGGTGCTGATCAAACTGGATATAGCTGCATGTAGAAGAAAAAAACTAGATTCCTACCTCTCATCATGCACTAAACAACTTCAGATAGATCAAGGATCTCAGCATAAGACCATAAGATAGCCTGAATCTCATAGAGGAGAATGTAGGCAACACACTAAAATTTATAGGCACAGGAAAAGGCCTTTCTAAGCAGGACTCTTACAGTGCAAGCTTTGGGTCCAACAATTGATAAATGGGATCTCATGAAACTAAAAAGCTTTGGTACAGCAAAGGACACCATCAATGGGAAAAAAAATCTTTACTAGCTATCCCTCTAAGACAAAGGTAGTATCTAGACTATTCAAAAAACTAAAAAATAAAAAATGAAGTAACTTTTAAACATAAGAAGTCAATCAAATGCCCTATAGGCATGCCCAACAGCTTTCATTTTATTTGATTCTAGATATAGTGAAATTGACAACCAAGATGAGCCATCACAAGTGCTGTCTGGAAAGCAAATGGTGAAGTTTCACTGAAAATAGGCCTGTCCTAACCAAGAAGAATCAAGGTTATGATGAGGCTAAAGAAACCTTAGGAAATAATAGAGTCACATCTTTTGGCTATAAGCAAAAAGCCATCAAACGCTAGATGAACAGCCATCTCAGACAGGAGCCTGCCAAGAGCCCTTTAACTGCAAACAAATTCATTGCTAAGTACTTAGGTAAAATAAAACAAAATAAAATTCCATCTCTAAGTCTACAGAGTGTTCTCACCAACAAGGAAAATGCCCACTAAGCTAAGGCTGAATCAACCATTAATATCACATAAATTGGTTTTAAAAATATTTTTGAAATTTATATGTATGTGTGTTTGTCTGAGTGTATTGTGTACCACATACATGCAAGTGCCTGTGCAGGCCAGAAGAGAGTGTCAGATCCCCTGGAAATGGAGTTACAGATGGTTGTGAGCCACCCAATAGTAGATATTGGGAACTGAATTCTGGTCCTCTGCAATAGCAACCAGCACTGATCCTTTTCTCCCTGGCACTGAACAATAATAATTAGAGAAATTTCTTTCCATTAAACTTGACACTCCAGACATCCTTGGAAGAACAAGGAGTATGTGTCTAAATATTTAATTCTTAGGCTGTTTTATGTCTTGATTTTCTTTTTCATTTCTCTTCTTCCTTTGAGCCAAGGTCTCTATGTAGCTCAAGCTATCTTGCAACTCTTAATCGTCCTGCTCCAGATTCCAAAGTGCTGGGATTGCAGATGTGTGGCACCACACTTGGCTGTAAGTGGGTTTTTGATTTTGTTTTTGGTTTCAATTTTTCTTGGAGGCTACTTCATTTGAACCAGAAACGTAGACCTAAACGGTGCCCTGGAGATGAGCACCGTCTATTAGCATACACATCATTCATACTCTATGAAGAATTTAATCTGCTTTTTTTTTTAAGATGAAGAAACAGAAATCCCATGAAGTTAGGCAAAGAGGCAGAAGGTGTAGAGAACAAAAACCCAGATACTGAAGCCAAGACTGCATCTTAGCTTTGTAAACTTCATGAGGTTTCCTATTCAGCCTAAATATTGGTAGTATCTTTTGGTGGCAGACCAGAAAAAGGTGACAGGACATGGAAAAAGGAAACTTTCACTTTTGGCCTGCTTGCCTTTACTCTCAATGTCTGAGGACCAGCAGCTCTCCAGGAATCCTCCAGGCCTTCGGCCTCAGATTGGGATTGCTGAGAATCTGGCCTCGTGAACTGAGCAACTACCAGATTTCAGCCTCCTCAGTATGGCACAGTCATTGTTGAACTATACAGACTCTATCCTGTAAACAATAATAAATGCATACACACACGCAATGCACACTCACATGGAATACACACATACATGCAATGCACACGCACACGGAATGCACACACACACAATGCACACAAACACGCATATATATGTGTGTGTGTGTATTTTCTATCATATATATTTCATTCTGTCAGTTCTGTTCCTCTAGAGAACCTTAAGCAATACAGACTGTGGTAACAGAGAAATGGAATTATAAGGATGAATGTCTCTAGCGGGCTTACTGGTATCTGGAGCTGGCTCTACAACTCAGGAAAAACTACAATTGTGATAGCATAAGGTATGCATAGCATCTGTATGTATATGAATTTCTGAATGCTTCCTGTTCAAGCTCTTCCCTTCACATTCTAGTCTTTTTTTATCTTCTAAAGTATTTTAAAATACCAATCAAAATGGATACTGTCATCTATAGCAGGCAAGAAAGAAGAAAGACATAAATGGCTGAATATTTCTTTGTTCAGGAATCTGCTTTTGAGGACTCTCTCTTTCAGGACCTGTGCAGGCACATTAACCTGCTACCTGTGTACAAACATAACAAAATCCAAAAAACCCCTCAAAAGTCATACATGGTGGTACATGCCTTTAATTCCAGCACGTGGGAGGCAGAGGCAGGTGGATCTCTGTGAGATCGAGGCCAACCTGGTCTCCATAAAGAGTTCCAGACCAGCTGGGGCTACAGGTAGACCCTATTTAAAAAACAAAACAAAATGCCCAAATAAAATTGGGCAGGAAGTTGGACAGGTATTCTTCATGGATGAAATGCAAATGGTTGAGAAATATTTTTAGACATCCAGGAAATAAAAAATGGTAAAACTAAGGCAGAATATGCTATGAAATGAAAAATCATTTAAAGCAAATGTAGAAATGATAAATGGGTTAAATAATGGGAGGAGGTAGGGAAAGTGGAAAATAGAGAATCAATACTGAGTAAGTTCAAGAAACAGAAAAGGGGGGCATAAAAGAAGCTTGTATGAGGGAGAGAAAAGAGAAAATTTAGAAAAAAATTTAAAAAGGAAAGAAAACACAAGTTTCAATCATAAAGATGTTCCTAAACAAACAGATAAAGTAAAGGTAAGTTTGGGATGAACAATAAAAGCATAAGATTAAAATTGAGTAAAGTAAAGCAAAAATACTCCTAAAAATACAATAGGAAAAAGGGAGGTTTGTTTTCTCATGGCTTATGTTATACTTGTTCAGTTTTTGCTATTGGCCTGAAATGTCTTCACATATTTGGGAGCTTTCCCCGTTCTGTTGACCATTCTTAGCTTTGAAGTCTGGGGATTGGGCAGGTTGTTTCATTCTCCTCACAATCTCAGATCATACTCCTTGATGTGCCTAATGTTCCAGCTTGGGATGTCTCTAAAGGATATTGGGAGCATGGGAGCAACAATAGCACTGAGACTCGTTCTGGAGAAGGTCCTAACTTCATATCATCAAGACCTCCCGCCGGAGGGATACAGCTGTAGAGGTCAATATTCCATTAGTACTTTGCTGTTCTTGGGCTCTAGAGTAGTGAGAACCAGACAAATGTTTTCAGAAGATGCTCCATTTGCTGACCTCAGTCTCAAGCCTACCAAACTATACAGTTATTTTCAGTGGATGAGATCTGTTCCTGCCATCTTTCCCTAGGCACTTCACTGATGAGCTGAGACTTTTGCCACTGGCACACTATAGAACTTCAGGGTTATACTCAGTGAATGGGACCTCTTCTGGTCACCTTCCCCTAAGCACTTTATTGCCTGACCGCCTTGCTACTTGCACTCTTTGGGAATGTCTGTCTGGCATTCTTACTCTCTCTAATTGCCTCCCAGATGTCTCTCACACTGGAGCAGGCACAGGTGAAATTCAGGCTTTCTGACTCAGCAGTCATTCTCTGTTCTTGCACCTTCAGCATAGTTTAAAACTGAGCTACCTCTCCAGACATCACCTGACCACTCCTGTCTGGGTTATGCAGACTGACAAAAAGGGATGGATTTCTATGCACTGCTGATCTGACTGCTGGAGGAATCACCATCTCATTAGAACCCTCAACTGGATTTGAGGCTTGTGAAGGCTATGGGCTTGTCCTGAGGGTCAGCCCCCTGGCTTATCTTTTTGTGTGAGGCCTCTGCTCACCTTCCCCCAACTAGAGAGCTACCTGGTTGAAATTGTGTTCAGCTGGACTTACTTCTCAATGTATACCCCTTTTCTCCACATGTTTGGGTAACCCATCACTATCATTGCGAAGAATAAATATATTCACAGGGTAAGAATTCTAGGTTTATACTTTTCATATATCTACTTGGGTATTTTTGAAACAGTATCTACTATAATTCTTATCCTTGTGGTGGTTTTATTTTACATTTGTTCTCTTATAGTTTTTCAAAATTTTATCTTTTCTTTCCATTTTCTATCATTTGAATATTATATGCCTAGGTTACTATTGCTGTCATTATTGTTATTGTTATTATTATTGTGTCTGTGTGCGTGCGTGCGTGCATGCGTGTGTGTGTGTGTGTGTGTGTGTGTGTGTGTGTGTG
>NW_008353482.1:1875318-1911075 GCF_000622305.1 Nannospalax galili | reverse complement strand
CATTTTCTATCATTTGAATATTATATGCCTAGGTTACTATTGCTGTCATTATTGTTATTGTTATTATTATTGTGTCTGTGTGCGTGCGTGCGTGCGTGCGTGCGTGTGTGTGTGTGTGTGTGTGTGTGTGTTCTCGGGTGTTTCTAGGTTCTTGACCTCTTCTACAAAGAATTGAAAATAAGGGCACCAACAGATGTGTGAAAATATATAGTTAACTTTATTTGGAGAAAAGTGATAGTATAGATGAGAGAGCGATATATACTCTCAAGATTGACAGCAGGCCACATGAGTTAAGGATCCTCAAGGGCCATGGCTTACAACTTGAAGACTCTTTTTAGTGATATAAGGCAAGGAGGGGATAGTTACTAAGGGGACATAGTTTTAGTAGTTCTGTATTTTGATTGATAAATTAAGTCACATATTTATTTTTCCTACTGCACATGTCCCTTCCTATAATGCATAGTATGGTAAATAGAAAATTCTTCCTAAAAGTACACTTGAAGGACACAGTTTACCTTACTGGGTATGCACCCAAACTTACTTCAGGACAGACTTGATCTTTCTATTCTTCCTACCTAGATACATTGTCAACACATGAAACTGTCTAAGTTTGATTGCTGTCAAGGGTGAAGTATAAGTGCAACCTGATACAAGTGGAGGACTGAGGGGATTCTGAGGTTGAAGAAAAATTGTTTGGAGAGGAATACATATGCATAGTACATGCAGAGAAAGGAGTTTAGGCTGCCTAGTGTATTATGACAAGGTAGTGGTGGCGATGGGCATAAGCCAAACCAAACAGGGTTCCAGGCTATTGAACTACTCCCAATGCTTTTCTATCTTGCTCTGAGCTTCTTGGATCTGGGACTGGTATCTGTTTTTTAAATATGTTTTATTGATTTTTTGTGTATTTCAAACAAAAGGTCTTAATCATCTTTATATCCCCACTCCCGCACATATCCTTCCATAGCCCCCAATCAGATTTCATGTATTCTGTCATTCAAGTTAAGGCCTATTGAGTCAAGTTAGAGTACCCAGAAATCCTCAGTGCAAGTTTGTCTCATGGGGTCCAGTATATCTAGAGTCACTCCCTTAAAGAAGAACAGCTTTCCCTCACCCAGCAGTAATCACCTACCAATAGTTCTTCAGCTAAGATTTGGTGGGGCCCATTTCCCCAGTTCTATGCGGGTATTTGTCTTCTTGAGTTTGCATGGGTTTTATACATGCTGACAACTTTGCTGTAGATTCATATGAGAAAGTTCCCAGGATCCTTTAAGATTCTGTTTCCATATGGTCATACAGCTCTTCCCCTAGCTCTTACAATCTTTCTGCCTCCTCTTCTGCAATGGTCCCTGAGTCATAAGTGGGTGGAATTTAATATAGGAGTCCTGTCCAAGGACCCCACACTCTTCAGACTCTTATTCTCTATGCTTTGGACATTTGGTATCTTTTCTGTTCAGTGTTTTCTGTTTCATGAGGAAGATTCATTGATGAGAGTTGAGAGATGCATTAGTATTCTCTCTATTCCTTGTTCCACAATGTTCTGTGGGCCTGAGGTATAGAGGTGCCATTGTAGATGTGTCACTTATGGTTGGGCATTTAACAGACACTTATTCTTTGTGTGTGACTAGTTGTGGAACTCTGTAATAGTCTCTATTGCAACAGAAGCTTCTTTGATGAGTAGTGACTGACATTCTTGTCTGTAAATATAAGAATCCATATTTAGCATATAGTAAGAAATTACATTTGTCTAGGGGTATGGCAGAAGTGGGGTTTTTCTATTATCTTTTACTGCTTCGGCCATGTGTATGGGGCTATGTTTACAGTAACATGTATAAGTTCCCTCCCATTGAGTGGGCTTTAAGTCCAGTTAGGTAGCTGTTGATTGCCCCCAAGATAAAAGTGCCACTAGTGCCCCAATATAGCTTGCTGTGCCAGTCATTGTTGTGGTTATTAAGCCTTAAAGCTTGGGTTGGATCATTGGTTGATGTTCTCCCTTAGCAGCTTGCATAGTGTCCTCCAAAATTATGAGGGCTGGCCTTCAGGGAGGTGTCTTCCAAGTCAGTTCCAGCTCCATTGCTCCGAGTACCGTGTCCAAAGTATGGTCTGTCTTCAGCAATGGGGTCTTACCTTCAGGTTCTGGGAGACATCCTTGGTCAACAACTTGAAGGGAGGTTTCTACTTTCTGATACTGTTGCTTGTTATATAGCCTTTAGCTATACAGATAGACTCATGTAAAGATATTGTATGTGTAATTTTTCAGTAGGCTTTGAGCTAATCCATTTACCTCTGGTTTTTTATCTTTCCTCTCTCTGTGTTTAACCTTTTCTCTTCCATCCCCAGTTAAAGTACCCCGTTTTCTCCATTTTACCCTTGCCATGTCAAATTTTCCTCTGAGAGATCCACATGTGCTCTCTAGGATCCCAGGGCCTCACAGTCCAATAAACCATCACAATGTTCCTCTTAAGTTACAGTTTGGGGAATAAGAATATTTATTTGGGCTTGCCAACAAAGTTTATGCTATTCAGAAGAGGGTCACTTACAAAGGCATGCACACCCATGAGCTCTTTCTCTCCTATATTTGAGATCCACACCATTAGCACCACTGCAGGCTCTGCTTCCCAGATGGTGAATCCCTTTCCTTTTTCCCCAGTGTTCTCAATGTTTACTCTGTCATTAGCATCTCTCAGTGTCTTCAGCATCTGTCCTTAGACCCTCCCCCAATGTGCAATTGAAGCTGACTGATTGGGTGGGAGGACTGACTGTGTCAGAGGACATGCCTACCCAACAACCCTTGGTAGTACCTGTCTTCTATGCCCCCTGCCCAGCAACTTCTCCTTTACTCCCATGGTTCCTTGTATAACCCTCTCTCTTCCCCTCCCAGTTAAATACCTCATTTTACTCTTTTCCTCCTTGGTAACACCTGTCTCCTACTGTTCCTCTTTTTCAGGCTCCTTCTTTCCCTTTACCTCCCTGATTCCTTTCAATTTTTCTGGCTCCTGTAGTTGATGAGGATATATATTCACATATAAGGATATGGTGCTAAGATCCACAAATGAGGAAGAACATACATCATTTGTTTTTCCGAGTCTGTGTTACATCACTTAGTATAGTTCCATCTATTTACCTATTTTCCATCATGATTTCATCTTTCTTTATTGCTGAGTAGAACTACATTGTGTAAATGTACCACGTTTTCATTATTCACTTGACAGTTGAGGTACATTTAGGTAGCATCCATTTTTTAGTTATTGTGAAAAGAGCAACAAACATGGATGTGCAAGTATCTCTATAGTAGGATGAGTTCTTTGGATACATGCCAATGAGTGGTATAACTGGGTCACATGGTAGGTTCAGTTTTAGTTTTTTAAGAGTTCTTCATATTGCTTTCCGTAATGGTTCAATCCCACCAGCAGTGAATGAGCATTGCCCTTTCCCCACATCCTTTCCAGCATTTGGTATCATTTGTTCTCTTGATCCTAGCCAGTCTGACTGGTTTAAGATGAGATCTTAAAGTGGTTTTAATTTGCATTTCCCTAATTACTAAGAATGTTGATCACTTGTTAAGATGTTTCTTAGCCATCTTTATTTCTTCTTTTGAGAACTTTCTGTTCAGATCCATAGTCTGTCTTTTAATTGGGTCACTTGTTTTCTTGATTATTTTTGGGTTCTATGTCTTAAAGTTCTGTAATACCATTATTATGAAATTGGGTACTCCATTGTTTAGTGCATGTATGTTCATGACTGTACTATCTTCTTGGTCAATTGTTCCTTTGATCATAATGAAGTGACCTTCTTTATCTCTTCTGATTACTTTTAGTTTAAAGTCTGTTTTATCAGATGTTAGAATTGCAGTCCCTGCTTGTTTCTTAGTGCCATTTTCTTGGAATATTTTTTTCATCCTTTCACCTAATGTAGTATGTGTCCTTGAAGGTGAGGTAAGTTTCTTGTGGACAACAAAAAAGATGGATTTTGTTTTTTAATCCATTCAACTAGTCTGTGTCTTCTGACTGGGGAGCTCAGGTCATTGACATTTAAAATTATTATTGAAAGATCCCTTAGCTTTCCCCCCCATCCACTGGAGCCCATATACTCTGTCATCCCTGTTACTGCCCACTGTGTTGTCAGTGCCACCATTCGTTCCACAGTGCAAGTCTGCCTACTGTGTCTAGTTAGCCTATCTAGAGTCCCTAGTTTTAGAAAGACCAGATCTTCTTTATCTAGCAGCAATCAGTTACCAACATTCCTTTAGATAAGATTGGGGTCTGCTGTTCATTATTCCAGTTCTATCCTGGGTTACCGTCTGCCTGAGTTTGCATTGGACTTGTGTATGCTGACACCTATTCCATAGAATCCTATGAGCAGGTTCTCAGAAGCTTGTAGGACTCTGTTTCCATATGGTCATGCACATCCTTCCTGGCTCTTACAATCTTTCCAACCCCTCTTCTGTGATGGTCCCTGAGCCTTGGGTGGATGAAGTTTAATAAAGGGGTCCTGTCCAAGGACCATTATATAGCAGACTCTCGATCTCTGCACTTTGGCCGTTTGTGACCTTTTGTGCTCCTGGCCCTCCGCTGTATGAGGGAACTTCATTACTGAGAACTGATTCCTTAGTGTCCTCTTTATCCCTGTTCTATGTTCCATGAGCCTTATGTGTAGAGGTTGCATTGCAGATGTGTCCCTTAGGCCTTGGCAATTTATAGGCAATGTTCATGTGATCAGTTCTGGTACTTGGTATTAGTCTCTGACTGCTGCAAAATGAACTTTTTTGATGAGTGGTGACATGGGATATTTGTAAATATAAGGATACATATTTTCCAGGTAGTAAGAAATCACATTAGTCTTGCGATGTGAGAGTTTTGGGGTTTTCTTTAAGATCTATAACCACTCTGGCCATGTTTATTAGGTTATGTTACAGTACCACACTTGAGTTTCTTTCCTTTGAGTGAGCTGTTAGTCAAAGTAGGTAGCTGCTGAATGCCCCCAAGATAAAAGTGCCACTACTGCACCAATGACATGCTGTACTGGCCATTGGTGTGGTCATTTGGTCTTGAGCTAGTGCTGGATCATCCACTGATGTTTTCCCTTGGCACTTTCATAGCGTTATCCAAAGCTATGAGAGATTCCCTTCAGGGGAAGTGGCTTCCAGGTCAGTTGCAGCTCTATTGCTCCAAATCCTGTGTCTGAAGTATGTTCTGTCTTCAGCAGTAGGGTCTTATCTTCAAGTTCTGGGAGGCCATCAAGGGATGTGGCAATAGCTTGAGTAATTTTAGGAGTCTCTTGGACCACCCTGGCCAACAACTCAAAGGAGGGCTCTCCTGTCTGACACTGTTTCTTGTTATGTAGCCTTTAGCTATAACTCATGTAGTGATAATGTATGTATAATTTGTCAGTAGGTTGTTGGACTAATATGGTTCTTTCTGGTTTTTTAAAATTAGCTAGGCATTATTCATCTCTCTCACTGTCTAACCCTTCTGCCATGGTTTCCCCATTTAAAGTACCCCCACAATTTTTCCATTTTCCCTTGATAATACCCTTCTCCTATGGTCCCACTTCTCTTAAATGCCTTCTTTCCTTTATCCCCAAGGTTCCTTGTATAACCCTTCCATTTAAATAACCCCATTTTAATCAATATCTCCCTTAGTGACACCTATTTCCTACTATTCTTCTTTCTCACGTTCCTTCTTTTCTTTCATGTCCCTGGTTCTTTTTCATTATTCTGGTTCCAGTAGTTATGTCTGTATACATACTCACTTATCAGGATTTGGTGCTAGGATATACATATGAGGGAAAACATATGTCATTTATATGAATCTTAGGATATTTTTTTTCCAATTCTGTGAAGAATGTGAGGACTCTCAGGCAGTAAGTGAAGGATGCTGGCCTCTGGAATTCCAGGCGAGTTGTGGGGTAGGACAGCCAGGGATGAAGGCTAGTCTCAGGTGTGCAAAGGCAATGTGGGGAGGGATAGGCTTTGAGGGCTCCAGGAGAATAGACTGAGGAATTGGGTTGGTCAATGTCCAATGGATCAGGAAGCAGTGAAGAGTCTGAGCCAAGAGGGTAGTCCAGAGGTCTGGATGCCAAAAGAAGAAGTGGGCCAGTGCCCACACTAGGAGGTGAGACAGGATGTGGCAGCTGGGGGTTTAAATGAGGTTGTCTTATTTAAAAAAATTTTTTTTTCATGTTCTTTGCTTGAGCAGTCCAGTTCTTCAACTTTATTATCTAATCTTAATATTCTGTTTTCCATTTCATTCATTCTGTTGGTGAGGCTTTCTCATATCCTCTCAAATTGGCTTATTGAGTTTTTCTATTCATCCTTCATTTCAGTATGTTTTCTTCAATATTTCAGTCTCTTTTGTGAATTTGGTCATAAGTTTATCCCTATCTTCTTTTAGTTCTTTGAGTTGTTTTTGTTGTGTCTTCTTCAAACTTGTTGAATTCTTTGATCATATTTATGACTGTTGATTTAAATTCTGTGTTCTGGTTTATATAGGGGATTATCATTGTTGCACTCTTGCATAAAACTGGTAGTGTTTGGTGAAGGCATATCTTTTGGTTTTCCATAATATTTTTTCATTGTTGTTTTGGCATGTGGATTTCTTTTGTTGCTGGTAATTCTGGTATGAAACTCATGCCTTCCTTTGTTGAGTTGAAGTCTCATTCTGTTTGTATTTTTGGTGTACTTTTATTGTTTTCTGTGTATGAAAAGCTGGTTGGTCTACAATTCAGACTCTCTCTTTTGATTTTATATTGGAGGAGCCAGGTAGCTCCAGTCAGGCTACCCGGGGACTCTCCAGGAGGGTGATGTGGCCCTAGCTAGTGAGGGGCACTTCAGAAGCATCAGGTGGATAGTGCCAAGGTCTAAGGAGAGGAGATGGGAGATGGATGTGTTGTTCCCTACTAGTCAGCAGGGAGCCCTAAACCCTGGAGCAGTGGGATGGACTGCAGATGGTCCCAAAGCAGAGGGATGGGCATGGCACAATATGGGAAGCTCACCCTGCAGAGATCAAGTCAGGCATACCAGTATCTACTTTTAATTTTAACACATTCTCAGTCTTATTTGACTACATTCTCCATTTGTTTTGTCTTAATATTTCCATATCTATATGCTAATCTTTTGCGGTTGTTTAAATGGGCTTAGGTATTATCCTTTCTAACTTTGTCTTTGTTCTTTTTTCTTTTTCTTTTTACCTTTTTGTGAACCAATGAGTTTTACTGGAGTTACTAAGTGGAGTATGGGTGAGGGGTTACTTACAGGAGCAGAAATGACTCACAACAGCATCACCAAAGCCTACCCCAGCATGAATGACAGCTCACAAAAACTGGAAACTTGGGGCACACTGAAAACCTGCAGAAAGCTCCACAAGTTAGAGTGCTTTTCTCAAGAAGCTTGGCTGACTTGCTCCTTCCAGGCAGCTCAGCTGACCTCACAGTGTCTCTCAGCAGTCCTTAATGCTTATATGAGCTTGGGTGAAAGAGGCCTAGTGAATCTGGTCAGTTTTCAAAGCTTCCTAAAGCTCCTGAATTGTTACTTCCTGAGTTCTTTTGTTTGTTTGTTTTTAACTTTAAAAACAATTTATTGAGAGTTTCATACATGCATATAAAGTCTTTTGATTAAATCCATGCCCACTCCCTCCCTTCTAACTCCTCCCATATCGCCCCATCACTTTTTTTCTGATGACTTCGTGCCCTCTTCTTCTTCTTCTTTTTTTTTTTTAATGAGGTTTTTTGCTACTCTAACACTCCCCCCTCTGAAGAGGAAACCTTAAAATCTTTTAAGGATTAGATAAGAACTCCGAAATACTTTTGACATTTTTGGCCTTTGGAACAGAGTATATTGCTAAGAGGCCCAAGGACATTTTGACTTTTAGCCACAAAGCTGGCTACATGTCTTTGGGTATTTTCACCCTAACTACCTAGCCAATTTCTACCTCCTATTCTTATTACACCATCCTCTGAAGAGGATAGCCAAATTGCCAATGGGGAATAGGGACACAGACTGCTCTGGCTTCTTTCATGCTGAACAGGGACACAGGGTGAGGCAATTGGAGTACCCCTACAGTAGGTCTATCTAAAAGACTCCCAAATTGCATAACTCTTAATTGTAGGTAGAAAAGAAAATCCTTCACTGGTGCCTAGGATATATGAAGAAATACAGGCCAGAGTAGATAACATTACAAGTTCTAGACACGGAAGCAAAAAAAGGTCAGAACGGGGCAAGTTTCAAATGTTCATATCAGAGTCTATTGGAATTTCTTGACGACAACTTCCAAAAGCATCCCTCTATTGGGTTCTTCCTCATTTTTCTTTTGTTTTCCAAGGCTGCACTCAAGAGTGATGGACTCACGATTTGTTTTCAGGCACTTTGATAGCTGTTGGATTGGATAGAATCAGTGTCAGTTCCCTCACAAAAGCTTCTAGATAGGGGAAAACAAATTTAGCATCATTTTAGAACAGTAGCTGGTTGTCTCCCTTAGCTACAGGTGGGCACTACAGTATTGCAGGCCAAGATTTGAATCCTTACATCTGAGCAGTATTTTCTGATTAGAAAAAAATCATCAATGAGAAATAATTGTCTAAATAACATTTTATATGGACTTAAGCCTAATGTCTGGGAAGTGTAATTGCTTGAACTCTTAAAGAAATATACTGATCACTTTAATCTTTGGTTATACTTTCCTTTTTGGTGTTTAAGACCATACAGTTGGCCCAAATAAACTGATTTATTTTTACTCTTAAGGTCGTTTGAGGATATGTTCCTCTGGGGTCACATGGGCTTGGGAGGAGCCCCTGGATCCTTTCTTTCACCAGTTCCATCTATGTGAAGATAAATCAAAGGTCCTGCTTGACCATGGCTGGCTTCACTTGGAAGCATGCAAGAAATGTTTCCTCTGTGTTGACCCTCCTCTTTGTAGACTGGACACTTGTTCAAGTCCATCTGGTGGGGTCTCCATGGCCTCCCTGAACAAGAGGACATGTGATTCACCACAGTTACAGGACATTTTGAGAGATGCTCCATAGTCCCCTGGAACTTAGGTTGACCTTGGAGAGCAAGGACCAAAGACATTCCTTTAAGTCCCTCTGATCAGATCAGTATAGGCATCATCACAACTTCAGAAGTGCCTGCTTGCTAAGCATCGTCACAATTGAGCTTGTTGATGGTTGTGCTCCTTCATTAAAGGAGGGGCAAGCAGGGTCAGTGGACCCTCACTGGAATATCCAGCCACTCTTCCCAGCCAAGTGTATGTAATTTGGCCCTCATCACACATGGTTTCCTGGATTTGGGTATGACTAAAGTATATAATCTAGGGAAGGTTAGATTATAGAACCCTTGATCCATGCTGGGTAAAGGCTTTCCAGTGTGCATGCCCTCAGATCCCTCACACTTCAGCAACCCCTCAATCATCTCTGTAAGTAAGCTCAGTAAATCATTGGTTCTCCAGGAATACTTTAATCAAACATTGGTTTGATACTAGAACCTTAGAAGAGGATAGCATTGCTTAGTATCCCCATGAGAAGAATTCTCACAACAGATGGAAAATTTGTTAATGTTATGTCTCATAATTATTTAAAAAAGAAAATGAGAATAAAAGAATATGGGGATGGAGATATTTTCCAAAATAGACAGGAAAAAAGAGAAAGCCTAAGGAAGTGATGAAGGTCTGTATAGGTTTGTTATGATATATAAAGGATGAGAGAAAAATACACATAATCTTAAAATTTCTAAGGTCATAGTTCAGTCAACTAGTTTAAGGAACAAATATATGTCTAGTTAAGGTTTATCTGAGAACATTTGGTTTTTGCCCAAGCCTGATCTGCATAGCACATGGTAATTAAAAGTACCAGACTGGTGGAACTAACCTTCTTGGATGTTTAACAGCCATACTTTGAGGCCTATACTAATCTGTTCTCTTTTTATTTCCACTTCGGAAGCTTCTTTCACATTTCACTCAAGTTCACTGATTCTCTCTTTACACTGTGTATGGCCTATTGATAAGCCCAACAAAAATCCTTGCGTTTTTGTGAGGGACACGTGAGGAGATTCAAGGAAACAGTATAAAATCAGATTGTCCTTCAAGTAAGAAGTTTATTAACATGAACACACAAGGATTCAATTCAATTTGCTGAGATAAAGCAAGGCGTCTCCTTTTAGGTCCCTTAAGAGGACAGAGAAGGGGCAAAATGTTATACCACAAGGGAATAGGTAAGTGTCACTTTGCATTACCAAATTAGCTTGAAAGGCCCTATATGTTCTGTGATTTGGCATGGTGTCAGGTTCCCAGAATGTTTAGAGGACATTTTTGAATATACAGTCAGGTGGAGACTTTTACAGAACAATGGGACCAGTTAATATGTGACCTGTAGGATATGACATGTGGAATAATTGAGGCTGGTTAGTATGTGACCTGTGAAACTTGACTTTGTTCTGCCTCTGCCCTAGGTACCAGGGAGGATGGATGTGTTCTTGTCCTGCTTGCAGCTTTCTCTGTTTACCACCTGGCTACTTGAAAGACCTGTTTCCAAGAGGGACATTTACTTGTCTATGTGACATAATAAAGATGAGCTTTATCACTGTTATAGTGTCTTCATTTTTAGCATGGTGTGTGTGTGTGTGTGTGTGTAGACTACATTAGCTATATCTTCCTTCCTCCTGTCCATTAATAGCATATTAATAATAGTTGTTTTGAATTCCTGTCTTGGTAATTCCAACATTCTTGCCATATTTGAGTTTGGTCTGATATTTGTTCTTTAAATTGTATCATATCTGTTAGTATGCGTAATGTGAATTAGTTGCTTTACACACTGCTGTGACAAAAGCAATTTAAGGAAAGAAGGGTTTACTTTGGCTCATGGTTCCAGGGGATGCTTAAGTCATGGTGACAGAAGATTGAAGCAGCTGGTCACATTGTATCTACTGTCAGGAAGCAGAGACCAATGTGATGCTCACCTGGCTTTATCCTTTTACTCAGTACAGAACCCCAGCCCATGGAATGATGCCATCTGTATTTAGGTATTTAAGGTGGGTCTTCCCACCTCAATTAGCCTAATCCAGATAATACCTCATAGGCATTGGCATGTAGTTTTCTTTTATTTTTTTTTAATGTTTATATATATATGGTCTTTTTGAGACAGGGTCTCCCTGTAGCTCCAGCTGTTCTGCATTCACTATGGAGACCAGGCTGGCCTTGAACTCACAGAGATACACTTACCTCTGCCTCCCAAGTGCTGGGATTAAAGGTGTGCGCCACCATGTCTGGCAAATCTATATATTTTTTATTGATTCCAGAATCTCATACAATGTATTTTGATCACATTCAGATTCTCCCATTCTCCAGCCCCTCCCCATTTTCCCTGAATTTCATGTCCTCCATTATTATCTATCTTTACTTTCTTTTTAAAAGGCTTATCAATTCCAATCCATACCTCCCAGTTGCTCCTGTGTGTGGATTTATGCCCTGGAGTCTGATCAACTTACCAGACATCGCACCAGTAAGGAAAACAGACCTTCCCTCTCCAAATGTTCGTCAGTTACCAGCAGATATTCAGCTAGGGTTGGGGCTTTCTGCTCACCTCTCCTATTTATGCTGGTCCCCTATCTGGGTTGGATTAGCACAAGTCTTGTACATGCTGTCATAAGCCTGTGGGTTTGTATGTGTAACTACCCTGGGGTATTCAGGTGACTCAGTACCTTTGTACTCATCTACCACTTCTGGTTGTTGCAAGCTTTCTGTCTCCTCCTTCGTAATGATCCTGAGTCTTTGGAGGAGAAGACACAATATAAGTGTCCCATTCATAGAATTTTTTAAACAAAGAAACAAAAATAAGTAAACTAAAGCTACAGTGGATAATTCTTAAAAAATAATACTGAAGAAAAAATACAAATTTTAGGCTTAAATACATAGTAACATATATTCATACATTTACACAGAGATGTTTGCTGCATATTAATTAATAAAATTATATATGAAAATAATACCTGCTTATTTGAAGGCAGCAGCTATGTTTAGTGTGGGAGGAAGAGAAAAGTATAGATTGAGATAGGTTATATAGAGAGAATATCAACACTATCACACCTAATTTTTAAATAAAAATGACCTGGAGTAATTATGGCCACAGTTTTAGATTTTTATAAATGAATCTATTCAATATTTCATAATAAAAATGATCTAACAAGTCCCCAATTGGAATTTAAATTATAGTAGCTCTATAGAAAATATACAGTATTGCTCTTCGTTTATATTTTCCTATGCTTTGTAGTGTAGGTACCTACATTAATTTCCCATTGTTGCTGAAACAAATTACCACAAACCTGGTGGCTTAAAAATCATAACGTCCCTCTGCCCCCCAGCTCTCGAGACCAAATGTCCAAAATCACTGTCACTGGGTTGAAAATAGTGTCAGGAGGACTTTGTCCTCTCCAGAGGCTCTATAAGAGAATACACCCTTCTGTTTTTGTTTTTATTTTTAACTTGAAAGTCAGTGCTGTGGTATGGATCTGAAATATTTCCTGAAGTTGAATGTTTCTCATTCTGTGCTGACACTGGGGGATGTGTAGTCTTTAGAGATGGGGCCTAGTGGGAGGGGAAATTGGGACAGCTAGCATCTTTCTTTCTCTTTGCTTTTGGGCCACCTGAGGTGAGCAGATCTGTTCCAAAGTGTGTGTCTGTGTTTCTATTAAGCTGATTATCACAGATATTTTGTCAGTGTTTCAGAAAGCTGGTTAACTGGGTAAAAGGAACTGTGATAAATTAGGACTTTGTGTAAGACTTTTTGTTCATCTGGCTAGAAGTGAGGCTGTGCTTACTGTATGCTGCACCTGCAGATATCAGAGGCTAAAGCTCCCCCATATTTTATTATCATTGTGTCTCCAGTTTTGAGAGGTATTTCTTCTTAAATAGGATATGAAGCATGCATTTATTCTTTTCATTTTATTGAACTTCATACAACAAATTTTGATCGCAGTTAGAGCCCCTCCTCATCTGCACCCTACCCTTACTCAATTTCATGCCAAGAGTCAGACCCTTAAAAGAGTCTGACTCTCCCTTTCCCAATAGCCATCTTTTAGCCATCATCACTTTTACAAAATGAGGGCTTCTTGATATACTGGAAAGATGTAGGTAGAAAAGAAACTTGTTATTTCCCTATAATTAAGTTTCAGTATTTTAAAATCTGTGCCTGTGGGTTCTGACCTTCAGCTTCCATTGATGAGAAAAGAGGGTTAGAGGGGATGAGGTAGGCAAACACGGGAATAATTCGATAACCTGGGGGTCTACTTGGATTGGGTTAGGTACAATTTCCTCTTCTTTTTTAAAACAATTTTAAAATTTTACTTTATTTTATGTGTATTACTGTTTTGCCTGCGTGTATGCACCATGCATGAAATGCCCACAGAGGACAGAAGAGCATGCTGCATCCCCTGGAGTTGGATTTATGGGCAGTTGTTAGCTACCATGTGGGTGCTGGAAACCAAACCTGGGTCCTCTGCATGAGCAGCCAGGGCTCTTAACCACTGAGCCATTTCTCCAGTCCCCCACAATCCCTTCTTCTAAAAATACACTTGGCAGCTTAGCTCTTTCACCTGCATGCACTCTAATACCCCTCTCCAAACAACACACCTGGCAACCTGGGACCCCACTTGGATCAGGCTACACATACACCCTTCTCTGAACAATGAGGTAAGATTTTCTTCCCTTTTGATGACCACCAAATTTAGATGGTTTCCATTCAAATATGTTTCCAATATATCCTGGTTCAAGGATAGGAAAACCAAACGAGCCTGAATGGCTTTTGTGTACATGTGCAATAAGATAAAATTGTGCTCTCAACGTTCAGGGAGAATCCTCTAACCATCTTCCACCTATTCATAAGTGGACATGCATATAATTAAAATCAGATGCATTATGTGAAGGAACAGGTTCAATAGAAAAATAATTACATGACCTAATCTATCAATCAATCGAGAGAACCACCCTCACTATACTCCTCATTAGCTGAACTCTTCCTCTGTTGAATCCTATAAAAGGAAGCCCCCAAACCATAATTGGGTCCCTTAAGTATCTTCACTCATGCAGCCTGATGATCCCTCACAGTGGACTCTGATCTTTTCTATTGTTTAACTTTAAATAAAGTTGCCTTGGTACTTTTGCAAATCTATGTAACCTTTTATTTCTTGAATAATAGTTCAAAATCTAGGAACACCTGGTCCTGATGCCCAGCAACAGGGATACCCTGATTATTCCTCCAGGTCATTCAGGCACTGGTAAAACCTTAGGTTCCCAGCAGACGGTAGTGAAGTAGTTCTTCTTCAGGATAGGCCTTGTTAAGAAAGATGGAATGCTCTGATTATATTTTGGAATGGCTGCCTATCCCCTCATCTGTTGGAGCTTGAGAGGATTTTTCTTTGGCCTTTGCTTTCAGAATCATCTAGAACACCTGGAGGTAAAACTCAATCACTCCAAGACTGTGCTCCCCTAGAGTTTTTTCTCATTTGTTCCTACCTTGGCCCCATTGCAGGCTGGGTATCTGGATTAGGCTTCTGCAACAGGAAAATTGCATGTGACTTCTCAAAGTTTGGGGATCATGGTTTGTTTTGCAGCTCCCAATTTTTTAGAGATCTAAGAACTGGTATTGATTGTCAGTTTTGTCATTTTTTCCTTTGTGAGGCTAGGAGTGATAAATTTCAAGATCTCTACATGCCTGGCTAGAAACTGGAATTCAGCACTTAAGCACATAATTCTTGAATATGTAATACCCATTTTTCCAATTAAAATTACAAGATAAATCAAACACAAAAAAATACGCAAAACATTTTTAATAGTCCCAAGGATTGAACACACAGCCCTCTATACTTTAGGCAAGTACTCTAGAGTGTGTAATACATTTTTTTAAACTACAAAATTTCGTTAAAATGTAGACAATACAAAGAAAGACATAATACTCATGGCAGACAGCATGACAATCACATAATATGTTGACTAGGAATAAATTTAACCTGATCAAAAACAAGAGAACTTGCACGTATTTGAGGCTAAGACTGCAATCAGTAGAGACTAAGAGTCTGCAGAGTGGGTGTCCCTGGATTCCCACATTAAACCTTATCCACACATGGCCTAGGACCATGGCTGAAGAGGGGGCAGAAAGATTGTATGAGCCAGGGTTGGTGCATGATCATAAGGAAACAGACTTTAGGCCTCTGGGAACTTGCTCATATGAACTTACAGCAAAGGTGACAGCATGCGCAAGACCCATGAAGACTCAATCAGGCAAAACTCTACCATAGAACTTGGAAAATGGGCAGCAGGCCCCAACCTTAGCTGAAGAACTATTGGCAACTGATTACTGCTGGGTGAGGGGTAGTTGATTTCCTTTAAGGGAGAGATTCTAGATAGGCTGGCTATCCAATATAATTACTGAGCTTGCATTGAGAGGCATCTGGGTATAAATACTTGTCTAAATAGGACTTAATATGTATGACAGAATGCATGAAGTCTGGTGGGGGGCATATGTCGGGTGTGTATGGGGGAAGGCCTATAAAGCCAATTAAATTGTTGTGCATGAAAAGCACAAAAATTCAATAAAACAAGTACATTAAAAATGCAGTCAAGGAGACAAATTCACATAGTCTTGAATTGTGTTCAAGGTTATGGCTTTAAAGTATAATGGGGATAGTATGGTTTACATTTTTAGTCAGGAATTACAGTTGGTGTTGGAAAATGTGAAGATGTCTTTCAAGAAAAGTTTGGGCTAAGATCTCAGTGCCTATGTATTTGGAGGGAAGAGTCCATTGAACGGATGGTTATAGAGGTTAACATACTACATTTCAGGCAACTCATGATCAGCTGTTTTGCCCAATCCAAATGTCTGGACATGTGGACATACCTGCAATTTGATTCAATGATGTTCTCAGGGCTCCATTTTTTTCTTTTTATTTATTATTTGAGAATTTCTTGCATGCATATAATGTGTTTTGATCAAGTCCACCCCGACTCCATCCCTTCAGAGATCTATTTTAAGTGAGATACTGTACTTTTTCTTCCTAGAATTCCTGCCCTCCAGCACAGTTCCTACAAGCTACAGTGAGGTCCTGCTGGGTCTGCCTAACGTTCTGAGGCCTGAGTCTGAAAGTACTTTTCTTTTTCTTTTTTTGGTTTCTTTCTTTCAGATGCTGGCCAGAACCTAAGCACGTTTTTCTGATACTTTGGGTTTCCTTACTGTTTCTCTAAAGCTCCCCTCCCTGCCACTTGGTTGCTTGTCTGCATGGGTCTGACCTCCATGACAACTTAAATGGTATGACTTTCAACATTTTTTCCTTTTCTCTTCTATTCTCCTCCAGGCAGCTTCTGAGATTTACAGCTTGTTTGCCATGGTTTTTTTTTTTTTTCCTTTTAAACTCTAATAAAATTGTCCTTGATCTAAAATAAAAAGAAAACAGAAGGAAATTGTGTCCATCCTGAACATGAGCAGACACTGCCTTGTCATTATTCTCAAAACAGTGCAGCATAACAACTATTTCCATAGCATTTACGGTGTGCTGAGTATTATAATTTAGTTGGAAATGAGTTAAAGTATGCAGGAGAATATGTGCTGGTTCTATGCAAACACTACACCATCTTATATAAGAGATGTGAGCATGTGAGGATTTCATTCTCTGAGGCTTAGTGGCTCCAATCTCCCACAGACCCTAAAACAGGGGAGGGAGAGAAATCTAATGGAGAGAATGATAGACCCAAAGAATTGCAAGTTTGCCAAGAGTTAGGCCAACATGGAGATAATGTCAGCAAGATGGCAGATGGGCATTTTCAGGATGCATTCCCTCAGAGAACACAGTGTGAACAGTGGATGCATTAAAATGCCTTTGTCAGAACTGAGGAATCCTAGTGAGAGAAGACAGCACCCCGTGGTGGACAGGAATAAGCAAAGACAGATCAGAGGGGGAATCAAGGAAGGGTGGCTCTCTAAAATCTGTGTCACCATTTCTCCAAGCCCAGGCAACATAGCCTGGAGAGAGACCTTCTACATGGACACAGGATGAAGCGAGCACTTGGCTGTGGGCTCCAACCACAGGCCTGCCTCACTGAATATCAGCTCCAGGCCAGTCATCATGGCTCCAGGCACAGAACTTGTAGAATCAGTAGACACATCCTCCAGGGAAAACTCATAGCTCCAGGCTCTCTGTTTTGTTTATTGAACTGTTCAATTCATTTTTATTTGTTGTTACTTATATGATTGACTCTGATTTTAATGTTTAAATTTAATATCTTTTCCAGTTTTTCTGTTGCTTCTTTACTGTTTTTTTAATCTTTTGTGTGCACATGTGTGTGCATGTGTGTGCGTATGTGTGTATGCATGCGTGCACTGTGTACAAACGGGTGTGCATATCTGCCACAGTGCATATGGGTATCAGAAGACAACATCTGGTGCAGTCCTTGCCTTCCTTGTTTTGAGGCAGGGTCTTCTGGCTTTCTTGACTATGTATGCCTTAACTGGCCTGAGAGTTTCTGGGAATTCTTCTGTCTCTGTCTTGCTGGGATTACAGGCATGTATTGCCATGTCTGGCTTTATGTAGGTTCTGAAGACTTGAACTAAGGTTCTCAGCTTGTGTGGCAAGTGCTTTTCCCACGATCCATCTCCAAAGTAAATATTTTTTATGGCACAAGTTTATTATTTTTTTATTTTTACTATATTTAAAAGTTATTTTCTTAGTGTTTTTTCTGAGGGTTATAGGTAACTAATTCCAGTAAAATACAGATATTTTCCTCAACATGGTTACTTTTCGCCTCTCTTTTGTGCTATTTTTAGTGCTTATATGACCTTTGTCCACATACCTTTCTATTCATCCATCCAGCTTTACATATATGCATACATATATCATTATCTATAAATCAAACACAACAGTAATATAGAATTATAATTACATCATGTAAATATATTTAAATAAAGGGAATCTAAGAAATACTGTATTTAAACTAGTTTATGTATCTAATTAACTTCAGATATGCTCTATTTTTTCTATGGATTCAAGTCACTGTCTGCTGCTACTCCTTTTCAAATTTTGTTTATTTACTTTATTTTATGTCTATTTTGAAGGTCAGTCTGGTTGAGAACAGAAGATCTGATTGACCTTTCTTTCTTTCAGTAACTTGCTTTCTAGATTCCATTGTTTGGGATGAAAATTCTCTTCAGGAAAGATGCTAATTTTGTTGTTTTCCCTGTACTTGATGAGTCATTTTCCTCTTGCTTTAAGAATTTCTCTTTCAACAGTCTGATTATATTATTTAAGGTATGATTTTCTTTGAATTTATTGTAGAGCTTGTTGACTGTGCTGATCAGTTATACAAATAAAATTTGAAATATTTATAATCTCTGTTTCTTCAGAGTTTTTTTCCTCCTCTGTCTGCTTCTCCAGGAGCTCTGTTTAATATTACAAAATGTATGTCATTCAGATGGGATAATCTAACATTAATCTACCCTGGAGTTCACCTATTTTTTCATCTGCCAACTCAAACCTGCGGTTCAACCCCTCTTATGGAATTTTCATGTATGACTGTGTTTTTCAACCCCAGAATTTCCATTATATTATAAATTATTTTCTATATATTTATTGATATTTTATATTTCATAAGCTTTAGTGACCATATTTTCTTTTTGACTGTCAAATGTAGTTTCCTTTAGTCCTATGGCTGTTTCCAGAGCTGCATTGATGTCTTTACCTAAAGAGTCTAATAATCCCATTGCAAAGTTTCTATTAACTAATTTTTTTCTGTGTGACTTCTTTTTGAAAAATGAAAATTCTAAATCATATGCATGTCACAACAGCCCCGGATCTACTTGCCTCTTTCTACTCACCCAGGTTGCTGTTTCTGACTTGGGCTTTTGTTATTTATAGACTTATCTGTGCTAATCCTCTGTGTTTGTCTCCCCCACAGTATGCAGCTGAAGATGTGCCTGCTTGTATAAAGAAAAGTCTGGCATCCTGGGGATGCACTTGGACAACATAACTGAGTGACCTGCCAGCAACTGGTCAGCGTTTGTGCTTAACTATCTTCATTGACTCAGGTTGACGGCTTTGCACTTGAGGAGATTAGTACACTGAATGTTCTGATAGTTTTACAGGTTTGCCTTGGCTTGGTTCCTGTTTTCTGAATATAATTCTGATTTTTTCTTTAAGTGTTATAGTGAGTTAGAAATGGAGAGTGTTTTAGACTGTTTTAATCTGCTATAATAGGACATTTGAAACAGAATTGAACTGTGTTTTTAACAGCCCTGCTTGTCAGAGAGACTGGCCTCTCTACTTCTAAGATGGTGACTTGAATGCTAGGTCCTTTAGAGGGAAAGAACACAGCAGAAGAGTAAAAGTGAGCAAACCCTCCCTGCATCTTCATGACACTTTTACTCTGACCTAACCTCCTTCTTCATCAGGCCCCACCTCCCAACATGTTGCACAGAAAATTGTTTCCAACTCAGAAACTTGGGCACATTCAGACCCCAGCAGGAGGATGTCTAGGTACTTCTCTGGTGTTCTCTGGCATAGTTTTTGATACCAATGAAGATTTTCCTTGAAGACATACCTATTAAATTTGTGGCTTTCTTCTAAAAAGCATATTTTCTCTTTTGTAAGCATAGGCTCTTAGCAAGGTAGGTCCAACGAGAGTGTTTCAGATAGCCTGTTTTCAGACTTACGAGGTGGAGAACTCAGTCCTCTATTCCCCACGTGCCTATAGCTCATATATCTCCAATGGCATTTTCAAACGACCCTCCCAGTGTTATCATTGTCTCTGTCCTAATGTCCTGTGTGCACTATGAAGTGTGCAGGACAGGGGATCCTCTCTTATTTGCATCTCCAGGCTTGTCCTATCTCCAGCACAGGCATCCACATAGTAGGTATTCAGTAGTGCTTGGTTAAATGTGGTTTTGACCTTCCTGTAAAAGCCACTTTTGTTTCTCACCTCCCATTCTCCATGTGAATCAAGAGGCACCAAGTCTCCAAGGCCTGTGTGCCTCTGGCATTCTCCAGCTTGTGGTTGAGAACATTTGTGGGATATTAGTCATCTTATGCAGAACAGGATATATCTGTCACTTCTCTCCTGTGAAACCCTCCCTTCAACAAGGTTTATTTTAAGAAGTTCGTGAAAAGAGACAATTTCACAGGCAACCCTGTGAAAATCCAGTCATTTGTCAATACGTGGGATTAAATCCCCAGAGTTTCATCTAGCTGTTCTGTCCTAACCACCAGGGGGCGCCATAGATCAGGTAGCCCTTCCAAGCCAGGCTGCAGGCTGCAGGATTGACTGACTACCACTGAACCTGTGTCCTTCAGAAATCACTAATTCACACCCTGCCAAAGACAGTGACTGGTGTTGATACTCTGGTGAGACATGCATGCTGCTCATCTTTGGTTATTGGTGGTTTCTGACGCCCTGGGCAATGGATGGTCACTCTGGATCTCGATGTCACTGTCTCTGAAGTGACTGGGCCTCAGCGTCTCTTAACTTCTCCCCAGATCAGTTCAGATCATAGCAGATCAGAAGAAGATCTCTTTTCTCTCAGTGCTGGAGGTAAACAAAAAAGTAGAGTGCTTTCTTCCTCTGGGTTGTACAGGCTCAAATTGGGTAAGAAACACCTGAGTCTTGATTCAGTACTGCACACGCAGTGCATGGATCTGTGCATCAGTTGGGAGGATTCACACCCCATCCTCTGCACACCCACACTGGTAGTTTCTATAGCAACTTTCAGAGAGGAACTTCCAGGGCTGCAGATCTTGTCATAGTAACCTAGTGCAGGAAGAAAGTGCAGAGTGTGGAGGGTGCAGAAGCTGACAGAGCCCTTAGTAGTGCCTTGGGGGTGGGGCAGCTTGTTCTGGACAGACTGGGAGCTGAGGGCCCAGAAACTCTGATCAGTCCCTCCTAGCTTCCTAGCAGGAAGAAGCTCACAGGTGGTTCCTGAGCATCTTGCTGTAAGTAGTAATTGCATTTCAAGAGTGGTCCTGAGGAGTCAGTGAGGGAACTCTGTAGGCTCCTCAACTGATCTTTCCTGAGAATTAGGGCAGGACAAACCTGGGTTGCCTCCAGTGCATGGCAGCCCCAGTAGGTGTCTATAGAATAGGAATACAATTATGCAAGCAGATGGCTTGATGAAGGGACAAAAATATGGCCATAAAAGCACTCTAGTCATGGAGAAGCTAATTTTTTTCATTTTAATAATGACACTATTTAGGATATCAAAGGATTTTTCTGGCTTTTTAGGCTCTTCAGCCTCCATAGGAAACCTTTCAACAACACATTGCTCCACATCACACATAAACATTCTGAATCTGAGAATCAGCGTGTCTGCCTCTTAAGATCCAGATAACGAGCATTAAAGATTTATTGCAGTTGTGGGTGTGAGTCTACACTGCAAGCTTCCTACACTTAACACACTTTGGGAAGTGGGGAAGGAAAATGCAGGAAACATTAACCTTTTCTTGATAGGGATCGAGTGAGATAAGGCGTGTTAATCATTTTAGCACTGCTACTCACTCAAAAGACCACAGATGTGCTCCAGGAGGCCAGCAGGAAGGCTTTGTGGGACAAGAGTGGTGTCAGGAAGGTCTTCGACATATGCAGATTTGAGGCTGAAAGCAGGCATGTTCCAATCAAATAGAAAAGGATGTGAGTACATAGGAAACGTCAAGGACCATGGAGACAGAGCTCTGCCACAGCTGACCCCATTATGCCTCCACTCCCACTGAGCTGTAAGCCCCTGACCTGCTTTCTCTCCAGTAGACAGTGATAATAACTCTTCTTAGACTTCTGTGGGGATTAAGTAAGTCAAGAAGTCATCTTAGCTCCTGGCATTTAACAGATTATAAGAAAAAACATTTTAAAATGTAAAGACCCCCAGGCTATGGAATTTGGAAGTTAATCCAACATTGGGAATAAAGCTAAGCAGTTATCTGTGAGTATAGCAGATGACTGCATGAGTAGACAGCTTTGAGGCATTTCTCTAGAAATGCTCTAATAAGACATTCGCTAGCAGTTCACGCTCAGGTGAAGCTATGCACTCGGAGCTGTGTCACAGCCAGGAGTGTTAGGACAGAGAACCAAGCTTTGCACATAGAAGTCTCTATTTTGTCCCTTTAGCTGTCTGTGATACTTTATACTTCTAGACACTGAAAGAGGAATTGGGGAAAGGATCTGTGTCCACGGGCTCTGATCAGATTGGAGTGAGGTATGGGAGGGAGATAGGACTTATAAAGTTGACACACTCATGTGGGCAGAGGCCCAGCAAGTTGGATGAAGCTGTATTTCCCAGACCCTTTGAGACCTCTTGCGGTCATCACTGCACTTCTCTTTTGGCTTTCTTTCATCTCTGACAGCAGACATCTGAAAGGTTCGTCAGATGACCCCCTGCCCACCTAGGGTGGCATATTTACTCTCCTCTGATCTTCAGAGAACATGGCAGCCCACAGTCTAGCAAACGTGCATTTCCATGGGACAGTTCTGAGGTGTGACTTGCCCTCCAGATGGTATATAAGAGTTCACATGATAACTAGGGAGTTTTGCAATGGAATTTTGAAACAAGGGATAATGAACTCAACTCAGAATACCATAGGAAGAATGGGAACTTGTAGTCAAGGAAGAGGTGAGGGTCAGTGGATAGGTAATCAGGGCCTGATGAGGTGGCTCAACCATCAACCAGTAAAATCACCTGTCACCAAGCCTGAGTATCTGAGTTTGATCCCTAGGACCCAAAAGGTAGAAGGAGAAAACAGATCCCCACAAGCGTTCCTTTGATTTGCACACACACATACATGCCATGGCACATGTATATACACATACACACACACACACAAAGTCTCTCTCTTCTCTGACTTTTTATCACTTTCATTCTCTCTGAATACATGTAATAAAAACTTTTAAAAAAGAAATTTGGTAAGATGAAACTTCAGAAGTAAGGGGAATTCTGACTAAACCAATCTTAACTGGGTTCTTGCTGACAACAGGCCAGGCTGAGTAGACCTCACCTAGGGAATGGAGGAGATAAGAGCCTGATCAGATATCCCAGGAGGAAGATTATATATCAAGGGTGAAGGATTCTAATGCTGGGTGATGCAATGATAGACTCAGAAATGCAAGAATTTAAGTCTGGCTGAGAAGAGGATTCAAGGGGCCTGGCTGGAGTTAGGTTGCCTACGGGACTGACCTGACACTACTTTCTGTGGGTCTTTACCTGAGATTTCACTTTACTCAGCCTCATCCAGCTCCCTGCCTGTCCTCCCCACTGTACTTTTCCCAGCTGGCTTTTACTCCTGAAATTACCATCATACAAAAATCCTTCTGCAGGGTCTGCCCCCTGGTAATTCAGTCTCAGACTGTTGGTTCAGAAATGATCCTAAGAAGCGGATTCTTTTTATTAAATAGTATTTTTATTCTTTGAAAGCTCCATACAGCTTCTTCAATGCACTTGAGTATATGTCTATCTACTGGGACATGAGCAACCTACCGGTGGCCACATCCCAAAAGGAGGGTGACTCTTCATCCAACAGTCATCAACTGCCAGTAACTCCCCTGCTAGGAGTAGGGACTTGGGGGTCCCTCCCCTATCCATGCTGGGATTTTGACTGGCTTAATCTTGTCCAGGTCTTGTGTGCAGGTAACCACAGCTGCTGTGAATTGATGTGTGCAAAAATCATGACATATATAGAAATCAGCATCTCACTACTCTCTTCCCAATCTGCCAGCTCTTACATTCTTTCCAGCCCTTCTTCTGCAAGGTTGCCTGAGCCTTGATGGATAGAGGTTGATATAGATGACCCATCCACAACTGAGCACTCAGAGTTATTTGTATTCAGCATTTTGGTCAGTTATGAATCTCTACACTAACTGCCAGAAGAAATGTCCATGAACAAAGCTGAGAGCAGCTCAAATCTACAGTGGTACACGTAAATATTTAGAGTCAAGTTTTGCAGCATAACCAGCAAAACAACACCACCAGCTTTCCCCCTCTGTTGCCCATGATCCCCCCCCCGAGTCATGTGCTTTTGGCCATGTCTACATTATGAGACATGAAAGCTGTCCTTTGGAGCAGGCTTTATATCCAGTCAGAAGTGGTTGGTAATTCCATATCCATCACCACACCAATAGGCATGTTTTTTCAACAGGTAGGTGTTGTACCATGCAGGGTTCAGTATAGGGTAAGACCACTGATATCTTTTTTTTTTTTTTTGTCTTTTTATTCGTTCAGAAATGATCGTGGGAGGAAGATTTTAAGGCTAAGATTGTGAACTGGATCCTGTCACTGGTGAAGGGTGATGTATTTATAGTCAGATCACTGGAGATTAGTGGTACAAAGTACAAGGTACAGTTGGAAATGCTCAATAACTCTGGCATTTAGGAAATGGGTGATAGTGACTACATGGTCCGTGGCATTTGCTGGTATTAATGCCATGTGTGCATTTAAAAAGGGGGAATGACAAGCTGAAGTTGGCCAATTATTGACTTAATTTATAATAGTACTTCTAACTGCCGTTGGGCTAGGTGTGTTGTCTTGACTAGGATATTTAACAAAGCTTCTAATAAGTGTTTTGTGGGGTAGATCAGATCAGAAAAACATATTCTTTTAAAAATCTAGACATTTTAGTTTTGTATAATGTGTATTATATGTATATGTTATATGTGCATGTATGTGTAAAGGTGCATGCTTGTGTTAGCATGTGTGGAGACCAAAGGAAGACGTCCAATGTCTTGCTGAATTGTTTCCCACCTTACTCCTTTGGACAGGGTCTCTCACTGAACATGCAGCTTTCCAGGGAACCCCAGCAATCCACCATCTTTTCTCACACAGTACTGGAATTACAGGCACATGCATGGCCACTCCTAGTTTTCTGGAGGGTGCTAGGAATCCATTTACTTGCTTACACTTGTACAATAAGTATTCTTACCCACTGAACCATCTCCCCAACACATAGCTTGACTTTGTTTTTTAGAGAAATCTTGGATTCAAAGCAAAAATCCAAGAAGCGCTGAAATTTCTCACACACCTCTTTCTACCCTACAGCTGACTACTCTATTAACACCTGTGATTAGAAGGAAATATAGACAAGTTAGTTTCCTCTCACTCTTCCATTTATTATAGAGTTGTGTTAAATTCTTTCTCTGCAAGTTGGGCATGGTGGCACAGGGCTGTAATCCCAGCTATGAAGGAAGCTGAAGTAGGAGGATCACCTGAGTCCAGTCCTTTGAGGTTAGGGCAACATAGCAAGACCTTGTCTCAAAAAAGAATTTTGTCTCTTTTCATACATTTAGAGGCACACAACAAAGTGTTACAGTATTTCAATTTTTGCTTCAGTTCATAAATAGTTGAATAAGCACAGGTAAAAGAAAATATGTTCTTTTCATTCACTAAAAAAAAAATCTTTCCTTAATGCTCATTTCATTTTCTTTCTGTTAGAGAATTTGGCTTAATTATCGTTTTAGGGTAAGCTTGCCTTTGAAAAAAAGGTCTTCAGTTGAGGAGATGGTTCAGTAGTTAAAGTACTTGGTCTGCAAGCAAGAAGACTGGAGGGTAGAGCCCCAGAACCCATGTGAACACCTGGTCCAGGTAGGAGTATCCTGCATAGTTCCAGTCTCAGAGGGCTTAGGAGATAGAGATCCCTAGAACAAGGCAGCTGGCAAGATTAGCTATATCAGCGAGGTCTAGGTTTGACTGAAAAACTTTGCCTCAAAAATAACATGGTGGAGAGTGATCAATGACTATTCCCAGCATTAACATCAGGACTCCACATGCATATGCACACATGCATGCTCCCCACCCCACATGAAAAGAAGAAAAAGTCTTAACTTAGATATCTGAGAATAACTTGATTTCCTCCTTATTTCTGAAAGACTTTTTTGTTGTTTTATTGAGAATTTTATATATGAAATTTCATCATAATTCTCCTCCAACTCCTCTTGTGTTTCCCCACATCTTCCTCTGAAGTTAATGTTCCCTTCTTTTATAATTATCATTGATATGTATAAAACACACTGAGTCTAATTAGTGCTGCTCTTATGTACTTGGATGTAGGGCTGACCTCTTGGGTATGAACAAGCTATCAGAAAACTGACACTTCCTCCTTTAGCAGCTGTCCACTGCCTGTAGCTCTTCAACTAGGGGTAGGACATTGTGTTCCCTTCCCCAACAATGCTTGAATGTTGACAGATGCACTCTTGTCGGGTCTTGTGCAGGTTGACATATTGTTGGGAGTTCGTGGGTGCAATGATTGGCCTGGCATGATATGCCTAATGGTGCAGTTGTGGTACTAATATCTTGGGATAATCAGCAGCTGTCTGATTGTATTTAAGACCTTCTCAATAGGAGAGATCTCATGTCTTGTGCTATAAATCTAACCAAAAACTTATGGCTAGAGAGGCCATAGACCTGAGAGGAGAACCTACTTCTATCATTTTGAGAAATGAAAGTAAAATACAAATGCTTTCTAAATACTTACACCAATAGCCAAGTGCAGTTCTCACCCTTCATCCACTGTTTCTTTTGGCAGCAGATGGAGGCTACTACAGAGAACCACAACTGATCAAAATTCAGAGAATAAGTAACTGTGGAGTTCCTCATCCTCAAATGGGATAGAGACAGCAATAGTATAAACTCTATACCCAAGGCTCAGGGAGCATTGTAGAAGAGAGGGAGGAAAGATTGTAAGAGGGAGCTCAGCTGTGAAATAGTGTCTACCAGAAATCACAAGAGTTTTTCTGAGAGAAAGTAATATTATATGTTACAGACTGGACTTGATCTTATAATTTTCTTGCCTCAATTGAAGGCATAGAAGCTGAAGATTACAGGAATGTTCTATCACACCTGGCTTCTGAAAACTGTTTTCACTGGGCATAGAATTTGGGATTGAGTATCCTTTGAATTTTCCAGCACTTCCTTCTGACTTCCAAAGAGCAATCTCAAGCAGCTCCAGTTGCTTAGTAACTCAGTATTGTGTCATTCTCTTTGACTTTGCAATTTCTTTCTTAGTTTTCAGAATCTGACTGTGAAGAACCTTGCTATGGATTTCTCCTTAAGGTTCGATTAGATTCTTAAATCTGTAGGTTTGTGGGTTTTGGCAAATTTTGTACATTTTCAACCTCAATTGCAGATTCTTTTTGAGCTCAGAATATTTCCCCTCTTTTTCTAGACTGTGATAACATAACAGATTTTTACTATAGTTCTGTACTCCCATGGGGCATTGCTGATTTTTAGTAGTCTATTTTCTGTTTTTCAGAATCAGTAATTTCCATTCTGAAACCTTCAATTCTATCCATCCTTTCCTCTGCCTACTCTTTAGGCCAACCATCAAGACAGGTGTGTGTGTGGGGGGTTGTTGTTGGTATTGTACTTTTGTGTTCTATAATTTACAATTGTTTTTTCTTTATATCTTCTGTTCCTTTGCTGAGGCTAATTCTTATTTTTCTAAATCCAGTCCTCTGCAACAACAACCAGTGTTTTTAACCACTAAGCAACCTCGCCAGCCCCGCTCTTCAGTTTTTTGATGTAAGTACTTAGCACTATAAACTTTCTTCTAAGAACTGTCTTTATTGTATCCCACAGATTTTGGCATGCTGTACTTTCATTTTCTTTCAATTTTAGGAATTTTAAAATTTCCCTCTTGATTTCACCCTTAACACAATTTTCATTTAGTAGTATTCTTTTTGGTTTCCACTAATTTGTGTCCATTCCCGCATCTCTAATTGTTGTTGATAACCAGCATTTTCCTTTGTTGTCAGATAGGATACAGGATTTTAGTTCACTTTTCTTAAATTTGTTGAGACGTATTGTATACTAATATGTGGTTGATTTGGGAGAAATTTCCAATGGAGCGCTGAGAAGAAAGTGAATTCTTTGGTGTTTGGGTGGAATGTTCTGTGTTTGTTAGGTCCATTTGATTTAGAATGTCATTTAACTCCAGGGTTTCTCTATTTAGTTTTTGCCTGGATGACCTGTCTACTGCTTAGAACAGGACATTGACGTCACCCACTATCAGTGTTGGAGTTAATCTGTGATTTTAGATCTAAAAGTTTCTTTTATGAAACTGAGTGCCCCTGTGTGTGGTGGGTATGTGTTTAGGATTATAATATCCTTTTGGTGGATTTTCCTTCTATTGAATATGAAATGTCCTTCCCTATCTCTTCTGACTACTTCTAGTTTGAAGTCTATTTTATCAGATATTAGAATAATCACATCTGCTTGTTTCTTAGTTCCATTTGCTTGGAATAACTTGCTCCAGCCTTTCACTGGTATCGATGGTTGATGGTGAAGTGTGTTTCTTGGAGGCAAAATGAGATGGATCCTGTTTTCTAATCTAATCAGTTACTCTGCATCTTTTCATTGGGGATTTGAGACTGTAAATATTGAGAATTATACTGACCATTGTTTAATACCTGTTATTTTGTTGTGATGGTATTGTTTTCTTTTGTCTCTTTTGGGTAACTGTTCTGAGATTATTTTTTTAAAATATTTTTATTAACTTTTGAGAATTTCATACAATATATTTTCATCATATTCAGACACCCCCCATATCCACCCACACTGTACTACCTCCACTCTTTAAGGCCTATCGAGTCTAATCTATGTTCCCCAAATATTCTAGGGTGTGGGTCCATTCCTTGGAATCTGGTTGACCTACCAGGCATTGTACCCTTAAAGAAAACTGTCTCTCCCTTTACCAGCAGCTATGAATCAGCAATAGATCCTCAGCCTTGGCTGGAGCTTCTTACCTACCTCCTCCATCCATACTAGGTTTTTGCCTCATTTTGACTTGCAGAGTCTTGTGGCATGCTGTCACAAGCACTGTGGGTTCATATGTGCAACTGCCCTGTGGTGTTCTGACAATATGGTTTTCTTGTGTTCACTTACCACTTGTGGCTCTTACAATATTTCAGCCTTCTCTTCCACAATGATCCCTGAACCTTTGAAGGAGAGGGTGTGATACAGATGTCCTATTTAGGACTAAGCATTCTGCAGTCTTTTGTTTTCTGCACATCGACCAGTTGCAGGTCTCTGTGTTAATTTTTCTACTCAATAGCTTCAGCTGTCAGTTTGATACAGCTTGGAAAAGGAACTAAAATTGAGGCAATTCCTGTATTGGATTGGTCTGTGTGAATGTCTGTGAGGCGTCTTCTTTATTGTTAAGTGGGAGGGCCAAGCTCAATGTAGGTGATGCCACCCCTGGGAAGGCCATCCTGGATTATATAAGAAAGCAGGCCAAGAACAGGCCAAAGGAGAAAGCCAGAGAATCAATTTCTTCTGTGGTCTCTGATTCAGTTCTTGCCTCTAGTTCCTGCCCTGCTAAGTTCCTGCCTTGGCTTCCCTCACTAATGGACTGTGATTGGGATATGTCTACCAAATAAACCCTTTCCTCCTCCAAGTTTCGTTTGGTCAATGTTTTATCACAGCAACAGAAAGTAACTAGGACAGTCATTATCTGTTACAAGAAGAAGCTTCTCTGGTGAGAATTCAGATATGCACTAATCTATGGGTATAATGATAATTATATCTATGGGTAATATAATTATATGGGTAATATAATTATATCTGTGGGTATAATTATGCCTCTTTAGCAGAATAATAGTAGTAGGTTTCCCCCTACAGTCTGTGACCTATCTTGCCATAGGTTCTTGGCCCTGATATCAGTGCCAGGCATGGGTTCCATCTTGTGAAGTTACCCTTAAATCCAATCAGAAGGTAGTTTGTTACTCCTATGCCACCCTTAAATCCAATCAGAAGGTAGTTTGTTACTCCTATGCCATTTGTGCCACTATTGCACCAGTAGACATATCTTGCCAGGCTGGTTGTTCTTGTAGCTCACAGGCTTACATGTGGGTAAGGTTGATGATTATTTTTCTATTAGCACACATAGCACCTTCTAGTATTATGAATGCTAGCCAGTAGAGACAAAGCTTTGAGGTCAGTACCAGCTAGATTTCTTCTGACTATATAGCCAAGGGTGACCTTGAAATTCTGATTTTCCTGGCTCTACCTCCAAGTGTTGGGATCACAGGTGTGTGAAACTACTTATTTTATGTGGTCCTGGGGTTGAACACAAGAGTCCATGCTTGATAGGCAAGTACTCTACCAACTGAGTTACATCCCCAGTCCTTGGAGGTGGGATTTCTGACTCCTTGTTAGGCCTCCACCCAAATCACCCTGCCTGGTAGGAAAAAGAGTGCCTCCTTACTGTCCCGTGAGGCTTACCACTGACACCACTGTGGAGTGGCCTTATGATGCTTGGCTCATTGTAAATGTCTGGATTAATTTTAATAATTACTTTGAAGAGTAAACTTGTCTGGGTTAAGCAATATCTATAAACCTTGGAAAACACTATTTTGGGTAGATCTGTGAGGATTTTTTCAGAGCATTAGCATATGAGTCTGAGTGAACTGGGTGGGGAAGACTCTCTCTTGATGTGAACAGGCACCACCCAGTTGACTGGAGGACTGGAAAAAACAAACATATAAGGAAAATTGGCCTCTTCCCTGGAAAGCAGATATATTCATCTCTGTCCTGGATCATAAGCTCTCTGCTGTTTGGAATCTGGGACTTATATCAACATTATATTGGGTTCTTTAGGCTTTGGGCCTCAGAATTAGAGTTAACCTTTGGCTTTTCTGATTCTGACGCTGTTGGTCTTGGACTGCACTATGATGCTAGAACAAGGAACTCCAGCCTACAGATGACCTGGCAAGAGTCTTCTAAAGCACTAGATTTACAGGAGCCAATTCACAAACAAATTTATCTATCATCTATCATCTATCTATCTATCTATCTATCTATCTATCTATCTATCTATCTATCTATCTATCTATCATCTATCTCTCTATCAATCAATCATCTGTCTATCTAATCTATTTATCTACCTATCATCTATCTATGATTTATATGTATCTATATATCTGTTATCTATCATCTGTCATCCACCTATTTATCGGTCATCTATCCATCTATCTATCTATCTATCATCTATCTATCTATCTATCTATCTATCTATCTATCTATCATCTATCTATCATCTATCATCTACTTACCTGTCTGTCTGCCATCTATCTACTTACCTATCATCTATATTCTATCTATCATCTGTTTCTGTGCTTTGGAGATTGGTTGTCCCTAGAAGTCCCCTGTGTTAAAAGTTTGGTCCCCAGAGCTGGCAAGATGTCTCAGTGGGTAAAGATGCTTGTGATCAAGATTAACAACCTGAGAGAGAACCACAGGACTCACATGGTGGAAGAACAGGACCAACTCCTGTAAGTTGTCTTCTGACCTCCACAAACACACCATGGCATGGGTATAGAGGAAGTCATTAAGTCTTAGGACATGCCTTGAATGAGGATGCCATCCCAGAACCTTCACCTTCCATATATTCCATATATATTATATATATTATATATGTATGTATAGTGATTATTTCATGTATGTGTGCATGTGTGTGTGTGTGTGTGGCAGGTATATATGCCATGTCACACATGTGCAAGTCAGAGAATAATTCTGGGGAATTAGTTCTCTCTTTCCACTATGGATTCCAAGGATTAAACTCTGGTCATCAGACTTTCACAGGAAGTGCCCTTACTAGCTGAACCATCTGGTTGGCTCACTTTCCATTTTTATATTATGGGCCATGAAATAAGCATTCTTTTCTACCACGTGCTTTTCACTGTTGCTCTCTGGCATGCCACCAAAATATCATCTTGTCCATATTTGCAAAGGAAGAACCTGAACTGTGGGCTAAAATAAACCCTTTCTCTTTATAAATTATCACAATTATTTCATTATAATGATGGGAAACTGACTACATATCTATATTTATATCTTTTTTATGTATATTATCTGTATCCACACACACACACACACACACACACATGCACACACACATCGATGTGTTATAAAAATTTGGCTTACATAATTACAGTGTGAGAAAATGCCAAGATTTCTATTTGATAAGTTGGATTGCAGAAACACAAATGGTATAGTGACATTCTGAATCTGAGGTCTGAGAACCAGGAGAAACAGTGTAAGTTCCAGTCCAAAGGGCAGCAGGCTTGAGGCCTAAAAAATGCCAAGGTTCCAGTTCCCAGCACAGCCATCAGGCAGCAAGAGTTTCCTTACCCAGCCTTTTTGTCTGATGGCCTTCAACTGATTGTATGAGGTCTACTCATAGTGAGGAGGCCAATCTGGTTTACTCAGTCTATTGATTCAACTGATAATCTCATTTAGAAACACCTCTTGAGTTCCCAGAGTCACCTCAGAGTAATGCCGAACCAAATATCTGGCACACTAGAGCCAGGGGAGTTGACACATGAAATTAATCATCACACTAGTTACGCTTACTTTAAAACAAGGAAGACCAAGTAGACAAGTAGATGTGAAGTTCAGCCAAGGACAGCAGCAGTCCTGAAAGAGCATGTAACAGAAATAACCGGAGTGCAGAATAAAAAGCATCTATGAGATGAAAAAAAAGCAGGACCATTTAATGGTATTTCCCAGACTGTATCCTCAATCCAGAGATGGAGGAGACAGTCTTCTTTGGAGACAGGGCTGATGCAGATGAAATTAGGAACTTGAGGTTTCATTGGAGCACCATGTGTCCCAGGTCTAGTTGTTGGACTCCTGAAATGAACATAAACAGTCACAGGCATACACACAGAGAAAAGGCAAATGGTGACAAGAGCTAAACTGAAGAGGTGCCTTAATATGCGGGGGGCTGCAGAATCACTATGCCTAGGGTGGAAAAGGAGCAGGTTCTCCCTCAAGTCCTCCCAAAGGCACCAGCCTGCTCACATCTGGAATGCAGACTTCTGACTTCCTGAATAGAAACCATACATTCCTGCTGTGCTCAGTCATTCCCTTTGTGCTAATTTGCTATAGTAGCCCCAGGATACAACAACGATGTTTAATGAATGAGGAAAATACTAAAGTTCATGATTCATAAAAATCCATGTAAGGCCATTGAAGATAGAGCAAGACTATGAAAGGCTGGTGATTGGGCACCCAATGAGGAAAGACTCGTGGTGGTACAACTGTGCATCAGAAGAGAGGATGGAGGTCTGGAAATATACCAGAAAATAAGATAGAGCCTACCACCATCACTATTTGATGATTTGGTGTGTAATATTAAGTATCAGGCATGTACATTATCTGATGGTGGTGCCATCTGCTCTTTCACTAAGATCTTTCTCTGATGTTCCTTTTCTCTTTTCCTTTATTACTTGTTCTCTTACTTAGACCCAATATCAGAAGTAGCTGGAATGGCCTAATAAGCACATGATTCCTCCATTTCAAGTACCTCTTGCACTTTGAGGCAGAATTACAATGAAACTATATCCTTACCTTTCGCCTTGTACAAACGTCAACTCCAAATAGATCAAGGACCTCCATGTGAAACTGGAAATCCTGAAACTATTAGAAGAAAATATTGGCAGTGACTTATAGGATATAGGCATAGGAAAGGATTTTCTAAATCAGACAGAAGTTGGTCAGGAATTAAGGTCAGCAATCAATATGTGGGACCTCATTAAACTAAAAATCTTCTGTACAGCAAGAGACACAATCAAAAAAGTGAAGTGAAAACCCACAGAATGGGGAAAAATCTTCACCAGCGACACATCTAACAGAGGCTTAACATCCAGAATATATAAAGAACTCAAAAAACAAAGAAGCAAGAAACCAAATGACCCAATTAAAAGATGGGCTAAAGATCTAAACAGAGAGTTCTCAAAGAAGAAATAAAGATGGCTAAGAAACATCTCAAAAGTGTTCAACATTGTTAGTAATTAAGGAAATGAAAATTAAAACCACCTTAAGGTATCACCTTACCCCACTCAGACTGGCTAGGATCAAGAGAACAAATGATACCAAATGCTGGTGAGGATATGGAGAAAGGGGAACACTCATTCACTGCTGGTGGGATTGTAAACTCATACAGCCTCTATGGAAATAGTGTGGAGAACTCTTAAAAAACTAAAAATTAACCTACCATATGACCCGGTTATACCACTCCTTGGCATATACCCAAGGATTCATCCTATTGTAGAGACACATGTACAACCATGTTTGTGGCTGCTTTTTTCACAGTAGCTAAGAAATGGAAGCAACCTAAGTATCCCTCAACTGACGAGTGGTTAACAAAAATGTGGTATATCTACACAATGGAGTTATATTCAGCAGCAAAGAAAGATGAAATAATGAAATTTTCAGGTAAATGGATGGATCTAGAAACTGTTATACTAAGTGAAGTAACACAGACTCAGAAAAATAAATGATGTATGTTCTCCTTCATATTTTGCTCTTAGCACCAAACCCTTTTAAATTCCAGGTCCTTTTAATAAGATGATACTATACAGCAGTCCCTTCTGAATGAAATAACTACCATTATCATGACTTCGGCTGAGCCTGATCGCTAAACATAGTCACAACTGAGCTTGTTGGCAGTTTTGCTCATTCATTAAAAGAATGCCAAGCAGGGTCACTGGACCCTCACATGAATACCCAGCCACTCTTTCCAGCCATTCTTCCCAGCCAACTAGTCCAGCCTTGGAAGACAAAAGAAAAATGAGGAAGAACCCAATAGAGGGATGCTTTTGGAAGCCCTTGTCAAGAAACTCCAATGGACTCTCATATGAACATTTGAAAATTGCCCTGGTCTGACTTTTTTCTAGTTCCCTGTCTAGAACTTGTAATGCTAATTACTCTTGCCTTTACTTCTCCTTCACATCTCCCATTCATGATTCAAGGGCTTTCTTCTCCCCTTAGAGACAAAAGTTATGTGATTTGGGAGTCTTTTAGATAGACCCACTGAAGGGGTACTCCAATTGCCACACCCTGTGTCCCTGTTCAGCATGGAAAAAGCCAGAGCGGTCTGCGTCCCCACTCCCTATAGGCAATTTGGGTAACCCCTTCAGAGGATGGCTTGATAAGAATAGGAGGTAGGATTGGCTAGGCAGTTAGGGTAAAAAGACCCCGAAGAATGTAGCCAGTTTCTTGGCTAAAAGTCAAAATGTCCTGGGTCCTGTTAGCAACACACTCTGTTCCAAAGGCCAAAAGTGTCAAAAGTATTTGGGAGCTTGTATCTAATCCTTAAAAGATTTTAGGGCTACGTCTTCAGAGGAGGGAATGTTGGAGGGGAGGCAGTGGGCATGGATTTATGGATTTGATGTAAACATGGGGTTGAAGGTAGTGGGATGTGCCCATGGGGTATGCAGAAGAGCATAGTGAAGAAAGAGAAGACTGGATGGACACTGTCTATAACCAGACCCTCAGACATTTCATCTGGTCCTGAGTAAAGGGCATGTGGTGTTTGTACAAGTGGGACTAATGAATGGAAGCTCTGTATTTCTCAAAGGACTCAACAGAAGTATCTGGTATCCTGCTGATCACGGCAGAGATTTTCTTCTTGTGAAATAAGTTAACCTTGTGACATGGATTTAAAGTTGGGTGAAGTTCTGAGAGTCTCTAATTCTGGGTCATAGGAAGTAAACACTTGATCCTATCTCTTCCCCTGAAGAAAGGCAGCATAAGGCCCCAAGGGGATGCTTGGGCCAGCTACTTGGCTGAAAAAACAAGCCCTAATGGGTGGATCAAGAAAGAAAAAAAACAGAACACCAATTATCAGGATCAATAATTTCTCATTTTTTTCTTGTCATAGCCTGATTTGCCCTCTAGGCAGCCTGAAACCATACCAGAGCAGACAGTAGGAATCAGGGTTGGTTAAGAAAGAGAAAGAGGACAGGTAGGGCTAAAGAGAGGGGG
>NW_008353482.1:1842396-1875308 GCF_000622305.1 Nannospalax galili | reverse complement strand
AGAGAGTGACTGGGAGAGGGGTGGGGTGATTTGATCAAAACCCCTATTTAGTTTTGTTTAACACAGCAGGAAAGAGGGCATCTAATGGTTAGAGAGAGGTAAATCCCCCAGTTTTCTTTTTGACTCCTAGCTGTAAATGCAGATAGGATTCTAATAGCATACTTTTGGCTTGGCAGAGTGGGCCACTAGATGGCATGCACATAGTCCAGATCTGAAGAGGAAGGTGACTCTGAAAGTGAATTTCAAATGGGAAGGAACAGGAAAATAAAATTATTCCTTTTCTGTAGAATGTTAAGCCCAGGCCAGCCCAGAGACTTAGAACATCATACCTGCCATGCCTGGTATACAACTACTTCTCATATTATGGGTCCTGCACCATTATGGCATGAACAACCCAGCAGAAAATTTAAAAGTACCAATTATAAAGGCAAAGTCCTTTAGATTAATGGAATCCTTTCTTTTGTCTTTCCTTCCCTCCCTCCTTCCTTTCCTCCCTTCCTCCCTTCCTTCCTTCCTTCCTCCCTCTCCCCTCCCTCCCTCCCTTCCTCTGTCCCTCCGTCCCTTCCTTCTTTCTCCCTCCCTTCCTCCCTTATTCTCTCCTCTCTCCCTCCCCTCCTCTCTTTCCTCCCCTCCTCCCTCCCTCTCTTTCTCTCTCTCTCCTTCCTTCCTCCCTCCCTCCCTCCTTCCCTTCCCTTCCTTCCTTCCTTCCTTCCTTCCTTCCTTCCTTCCTTCCTTTCCTTCCTTCCTTCCTCTCCCTCCCTCCCTTCCTCTGTCCCTCCATCCCTTCCTTCTTTCTCCCTCCCTTCCTCCCTTTCTCTCTCCTCTCTCCCTCCCCTCCTCTCTTTCCTCCCCTCCTCCCTCCCTCTTTCTCTCTCTCTCCTTCCTTCCTTCCTTCCTTCCTTCCTCCCTTCTTTCTCCCTCCCTCCCTCCCTCTCCCTCCCTCCCCCCTCTTTCTTTCTTTCTTTCTTTTTTTCTTTTCTTTTCTTTTCTTTTCTTTTCTTTTCTTTTCTTTTCTTTCCAATATTAAGACTGCATCCAGGACCTTGCTAGGCAAGTCTGAACTATTTCCTCACACTACAAAAATCATTTTTTTAACTTGAAGATAATTTTATTAGAATTCAAAAGAAAACTCCTCCTAACTGGCAAGCTGGAAATCTCACCAGCTTCCAGGAGAAGAGAATGGAGGAGAGAAGGAAAAAAGCCATGCTCTTTAGGCCATCATGGAGGTCAGACACATGGCAGACTAGCAGCCACATGGCAGGGAGGGGAGCTATAGAGGAAGAATCAGGAAGCCCAAAATGCTGAGGAAGCCCAAAATATTAGGGGAAGCATCCAGAGAAGAAAAGAAAGACTTACTTTCTGAAAAAGATTTCTTTTCTGAAGAATTTAGGAAAGTGAAAGAATTTAGGAAGCCACATGCCTGAAGTCTGGTAAGGGCAGAGACTCTGGGACATTATCTCATTAAAGAGCTAATTATTCTGCCTATCTCTTTAGCATGGCTTAAGGTGAATCTGCCTTCTATGGGTCATTGATCTGGGCCAACTGGAATGTTAGGTCTCCACCTAGGCCGGAGATTTTATTCTTTTGACCAGAAGAAGCTTTTCCTTAATGGGCCTTTATTGTTACTGTGATAGTCTTCTCCCCTCTGAAGAGGTAAACCTAAAATCATTTAGGAATCAGATTAGAGCCCCCAAATGCTTTTTGGCATGTCAAGTCTCTAGAAAAGACAAGGTTACCAAGAGGCCCATGGATATTTTTGGCTTTTAGGCAAGAAAGGAACTGGTTTTCTTTTTACCCTAAACTGCATAGCCAATTTCTACCTCCTACTTTAATTTAATTTAATTTAATTTTATTTTATTTTATTTTTTAACAGAGCATAGGGCAGTGGTTTATTTGCACAAGAGTGGGTGCCGCATATTTACTGCTGTTCTACCTCATCTCCTATTCTTATCATTCCTCCCCTCTGAAGAGTTAACCCTAAGTGCTAGTAAGGAATTAGAGTGATGGCCAATCTGGCTTCTTCCACCTGAATGTGGGCATCAGGTGTGGCTACAGGAAACTCTCTAGTGGGCCTTTCTAAAAGACTCTAAAAATGCATCAGTGGTTTTAGTTGTATAATGATTAGCTGTGCGGATGATAGGAAGTCCTTGATTGGCCCTTGAAAAGAGAAGTAAAAGCAAGTAATTAGCATTCAAGACCTAGGCAGGGAAACAGGAGTAGCCTGAAAAGAAAATACTTATAAAATGTCCAAACCCAAGTCCATTGGAATCTCTTGATAGGCTCCCAAAAGCATCCATCTATTGAACTCCTCCTTGTTTTTCTTTTGACTTCCACAACTGGGCTTGTGTATGATGAACCAAGGATATTTTCAGTCACTTTGACAGTCATTGGCGTGACTAGAAAAACTGTGAGAGGTCCTTCCAAGATGGCTTCTAGAGAGGGAGAGAGATAAGAAATTTAGGCATTGTTTAATTTTTAGGCTAAAATAACATTTGGCCTGTCTCTCTTGGCTCCACATAGGCACTGTAGTGTTAAACTAAGTCGAGATCTGAAATCTTATATCTGAGCAGCATTTTCTTTCTTTTTTTGTTGTAATTAAAAAAAATGTATTTTATGAGTGTTTTTTCTGCATGTATGTAGGTGTACATGAGTTCATGTACATGAATTCAATGTCTGCTGAGGCCATAAGAGCGTGTTGGCTCTCCCGAAACTGGAGTTACAGACCGTTGTTAGCTGCCATGTGGGTGCTGGGAACAGAACTCAGGTTGTCTGCAAGAGCAATCAATGTTCTTAATGACTGAGCCATTTCTCCAGCCCCTAATAATTTTTTTTAACTTTTACAAAAACTTTACTGAGAATTTCATACATGCATATAAGGTGTTTTGATCAAATCCATGCCCACTCCCTCCCTTTCAGCACCTCTCATATCTCCCCATCATTTTTTTCTCTTTTTTTTCTTCTTTCATTTATTTATTTTTATGGGACTTTTGACTACTCTAACATTCTCCCCTCTGAAGAGGTAACCGTAAAATGTTTTAAGGATTAAATACAAGCTCCCAAATACTTTTGACATTTTTTGCCTTTGGAACAGAATATGTTGCTAACAGTCCTAAAGACATTTTGACTTTTAGCCAAGAAACTGGCTACTTTTCTTTGGGGTCTTTTTACCCTAACTGCCTAGCCAATTCCTACCTCCTATTCTTATCATGCCATCCTCTGAAGGGGTTACCCAAATTGCCAATAGAGAATAGGGACACAGACTGCTCTGGCTTTTTCCATGCTGAACAGGGATGCAGGGTGTGGCAATTGGAGTACCCCCTCAGTGGGTCTATCTAAAAGACCCCCAAATTGCATAACTCTTATCTCTAAGAGGAAAAGAAAGTCCTTGAATCATGAATAGGAGATGTGAAGGAGAAATAAAGCCAAGAGTAATTAACATTACAAGTTCTAGACAGGGAACTAGAAAAATGTCAGACCAGGGCAATTTTCAAATGTCCATATGAGATTCCATTGGAATTTAAAATCATTAGGTAGAAATAATTGCCATAACATCTCATACAGACTTGGGCCCAAGATTAGGTACTTTCTCCTAACCTTTAAGAAAAGGCAAAAGTGGACTCTTTCATAGCTCTTAGTCAACACTGTTCTAGAAGCTTTAGCTAGCACAATAAGGAAACTACATAAATTAAAAAAAAGGTACATTGAAAATGAAGAAATAAATTACCTTAATTTGCAGTTGACATACTTGAATTGTACAAAATTCCAAAGGCTATAAAGAAATACTCTCAGAACTAATAAGTGAGTTTAGAATGGTTGCAGACTGCAAAGTCCATACCCATCTATAAACGTCTACATTCCAGAAATGTATAATTAGATACTGATATAAAAGAGAATAAAGCAACAGCAACAACAACAACAGCAACAACAACAAAACACTCATTAAAATAGAGCTAACAAAACCAAAACACTTAGTGATTGCCCCAGCAAAGTGTTAGAGAATTTTCATGTCACATATTAAAAATGTGGATAAAAGAAGTCAAGGAGAGGCACACAAGTATGACCAAAAGATTTTTTTTAAATTTTTTAATTTTTTTATTTTTTAAAAAAGTGTATGAGCATTATGCTTGTATGTATGTAAGTACACTTTGTCCTGCAGTGCCCATGGAGGATAGAATGTGTCAGATCCCCTAAAACTGGAGTTACAGACAGTTGTGAGCCACCCAGTTATACAATGTTGTACTCAGTATAAACCCTGTAAGACATAAATTTAAATGAGGTTTTAACCTTTAAAAAAGATCTCCATTTCATTATTAAAATACAGTTTCATACAGAAAAATTCATTTTAATACAATTGACACTAAGATGCGCATGCATTTCTAATATCTATATATTTGATTATTACTAGTCACAGTTGGTTACTTTCTGAGCTTCTAGGCATCTGAGCATGGATATAAAGTCATCAGGTAGATTTCAATGGTAATGTTTTTCACATCTACTAATTATTGTTTTTTAATCATTATTTTTTTAATTTTTTTTTTCATACAGAAGAATTCATTCCAAAGCAATTGTCATTGAGACGTTTTCACATGCATTTCTAATCTCTATATGCATGACTATCACTGGTCACAGTCGCGCACCTTCTGAGCTCCTCGGCATCTGAGCATGAATACAAACTCGTCAGATAGACAGCCTTCCTCTCCCACTAGAGGCTCCATACTCTGCCATCCCTGTCACTGTCCACTGTGTTGTCAGCACCCTCATCCATTCCCCCCTGTCTGCCCTTCTGGTGAATCTAGTCAGCCAGAGGTCCCTGTTCCCGGAGGGTCAGCTGTTCCTCATCTACGGCAATCCATTGTCAGTATTCCTTTGGATAGAATTGGGGTCTGCTGTTCATTTTTCCAGTAGTATGTTGGGTTACTGTCTGGAAGAGCCTTTATCTATCCTAGCCAACAACTCGACTGAAGGTATCGCCTGTCTGGCTTTGTTGTTTGTCAAGGAAATTTTGCTAAGAAATTGGGATAAGTATGTTTATAATTAACTCAGAAACAAAATTAGAGAGAGAATCATTTTTTATTAAGAAATTCTGAGTTAGTGTTCATGTGGAATAAAGTGACTTTTACCCTTCTACCCCATATCACACAGGAAGGCAGTTCCAGATGGTGTTGAGCTCTGCATGTTAAAGGTGAAGTGAGGCTTGTAAAGGTATAGGAAGCCACAGCCATGACCTCAAGGTGAGCTAAGTTCCCACTAAAGGACACAAAGTAAAAATAATTGTTACTATAGTCTATTCAAATCAGGAATTTACAGTCCATAAAACTAAGTTACATGAGCATAGAAAAATACAGCGCAATAGATTGTGATGTATTTGTAATACACATCTGGCAAAAACTCGAGTTTTCAAAAAAACCTCTAAAGATTAGTTATACAAAACAGAAAACTCAATTTAAAAATTGAAGATTTCCTTGCACAATAATTTCATCATATTGTTTCTCCAAATGCCCTTAAAACATTGGCAAAGGTGATCAGTTTGATAGTCAACAAGGAAATTACAATCAAAACTCCTTGACATTTTCGCTTCCCACTCCTATGTTGAGGTTTTAATGAAGTTGTGAAGCAACAGGAGCTTACACATGCATTCAGGATATCACTATTTGATACTCATAGCCTCTAGACCTAGTAAAGCAATTATACATGTAGGTAGAAAACTGCATAATATACTAAAATAGGGCCCTGGAAGGATGTCTCAGCAGTTAGAGTTCCTGCTGCTCTTTCAAAGGGCTGGCACTGGAGTTTCAACACCCACACTGGGAGGCTCACAATAGCCTTTAACTCCAGCTACAGAGGATTCAATGCCTTCTAGCAGCATCCATGTGTACCAGTATACACACATATGCATGCACAGATAGGCACACACACAGAAACACATACATACACAGAAATAATAAGTCTTTAAAATTCTCATATTGCATTATGTATAATAATCAAACCCTGAAGCAATCTAAATATTTATCAGCAGAAAAATAAGCAAATGTATTCCATTGAAGTAATATTAAAATTCTTCCACTCTATGAAAAATAAGTATTTCTTTATAGCACTACATGGACTTTTCTCAGATATTTGCTGTTTATTTAGAATGCCAGATGCAATGTATATACTATATGATTTTATTTATAGAAATTTCACAGTGGATAATAGTTTATGTTGATAGCTGCTCTGGCAATGGGAACCTTGACAGGGTGGGGTTAGCACAGTGACATGGCACCAGGAGCCCTTTGCAAACCACTCTTGCTTTATAGTGTCCTGGTGATCACATGAATAGGTTTAACGTATAATACAAATTTGTGCCTTTCCATGTGAGCCTTACTGCAAATGCAAGGAATGAAGATGTGCTTTATTCTCAGTTTTTAAATCGAAAAGAATTGTTTGACATATATTCTGTAAGCTTTCTTCCTCATCTCCATCCTCATGGCATCTTCTGGCAAACCAAACTATTCTTAGAACTGTAAGAAATTCAGTGAGGGGGCTGGATTCACAGTGGTTTAGGGACCTCAACACTTTACAGGTAAATATTTACCTTTGAATAATTACTGTTGTTGTTAATATCGGTGCTTGGACAGTTATAATTTTTGTTTATTTTAATGGAATTATTTCAGCATATTTCTAATTCTGGTTGACTTGGCAATTTAAAAAATAGTTTAGGTAAAAGAACTATATTGAGCTCCTTATGTGTGCAAAATAAGATGAGTCAATTGTAACAAATCAAGCTACAGATGCATATAAAGAAGAAACTAATCATTTCTCCCTGTTCTTTTCCACTTCTTTGTATAGTTTTTTACACTTTAGGTTTAAACAAATGAAGATGTGCATGTGCAGTCTCTCCTCTTAGTCCCTATTTTGCATTTCACAATTTGTTTTTTAACATAATCATGGATATAGTCATTAGCTACTAAATTAATGTTTCTAGAGTTGCATAATATTCCATATTGTGGAAGATTAAAGAATGACACATCTTATTTCCCAATCCTTCCATGGAGAGGTTTAATGCCCTTTAACATAAATCCTGGCTGGTCTGGATGAACTGCCTACCTAATAGAAGGAAGCACAAGTCATTCAGCTAGGCATGTCTACTTTGCTTTTGGGGAACAAGGTCCCAGGAGGAAAGGAGGACCAAAGAGCTCTGAGGAGAAGCCCACGTAGGAAAGTCCACGTGACGAAGATCCAGTGCTCTCAAGAAGAGCCCTGGTTAAACACCCAGCCACGAGTCAGTACCACCTTGCTGACACCTCCATGGACTGTTTCCTTGGTGGACCTCCAGCTGAAGCAGAGTTATCAACTGCACTGCAGATTTTTTTTTTCTTTAGCAAAATACACTGATTAGCGTTTCAATTAACTAGCTTTAGGCGATTGACTGTATGTCAGATGAGTAACCAGAAGGCATAGAATCAAAATAAAAAAAATTACTCCTTGCTTAACCATAATACTGTGTATAAACATTTCAGTTGTTTGGGGAATTCCCTAACCCAGACGTCTAATAATTTTGCAATAAGGATCTTTGTCCTCTTGTGCTTAATTTCTGGATATTGTGTAGTGCTGAAGAATCTGCTTGCTGCATTTGATGTTCTTATTTCATGCTGCCAGATTTTCTTCACATCTTGACACTTACGTTTTGTGATACATGATTTATGGAAAAGACACAATATTTAGGGTGTTATTTGCAACAGATGCAGACTCCATTTTTCACATATTGAGGAGGAACACTTACCCGATTTCTAATGAAATCAGCTATATGAATCACGATAGTCTTTAAAAACTCTTCTAATCACTACCTTTGCTACATTGGTGTCCTGCACGTTTTAGGAAAAAACAGTGTGAGTAACAAAGGTGATGCTCTTGTTAAGAAAAGGTAGTCACAACATATTTGACCTTTGTCATCTATCCTAGAAGTCTGTGAAGGAGGAACCTGCCACGTTGGTTCCTTTCTACTGTCCGCACAGAAAAGCTGCATCTTGTCACATTTTTCTCTTTCTCTTCACTGTTCAGGTGATTTCAAAGCACCTGGTTGGCAGTGCTGTGAAGCACGTACAATTTGAAAACAATCTCACTGCTGTCAGGCCCATCAGAACCTATTTGCTGCTTTCTGTGGCAGTATCATGCTAGTTTGTCAAGCTCCATCTAAACTGAGGGTGACAGCTAGCCCTAGAATCATTTGTTTCTCATTATTTTGGCTTACAAAACATGGAATTCCAACGTCAGACGTTTCCTGGTGTTGCACTTCAACTAAAGGATGTCATGAGGAAGGCTTCCGTGTTCAAATGGGAGATCAAACACCCAGTGAGGTAAGAAAACTCAACTGCTTGTCAGAGACTTACAGGGTGTTATTCACATCAGTATATTGACACCATGAAAACTGAGTCTCATTTTCATCAGTGAAAGGGAAAAGAGCCATCTCTCAGTGACAGTTTCTCTAATCAAGGTAATAGATATGATGGGGGCATGCCTGTGATCCTAGGACTCAGAAGAATAAAACAGAAGGATTGGAGCTGGAGGCCAGCTTTGGCTATACAGTGAAACCTGTTAACACACACACACACACACACACACACAAGCATCCAAATAAACAAGTAAAATTATGGAAATTCAAGAAAAGGATTTAAAAAATGTACACACCACCCTTGGGAAATCAGGAAAAAAGAAAACAGAAATAGAGAAAACCTAAAAATAAGTGAAAAAGGCAGAGTTCAGTCTTAACATATTAGTAATTGCACTGACTTCAAATTGTTTAACATACCAATTAGAGGAGAGATTGGTTAAGTACATGAAAAATGATCCAACTATTTGCTACGTGTATGAAAGTCACTTCAAAGTCACTTCAAATAGAGCAACATAGCTAGACTGAACAAAAGTGTAGAATAACAAATCACATACACAAATAAGATTTTGAGACGGGTTCACTGTGCTGTCCACATTGGCCTCAAACTCATAATCCTCTTGTTTCTGTCTCCCAAATGCTAAGACTGTAGAAATCCATTAGTAATATATGCAGCAGTATTAATTTACAAAGGGCTGAAGTGGACAAATGATCATGAAGTGCAGACTTTAAATAAGATTACTATTGCTAAAGAAGGACATTCCATGGTGATAAAAGGGTCTATCCATGAAGGAGGCATAGGGGTCTTAACTATGTATACACAAAACAACAAAGCCAAAAACATACATAAAAAAATTGACAGAACTTATAGGAGACAGAGATATGGTTGTAGATGCAAACTTCAATACTCCTCTGTGAAAAACCGATTGAATAATATTACCAATCAATAGGATCTAGGCAATACTTAGAGAATGCCGTACCTAACAACAACAGAATGCATCTCCTTTTTAAGTACCTTTGGAACATTGACTTGAGCCAGGAAATGAAATTCAATAAATGTAAGGTAACTGAAATAATATAGTTTGTTCTATGAACATAATGGATTCAAACTAGAAATTAATAGCAGAATTAATGATAGAAAAATTTTCCAATCCTTTGAAAATTTATAACACATTTCTATTTCTGTGACTTCAAGAGAAAATATCAAAAGGAAAATGATTGGGCTTGGGATCTAGTGCAACTGGTGGAGTGCTTTCCTACCATAAGTGGGGCTCTGGGTTCAGAGTCCTTTCCTAGCATACATGAGATTCTGGGTTCCTTCCCCAGCACAGCAAAACTGATAAGTATGGTGGTGCATACCTGTAATCCTGGCTCTCCGAAGGTAGGAGCAGGAGGATCAAAAGTGCAAGGTCAGCCTGGGCTAGAAACCTTGTCTCAAAACAATAACAATAAAAACAAATAACACAGACACATTGATCAGTGGAATCTAATAGAGGACACATATACATGTCCACAGCTGTGCCATAACATTTTTTACAAAGACGCCTCCTACCAAAAAAAATTGGAGAAAAGACAAGATCTTCAATAAATGTTGCTGAAAACCCTGGTTATCAACATGTAGGGGAATGAAACTAGATCCTTATTTCTCACCCTGCACAAGGTGGTACAAGGGGGAGGGACCAAGGGTACCTAAGCTGAGGAAGGAGAGACTCTCTCAGCCATTTTTGTATGACTGCCAGGAAACCACGATCCATGCCTGGATGGAGACTTCCAGTGAGGCCTTGGGGGCTCGGGAACACCCACAATCCTGTAAGTAACTTCTCACCCACTCCTCTGTAAGCAAGCCTAATAAACTCACTGGTTTCCCAAACTTCAGTTTGGCAGAATGGTACCTTGCTTTGTCATGGGAACCCAAGAAAGGAGGGGCTGGATGGTGATTTTGCCTCCCAGAAGGAATTTTAGGGACATATGTCAATCCGAACTTCTAAACCTTAGCCATGTGTGTTTAACTTGGAGTACCTGTAGAAGCCAGGAAATTAGAAAGGGACTACTGGGGGAAGGATAGCCTAAGGGAGGGGAGATAGTAGAACATAAGTAAAATGAAAGTAGAAAAGGGGAATACTGAGGGTAGGAAGTTTAGGCAGAAAGAGGAGTGGGAGGATGGGAGAGACAAGGAGATGGGAGGGAGGGTTAATAATAAAAAAAAGTCTTCGAAAATTTCATATAAATACCACCTATCTTTTAACCTAATTAAAAATATTATTTTAAAAAAGTTAGAAGGGAGGTTTCTTGCATGGTTGGGGAAGAAGATGCCCTCCACGGCACCCTAGAAGCCATAGTGTACTAAACTAAAATCCTGGTACCAGGTGTGGGATAGCTTCCACGAGATGTTGGTCAGAGAGTTCCCAGAAGCCTCCCAAACAATATAGACTCTTGCCATTTCTTTTGGTTGCCCATCCAAATCAGATGGTAAGACTTTATGCTTAACACATCACATACTTCAGGTACAAAATACAGAGAAAACAAGCCGGAACTGAGCTAGAATCTTATTCAAATACTGGCTTCCTTTCAAAGAGTCAGAAAGGGAAAGAAGCCCAAGAGGAAGGGATAATAGAATGCAGGTATTATCAAGGGGATAAAGGGAAAATGGGGTACCTTAACTGGGGAGAGAGAAGAGAGTTTAGATAGGGAGAAAGAGAGGAGAGAAAAATAAAGCTTAGGTGGTGTGAAAAAACAGAGGGAAATGGATTAGCTCGAAAAACTACTGAAAAAATACGCATATAATACCTGAATATGAGTGCATGTGTATACATGAAGTTTATATAACAAGAAATACAGTACCAGACAGGAGAAACCTCCCTTCGAGTTGTTGGTCAGAGAAGTCCAAGAGACTCCCCAAAATAACACAAGCTATTGCCACAGCCCTTGATTACCTCCCAGAACTTATTTCTGAAGTAGGACATATTTTAGATACAGACTTGGAGAAATTCAGTTGATTTGACCTGGAAGCCTCTTCTCAGAAGACTAGATCTCACAGTCCTAGAGGATATTATGCAAGCTGCTAAGGGATAAAATCAGTCAATGGTCCAACCCCAACTTTAAAGCCTAATAACTACAGCAATGGCCAGCACAACAAATTATAGCAGTTCCGAAGTGGCACTTTTATCTTGGGGGTAATCAACAGTCATCTAACTGAATTTAAACACTCAGTAGCGGGGGTACTCCCTTGTGTCACTGTAAAATACACATTGCTGGAGAGGTCATAGATCCTAGAGCAAAGCCTACCTTGGTCATATCCTTAGACAAATGTAATTTCTTATTGTGTGCTAAATACGGATCCTTATATTTACAGACAAGTACACCATTTGCCACTCATCTAAGAAACTGTTTTTTTGCAACAAATAGTGGCTATTACATAGTTCTACAACTGATCACACACAAAGAATAAGTGACTGTGAGATGCCCAGATCTAAGTGACACATCTACAAGGGAACTTCTACATGAAACAGAATAGGGGTAGAGAGACTACTAATGCATTTCTCATCTCTCACTGGTGAAGCTTCTTGTAACAGATTACTATGCACACAGAAGGCCACAACTAGTCATAGAGAATAAGAGACTGAAGAGAGTGGGTCCCTGGATAGGACTCCTATATTAAAACTCAGGACCATATGGAAGAGGGGGCAAAAAGATTATAAGAGCCAGAGGTAGTGCATGGCCATAAGGAAACAGGGTCTTCCAGGCCTCTGGGAACTTGCCCATATGAACTTACAGCAATGCTGACAGCATGCGTAAGACCTACATAGACTCAATCAGATAAGAACCCATCATAGAACTGGGGAAATGGGCAACGGGGCCCAGCCTTAGCTGAAGAGCTATTGGCAGCTGATTACTTCTGAGTGAGGGAGAGTTGATATTAAGGGAGAGACTCTAGATAAGATGACTAGACTTCAGTGCATCAACTTGCATCGAGGGACATCTGGATATACAAACTTGACTTGATAGGCCTTAACATATCTGAAAGAATGAATGAAATCTGGTGAGGGGGGATATGGGGCTTTGGATGGGGGAATGGGTATAAAGATAATTAAGATGTTTTATATGAAATGCACAAAAATTAAATTAAAAATATACAAAAAGAAGGTTTATGTAGACTGTTAGGGGAGAAAATGTGTCAATGGTATTACTTAGCTATGAACCCCATTGACTTCAATACCAACTTGCCAGGCAAGATATGCATATTTGTGAAATAGTGGTATTATTGTTATGGGGCTATCAATTGCTCTCTGATTAGATTTGGGACTGTTTCACAGGAGAGAACCCTTGCATGATATAGAAAACTCAGTCAAAATATATGGCTAAGGAAGTCATAAGCTGTATTGGGGAACTTACTGCTGTTGCTTAGTTAAACTGACATAGCATCAAACTGCCTTATACATATCTATGTTTATACCCTTAGATAAATGTTACTCTTAGCTTTAATAAGAGAAGCTTCTCTTTGTTGTGAACCAACTGGCAGTGATTTAAGAGTTATGACTGCTCAAGATGCTAAGAATAAGTAACAGCTGGGTGCTCAACCTAAACAAAATATTTATACTACCGCTTCTGTGACTCAGGGCACATTGAAGAAGAGAAGGTTAGAAGAATATAGAAGCCAGAAGATCAGAGAAGGGCTGAAAAATGCTGTCTTTTGGGCATGACCCAGTCATTATGTATAGTTACCTACACTGGGCCTGTCAGCCATCTCTTATGGGTGGGGAGGGACTCATGGGGCCCTACCCTTCCCTGATGAAGTGATGACTATTGAAAGCTTCTGGGGAAGGGGAAGCCATTGTTTCTAGTTCTTTACTCAGAGGTGAGCCCACTAAATGGCAGTGGATAGTTCTGAACCCATGGTCACATAGGCCTAGATTACTCAGTGGGTCACCAAACAACAACAAAGACATGAATGTGGGAAAGGGATTTGTAGGGATGTGAGAGAAATGAGAATGAATTTTATACATGTATAAAAATGTCAAAGAAAAATATTTAGTTAATAAAAAATAATTAAAGAATCACTCCTTTAAGGATCAACTCTCCCTCACCCTCCAGTAATTAGTTGTCAATAGTTCTTCAGCTAAGGTTGGGGCCTGCTGCCTATTTCCCCAGTTTTATGATGGGATTTTGTCTGAATGAGTCTGTATGGGTCTTACGCATGCTGTCACTATTGCTGTAAGTTCATATGAGCAAGTTCCCAGAGGTCTGGAAGCTTCTGTTTTCTTATGGTCATACACCATCCCTGGCTCTTACAGTCTTTCCATGCCCTCTTTTACAATGGTCCCTGAGCCGTGGGTGGGTGAGGTTTAATACAGGAATCCTAACCAGGGACACGTACTCTGCAGTCTCTTACACTGAGGGACATATGGGTACACAAACTTGACTCGATTGGCCTTAACATATATAACAGAATGCATGTAATCTAGTGGAAGGGGCTATGGTGAGTACAGATAGGGGAGGGGGTGTAGATATGATTAAGATGTATTGTACAAAATGCACAATAATACAATAAAAATCATACATACATCGAGAAAAGAATTAAAGAGAAAAACAGAAACAATGAAGCCAAACAAAATACTTTAATCCTTAGACTAATTTAATACACAAAGATAAAGAACTGGTTACAATTTTAAAAAGAAAAAAATTGTAAATACATACCGAACTGAGTAAAATACGACATGTAACAATTGGTGAGATGGAGATTTCTGCTTCCATAACGTTTAAGCGTACTCTTTCCAGTTCCTTCCACTCAGTCCTGCTAAAACATCCTGAACATTATATGGAAAGTAAACAAGACAGCTGTGGAAGCCTGAAAGAAGCAGGCGGGCTAAGGAAGAAGGAGGTAGTAAGAGTGTGTAGTGTTTGCATCCCACACTGAGTGCCGTGAATCCAGCAACCTGGAAGCAACAAGATGGCACACACGGAAGAATCAGCTTTCTGCAGCCACCAAACCAGGCTGTGGAAGAGAATATTTTCAGAAATTGAAGAAATACTGGCACTCCCAGCTTCACCAGTGAATGTCAAAGGCCGGCTGATGAGCAGACTTCCAGCTTTGCCAAAGCACAGCAAGGCAACACACACAGTTTGCACACATGTAGGCTGCAGCAGAGAAGGCCACGTGGAAAGAACCTTTACTCATGACCAGTGCTAATGAGGCGCCATTTCCTGTCAGCCAGTAGAGGCCACAGGAAGGTCTGTTACAAGACATCTTGCTTTTTCCTCTCTCTGCCACTTGGTGTCAGTAGAATCATAGGGCAGGGGGAGATTAGCACTTCCACTCCTACAAAGGAGAAATGAGCCCACCCAGCTGCACTGGTGTCCACAGTGGGCAATGGGGAACTCATCTTCTACTTCTGCCTTACAGAACTGAGACTGAGCCCTCTTGAGTTGAGGGAGTGGTACCAGAAGAAACTAGTTAAAACCAAAAATAAAATAAGACTCAGTATGGCAATATAATGTCTCAAATGTCCACATTTTAACTGAAAACCTCTCCTCAAACTAGGAGAATTTCAGCTTGATATAGAAACAGTCAGCAATTGTTTGTGTTGAGATAACAAAATGCCTCAGACAGACTGACTTATAAATAGCAAGGATTTATTTTCTCAGTTTTGGAATAGGGAAGTTCAAGGTCAAGGCTCTGGAGTTTGCATCTCTGAGCGCTTTCTTACTGGTCCCCTCTTGCTGCATCCTTAGGAGGCAGAAGAGACAAGCACTGTGTCCTCACACATGGAAGGCAGACAGCCAATAAGGAGCTATCTGGTTCCCTCTAGTCCTTTTATTAGGCATGGATTCAATTCTGGTGGCCTAATCACCCCCAAAGACCCCACTTCTTAATACTGTTGTTTTGGGTACTAAATTTTAACATGAATTTTGGAGGGACTCAAATATGAAACCACACCAGCATCTGCACTGATTATGCTGTGGTTGGAACTTTCTCTGCAACTAGGCTATGCCAATGCTCCTGACCATGTGAGGTGGCCCAGGGTGGCTCAGTTAGCCTGGGACACCCCTGCACTGGTAGCAGAGTGGAGAGCAACTGGTCACTCTGTTGCCTTCAGATCAGGGTCTGATCAACAGCCTTGCTCTTGGTTCCTGCACTTAGCCACAATTGCCAAACACAGGTTTTTCGTCTTGAGGGTGCTGGTCCCTAGCAAGGTCACTTGGGTTTGAACTGCAAATCGATCTGCATAGAATTTTCATAGTTTAAAAGTCATTCAGAGTTGCTGAGGACCTTCATCACTGCATTTGTCTGCTGCAGGAGCTGTGATCTCCGTTTTGGCTAAACCCTTGAAATGTCTTCTGGGGTGGACAGTTATCTAGATGCCTTACTCTTCGGTGCCATCTAATGGCTGAGGGCTTAAAATACAAGTATAAAAGTCAAACTGGAAGAGGTATACAGGGAGAAATCCTGAAGGAAGGGGCATAATGGCCACCTAAGGAGGCTTGTTCCTTGCTTTCTGGGCTCCAGGGAAGACAGTTGCATCTAATGATTCTTCTCCTGACTCTTTCTGCTTGTACCCACAATCCAGGCACTTCCAGATTTTGCTAATGGAAATGCAAAATAGCAGGACCTCGTGGAAATGACTGGCAACTTCTAGTCAAATCCCTTTGCTCTTTGACCTACTAATCCAGGGCATGTGGCAAAATAACAAGATATTGTGGCAAAAGCATGACCAGGAGTACACATGTGCCTCAAGCTGCTACAGCCTAGCTCTGCAGTAGGAACCAGTGACCTTGAACTTCAGAGCTCTGCCCTATGTCTTCATGGGGGTCTGGGGCTGAGGCCCATCACCAGCTGCAGCAAACCTGGCCCTTGGGCACAAGAGCATGGTTACAGTTTTTCCTACTTATATTTCTTTGCTCAAAAACAACTTTGTGTGCTGCCCATGTCCAGCATGTGTTCTTGCTGTGTGCCCGCATGTATGTGTCTGGCCTTGTGTTGCTTGCCTAATATGTTTTTCCAGTGTCCTGTAGCCAGCATCTGTACCTAGAATGTGCTCTTTCCACATGTCTGCCTTGAATGCTGGGGCATCATGTACCCAGCATGGTGCCCTTGTGGGCTCAATGTTATGTTCCTGATTAGTTTTGTTCTCTGTGTGCCTAGCTTTCCAATCCCAGAGCCTGTGTCCTATGCCATCTGCCAAATGTATCAATCCTGACACTGTCCCTGCTGTTCTGTGCCTGCTGGACATGTCCAGCATTGTGTGCTAGGTATTGCTTACCTGTATTTGCATGCCCAGAGTGCAGGGTGTATGCATCTAGCACTGCCTGCCGGAAGCTTGATGCACAGTGTTGTATGCCCAGCAATGTGTTCCCACTGCTTATTCTCTGTTCTATATCTAGAGTTGTGTACTACTGTTTTGTGCCTGCTCACCACAGCGATGTGATTCTAGCGTATGTTGTAAGCATGTGTTCTTGTCATGCTTTTAGCTTGTGTTTTGGCAAAAGTGCATAGTGTTAGGTGTTTTACATTATAATCCCAGAGTGTGAGCCTGTGGTAGTATGCAAAGTGTTCTACTCTTGGCATAGGCACCCAGCATGTGTGATAGGCATATGTGCCTCGTGTGTGTGCCTTGTGCTTAATGCTGTGTGTTCTGTGCATATATACTGTGCTGTGTTCCCTGTGTACTTGCCTTGTGTGCCCTGTGCTGAGTGCCCAATGCTATGTGTCCTGTGTATGTGCCCTGTTCCACGTGTCCTGCCTGTGTATGTGCCCTGTTCCTTGTCTTGCATGTTCTTGTGTGTATGCCCTGTGCCCTGTACCTGGTGCCATGCTCCCTTTGCTATGTGCAGGCTATCTCACAGTGAGGTTGAGTCTTCATCTTTGTGCAGGTATTACAGGACCATCCACTCCTCAGCTCTGCTCATGTAGTGCTCACAGTCATATGTGGTTTCTGGCCCTCCTTCTGCCTCTCTTTTTCCCCCAGTGAGTGACCTCAGTTTCCCAGGAACATACACCTAATCACAGCTTTCTATGTTTATGTTTAACCTTCAAGCAATCAGCTTCCTACTACATAGACGCCCCTATGGTAAGGCCTTAAATGGTCCTTCTTCACTGTCCTACTGCGCTTAGAGACACCGCCTGAGCATGTAGCCTGAACAGGCCTTGTCTCAAGGACCTATGATGTTGCAGGCCTTGGCAGAGGAGGCCTCTTTCCTAGTCTCATACTGTTCCCTAAACAGTGACTTCTTTCTCATAGCTCACACATTCTCCTATGAAATCGCTCCTCTTCCAGCCTAGGACACTGAGAAATTCCTGCCAGGTTCTCAAAGGTAAATTCCTCTCCCACTCAGTTCTCTGTCCCATCTCATCCCCAGTCCCTGTCCCTCATTTGCTGGATCGTCCTTGCATATAGCTCAGACAGGTCCTGGGAACCCAAAGGATGTGTGTCTTGGTGAAAACCCTGTCATCTGTATAAAATGGACAGATCTGGAAGACATTACGTGAAGCAAAAATAAGACCGACACAGAAAGACATATTGTGTCTCATAAGTGGAATATTAAAAAAAATGTTTGCCTCAACCTTTTCCCTGATGGTTGTAGTGCTTAGGATTTGATGCTCTCAAAGTAGAAGAGAGCAGAATATTGCTTACCTCAGCCTGGGACGGTCAGAGGAGGTACAGGGTGGTTGGATGATGGGTAGCAAACCCAGTGACATAGGAAGAATAGGTATCGGTGTTTTTCAGCTCAGTGGGGTGACCAGTTCATGATAACTCCTCCATATTTCATGAAGAACTTGGATGAGAAGCTCAAAGGCACCAGAGGAAGTGATAGGGAACACTGACTTCCCTAAATTGGTCACTTCAGATTGTATTCACTGACTGTTACAGTATGTGTTGTAAATGTGCACAATTGCTATGTGTTAATTGAAAACCAGTAGAAATTGAAAACCAATAGAAAAAAGGAAGGTATACTTTTAAAAATATTTTATTATTTTTATTTTATGTGTATGAGTGTATTGCCTGCATGTATGTGAGTGCATCCATGTCGTGCAATGCTGCGGAGATCAGAAGAGGGCTTCGTATCCCCCTGGAAATGGACAGGATGGTTCGTAGCCGCCATGTGGGTGCTGGGAATCGAATCCAAGTCCTCTGAAAGAGTAGTCGGTGCTCTTAAGCACTGAGCCATCTCTCCAGCCCGGGCGGGGAAAAAAAAAAAAGAAGGTATACTTTCAAGTCTCAGAATATCCACTTCTAGATGTGGGGTCTGCTGAAAGAGCACCTAGGACAGTGCTGATCTCATGAAGGTGAGGGTATGCTTGCTGGAGAACTTCCTTTTATCTTCTGATGGGCTTGGGAGCCTCAGGAGGCCCCCCCAATCTGACCTCGCCTCAGTTTTATGGCCCTAATCGTTACAGTCCCAGGTACAGCCACAAGAGGGCAGAGATGCACTCTGTCTTGGGACACTGGTCATCACAACTGCTGGATAAGCATCCTGGCACCAGAGCACCCTTAGACCCCTTCTTTAAGGATGCGAGGGTGTAAATAACAGAAAGGGGTGAGCTTCAAGAAAAGCAGGAAAATTTAAAAGTACAAAGAAGTGGTATAAAAATCATTAAAATAAACTCATCTCTATAGCTTTGGAGCTATCAAAGAGCTAAACATTTAACTTGGGTAACTGCTTTAATTTATAACATTCTAGAATCTAAATCATGGCAGTCTGGGGTCTCTTGCTTTCCTACCTCTTCCCCTGGTTACTGGGACAGGGAATGTGGAAGAGTTGAACCAGTTGTGACCGCTAGGGCTCTCTGTGTGAAAGACAGAAAGCTCCTGCACTTCCAGCTGGTTCTGGTTTGTATACAATCTGGACATGGTTCCAAGCTATGGAATTTGGACCTGGGAAGCCTGTCTGCTACTATATTCTCTGCAAGTTCTTTGGCTCACTCCTACCAGCTGGGCTGTGTCCTGTCCTGGAGCCCCTCTGCATTTTAACAGCTTCTTTGAATAACTGTAAAACTATGCTGTTCTTGCTAGTTTGATTGTGGATGTGTTTTCCTTTCATTTCTTATTATTTAGAACCAGAGGGTGGGATGGGAACTTTAATATTCTAGAATCCTGAAAACCTGGGATGTATATTTTGTCATCAATCGTCCTCTTACCACAGAGACATGCCTCTGTCTTCCAGACAGATCTGAGAGTCCACATTAGAGGCATCAGGAACCACCCTGAGGACCTTTGACCTTAAGATGGCTGTGAAGCTCCCTTTCCAAGACTGCAGGGTCATGCCTTTAGGCCTTACCAGCTTGGGCAAGCATGTAAAACCTAAGACAGAATTTCTTTGTGAATCAGAATTTTTCACCTCTCCATTTTATGATATTTTTGGGTGTATTTCTCAGGGTTCTCTAAAAGAAACAGACTGAAGATATATATATATATATATCAACATATAGTCTGGGTAGTCTAACAATGACTGTCACTTTGTCTCTTCACACTGGAGATGCTGAGAATCTGGTAGCTGCTCAGTACACAAGGCTTTAAGTCTCAGCAGTCCCAATCTGGCACTGAGGCCTAGAATGTTCCTGGAGAGTTGCTGGTATGTTGGAAGCTGTAAGCAGCTGGTTCTAGTAACTGCAAAGGAATGTCACTGCACTGGGATACAGGGATACATGGACTTTCCAGAAAGAGAGAGTGCAGGCAAGCAGGCAAAAAGTAGTTCCTTCTTGCATGTCTTTTTAAAAAATATTTTTTCACATTTTTATTGAACATTTTAAATTTCATATAACGTTTCCCACTCAAATGCAGATCCCCCTTCCCATCCATCCCTCCTCCTATCTCCCCATGGAACCCTATGCACTCTACCATACATGCTGAGTCCTATTCATTTGGATGTTTGTACCCAAATGTCCTTCAGTGTAAATGAGTCCACTGGAGTCTAGTCAGCCCATCCAGTGGTCATATGTAAGTCATATTCTCCCTTACCCAGCAGCAATCAGTCTCAAACAGTTCTCAATCTAGTGCTGGTCCATCACCTATTCTTACCACCCCACCCCTTTGGGCCATTGTTTAAATGAGCTGCCACAGGCTCACATGAACAAGGCTCCAGTGGCCTGGAAGCCTCCACCTCCCTGTGTTCATGAACCAGCCCTGGCTCTTATTTTATTTTATGTGTATGAGTGTATTGCCTGCATGTGTGTAAGTGCACCCATGTTGTGCAATGCCTGTGGAGGTCAGAAGGTGTCAGATCCCCTGGAACTGGAGTTAGGACTATTGCTAGGGTTGCTAGCCAGCATGTGGTGCTAGTATTTGAACCTGGGTCCTCTGCAAGAGCAGTCAGTGCTCTTAACTGCTGAGCCATCTCTCCATGTCTTTTTAGCTGAGCTGTCACCAGAAGGTGCCACCCACATTTACTGGGGGGGGGGTCCTGCTTCAAATAATCTGATCAAGAAAGTCAATCTGATCAAGAAAGTCCCTCACAGGAGCACCCAAAGGCTGGCATTTTAGTCCGTTCCAGAGCCAGTCACATTGACAACCAAAATTAGCCATTACATACTCAAAATAACCAAGTTCACAGGATTCACAGAAGTCACAGAGACTGGAGGGCACAGGGCCAGATACCCTGGGCTCACAGGGATCTATGCCCTCAGAAGGGTCATAGAATTTAGTATGAAAACACTGTACATTAGTTAGCATTTAGAAGTTGGAGTGGTAAGAGAATCTGAAGGGCAGTATTTACATGTGGGGATTTGGGGAGAGAACAACAATACAACATGTGGAGGAAAACGGTGGTGAGCAAAAGAATGATAAGCAGAACAGTGGCAAGAGCACAGCACCTGGAATCCTGATCCTGCCACAGTGAGTACAGGACCTGCTCCTCTGAATACAGGGTCTCCATGAGACCTGGTATCCCTCACCTTTTATCTGTGCTTACATACATGAAGAACATACATACACACATGTTCTTCTATGAAGATTCTGCAAGCATATAGATGGTGCTCTCCATGTGATATGTACTGAGGGTGTCCTGGTGAGAATAGGGTGAATACAAATGTGTGATCCCCTTGAGATTGTGCTGGCTTGAGGATGACCTGTAAAACAGGTAGACCATTGATGATCTGTTTGTGCATAAGGATAATTAGTTTCCTTTTCCACTCCTCCATCAGTCAAGGGTCATTTTTAAACTTTATTTTTTAATTAACTAGGTCATATTTTATTGAAATTTCAGTGATGAGAATAAGCCAATTGCAACCTTTGTCTTAATTTTTTGCCCTCGACACACTATTTCTTTTATGAGTCATGTTTTCAGTTTCTTTGTATTATTGCTCTGCAAACTATATAGAAAGCACCCATGATGCCAGATAGTCTATTTAAGGGTGAGGACAGAGCGTTCAAAATACTTTCAGTGGGAAGAAAGGTGTGGTGCCTCTCCAGGGCATTCTGGACCTTGGAGTGATTTAGGGACTTTTGGATGGATAGAGATTATCACACTTTCAGCTGGTGTGTTTCTGGACTGGCTTGAATTTTCATTTTGTACTAATAATCCTGGTAATTTGAGAAATGGGTAGAGTCAGCTACTAGAAAATCTGAGCTAGAGTCAGATCCTAAAGGATTTGGTAGAGTTCAGATTATGGAAGGCTTAGAGCTTATGGGGACTGAAATTGAATTTTCAATTTTATGCACAATGTATTCAACAGGAGAAAGAAGGTTGGGGAAATTTCCAAAGAAATGGAGACCTTGTGCACTGAGAGATCCATGTGTGCAAAGGACCAGCCGCTGCATTGGTTGAAAACAGGAATCCTGCTTGAGGAGCAAAGCAGGGGTGGAGAATGGGTGGGAATACTAGGCAGTTACTTATTGATCCGACAGAGGGGTTGAGAGGAAGGCAGCCAGGATTCCCAGCATGCAGGGTCAGGAACCAGGATGGAGCTGCCTCTTGGATTTCTTGTTGAATCTGGAATTATATATTTGGTCTCACGTCTTCTCACCTAAGAAATCTTTTGCCTACAGGTGAAAGGCAAGAAGACCTTTCCACAACTGAATATAGGAATGGCAGCAATAACATTTTAATACTTTATCTCAGTCTGTCCTAAGATGCAGTATGCCAGCCTAAGGCTCATAATCTCATTAACTTGGAAATACTAGGTGTGGACAGAGTGCTGCATTAAGCCAATCACACAATTTTCAAGTATGACATTAAGGGATACATTTGTCAAACATTTACTTAGCGCCATAGCCAGGCTGCATCACACAGGAGAGGTCATGTGGTGCTAGTGGGTATAGAAAGTGCAGAGTACAGACATATATCTGATGCTGATATATGTGTTGTTTACTGGTTTATTCCAGAAGCAAGCAGAGAAGGCCCATAGCTGTCTCATCTTGTAAAGATGGGCACAAACTTTCTCTGGGCTGGATCCTTGGAGTCCTTCCCAAACCCTATTCTTGGTAGGAGAATGCTCATCTCAGAGAAACCCTTGGACACCCAGGGGGGCCCTGACATTGTTTCATAACCAGGAAGAAATGCTGACAACATCCTGACTGCAAACCGTGCAGGGGATCTTGGCTGGCTGTGCCTTTTAGTGATCTGCAGAGTGGTGCAGGCAGAGTCATTAGAAAATTACAAGCTGAAGATTAGCTGAGAAAAGGCAGGAAATTGAATGAAGTCAGTGTAAGGGCACTGGGAGGCATTTTTCAAGCTGTCTTCTCAGATAGGCCTTTGAAGTATAGCCAATGAGTATATCATAGATAAAACTGGACCCTGTGTACATCACAGGCAAACAAGTCATGAGGAGGAGAGGCCTTTCTAGACATGTGCTTCCCAGAGGCCCTTCATCTCTACTGCCTGTTCATGGCTGGCTCCAGGTCCAGGAACATGGATCCAGCTTATTTGTGATAAACAAAAATGATTAGAAAGACTTCATTTGGATGATCGCAGGCTCAAGTGTGTCAACTAGAATGCTACCACAGAGGTCCTGATGGAATACAGTGCCCTGTCCCCTAGGATGGCTAAACAGGCTCTCAACTCCACCCTGCCTGATGCTGGAGTACCAGATGGTGAACAGAGTGTTACTCAGCAAGGTAGGACACTTACCACAGGGCATATACCTGGCTTTCATTGTCCAGGGTGCTGGAGCCACTTCTGCCATCTCTATCAGAACAGCAACAGAAAAAATAGTTTCAAGGGACCCTGGGACTATAGAAAATGAGATAAACAGTTTTGAGCATAGACTAGGGGCTTCGTTAGTATCTCTTTCCAATAGCAGAAGCACCTGGTCCAGTGGCATGACCTTGATTTGCTGTTCTATGTGTTCTTTGCTCTATCTTCTATGCTCTTAGCCTGGCCTCTCCCCTTTACTGTAGCCACTTATCTTTTAAGATGTGTCAAAGCTCCATTCTGATGCTGCCCACAGGAGTAAATGGGGTGTCCATGCATCTCCCACTGGTGTGTGCTGCACTGCAGTCTCAGGCAGGTTTGAAAACCTGTGCTTGGGCAGGGGCACCCAGTGCTCCTATCCCATGTTTGCCCCCTTCTTGAGAGACTTGAGGGAGGTTTTTAGAACAGCTAGAGCACTATTGCAGCCCTGGCACTGTCAATTGCTCTAGCAAACACCTCCCTGGGGAAGGCATCTAATAAAAGAGTATTTTAAAACGCTTGAGGTTAAGTCTAACAGCCAAGGAACTGTGCCATGCAGCTTAGAAAAGGAGCTTTGTGAATGTACATATGTGTGCATGTGGGGGTACGTGGATGCCTGTGTTGCCTGAATGCTTTAGTCAGGCTGAAAGGAAGAAGGGAGGCAGCTTGACACAAGGCATTCTTTGCTTTTCTGATTTTTGCACTTGCTTGTAGTGAGTGAGTTAAGAGGGAAACGGAAACTCTAGACCATATATGCACAGATTTGTCACAGGCATTGGTTTTTGTGGTTAGGAAGCCCCTCTTGTGATCTGCTGTCTATAAACAGGAGAACCAGAAAAGCCAGTGATGCAACTGAATCAGAATCCAAAGCCTTGAGTACTAGGAGCACTCACACCCCAAGGTGGGAGACAATGGATCTGTGTCTCAGCTTGAATGGAGAGAGCAAGTTCTCTCCTCCAGCTTTCAACTCATTCGTGCTCCTCAGCCCACACTAACTAGGAGAGAGCATCCTGCTTTATTCAGTTCACCATGTCTTCTGGAGACACCGGAAATAATAGGTTGCCAGGTACCTAGGCATTCCATTGCTCAGTCAGAAGCTGTAATAAAGGATGACTTTAGAATTAGAAGAATAGCGAGGAGCAGAGGAGGGGGTCTCAAGCTCATGACAAGGACTCTACTTAGGAGGTTGGGGTTGTCTAGAAGTCTAGCTGAGCACAGAGATGACCTAAGAGTGATTAGGGCTCAGACTCTGCCTCCTGAGTCCTGACATTCCAAGACACTGCTGAGTTGCGGACATGCAGATTGCATTCAGGCCTCCCTAGCTTTGCTGAGATGGCGATTCCTCTGCTACTCTCTGCCTAGATGAATTCTGCACGGCCTGCTGAGCGGTGTGATTGGGGTTACACTGATATGCACATTCCTTCTAGCCTACTAATGTGAGCTGAACAGATTCCAATTCTGTTAAGGAAACTGAAGATAACTTGGAGTCCTATTGAATTGAGTCCTTTTCAGAAGTGAAGAACATTTAAGTAGATTATGATTTGATATTCTTGGCCACTTGCTTTTGGATGGTGGAGGAACTGGAGGTAGTGAATAGTTGAGTCACTTCATAGCACAGAAAATGGCTTGTTTCCAGCTCAGCTGAAGTTCTATGTCTTTTCTAATATGATTAAGCAAGGCATCAAAGAACAATTGGCACATGTTCAATGCAACAACACTCCTATGAGAATGTATTGTACACCAGGAACTGAGCTGTGTTCTTGGGCTATAAAGCTGAGGGAGGCATAAACAGTAGGATGCTATGGATCTTTCAGCATTATTACAATAAAAGAGGCACCTGGAATTGTGGAAACACAAAACAGAAGGCAACAGATGCTTTCAGAAGGTGCACAGATTTAAGGAATGCTGTAGAACGAGGTAGTCTTGCTGTTGTAGGATGAGGTAGTCTAACCTTTGACCAAAGCTTGAGGTTAAACCAGGCAGGGCATGAAACAGAGGGGCTGGTGGTTTGAAGGTGGCTGAACATGAAGGTGGACAGGGCAGGAAACCAAAAATACAGAACATAGATGGAAGAATGTGGTCTATTGTTCAGAATGACCTGGCAGCAATGTGTGTGTGTGTGTGTGTGTGTGTGTGTGTGTGTGTGTGTGTGTGTGTGCGCGCGCACGTAGCGGGGAGGCCCAAGCTGCTATCATTGCATGAGGGCTAGCAACTTTGCAGACAGTGCCAGACTGAACCTACTATGTAGAAGGAGAGGTGTGATGGAACTTTCTAGAATGAACTGATAGGACTGGAGAGCAGTGAGAGAAAAAGGCAATGGAGTTGGAGGCTAGGAACAATAGTACTTCCCAGAAAAATGGAAGATAAAGATGAGGTCTAGGGAGAAACCCAATGTGCTCATTAAAGAAGGAAACTGCATTTTAGAATAATTAGACTTACCGAAAACATCGCAAAGTAGCGCAGAAAATCCTGTAAACACTTCATCTCGTGTGGCTATAGCACAATATCAAAATTAAGAAAGAGCGCCAATATCATCTAAACTACAGACTTCTTCTAATCCTATCACCAAGATGCTCAATTTCGGTCTTCTAGGTCGGGGGGCTAACGGAGGTGCTTGGAGCTCAGGGTTACAGCATGCAGTATGACACCTTTGCTTATCGTCTCGTGAATGCTCTGCACTTTGTTTTATCTGCTCTGTTTCACCTCTTTCAATGCAGTTTTATTTAAGTTGTTGCCTTTGCCCATTTTTTTTTTTTGCTGTCAATGATGCAAACACACAGATTTTGTGAGTTATAGAAAGAAAAGCACCGCTTTTGGCTCATGATTTTGGTCTAAGGGTCAGCGCCCACGTCGTTTCTTATAAATGATATTTTTATTCTTAGAAAATTTTGTACATTTATACAATGTATTTTGATCATATCCATCCACCACTACCTCCTTCCAGTCCCTCTTGTGCCCCCACTCTGCCTTAATTAACAAATGAAAATGTATATGCTTACCAAGTATAATATAATATGATATGTTTGTTTGACATGAGATATCATGTAACACAGGCTAGCTTGGGATCTGCTATGTAGCTGAGGTTGGACTTAAACTCATGATCCTTCTACCTTCACTCCACATGTCCTGGAATTACAGACATGTACCATCATGCTCAGCTCCAACATGTTGTTATGAATTATATTTACATTGTGGGAAATTACACATTGGTGATAGAGTTCCAGTGCCACACAGGAAATGTGTAAGAGACGTAACCCAAGTGCCTTTTATAGGAGACTCATTCTCTAGATAGCTCATTAACCCACTAACTGCACTGATGGATTTAGACATTCATCCATTCATGAGGTCAGAGCCCTATTCACTTTTAAAGCTCCTCCTTCTGAATACCTCATAGTGGGAATGAAATTTCAAAATGTGTTTCAGGGGGGACAAAATATATTCAAACCATTGCTGGTGTCATAAATGCTACTTTAAGTTGGCACAGACAAATTTCTTCTGCCACCCCACCCAGGCATCAGTTCTTTTTTGTCAAGGGCAAGTGTAAACCCCAGCCCTGCCCTTAATAGCTGCATGCAGTCATGCTTTGCATTGTGCTCTGCTTTTGCCCTCCTGAATGTGTTTCCTATTTCTATGTGGTGATATTTTATATAGTTTTCCTTTGTGGTGTGAACCTGATATTCTTCCAATAGTATTAGTATTTTTCTTTGAGTTGATGGAACTACTGGCAGGTTCTTATCAAATACCTCTTTGCTGTCCCATCCAGTGGACTCTGGTGGAATAGTGGAGATACCACCATCTCTTTCCTCTCAATATGTTCTTTTCACAACACCATGGTTCTACTTGTTTCTTGGTAGCTCCTCTCCTCCTCCTCCTCCTCTTCTTCTTCTTCTTCTTCTTCTTCTTCTTCCTCTTCTTCTTCTTCTTCTTCCTCTTCTTCTTCTTCTTCTTCTTCTTCTTCTTCTTCTTCTTCTTCTCCATCTTTATCTTCTTCTCCATCTTTATCTCCTTCTCCTTCTTTCTCTTCTTCCTGTCATCATCCCCCCACTCTTATATTCTTTATTCCATCTCTAGGTAGCCTGATTCCTTTTTACGGTTATAAATTCCATCCCCAATTTGCAGGTTCAGTGGGATGGGCTGACTTCTGGAAACTCAGTTTGGGCTTCCAACTAGGGATCATCTTAACAGAATGTCAACTTCTTTCTTCTGTACTCTCCACCCCCACACTTCATGGAGGACTCTTTTCCTTCTTTTCATATCTTCAAACCAAGCATCAGCAAATTCTAGCAAAAAAAAAAAAAAAAAACAAAAAACAAAAACGACAACCAAGAATCACTTATCCCTGCTTCCCCTGTACCCACTGACCACTCTCCCCAATTACTGCAAAAGCCTACATTATCTCCAGATCCCACACATCCTCACTCAGGGGTTAAGTGGGCTTTTGCCATTGTACGTCAAATTATGTCACTTTTTGCTTAAGGGACCAGACACTTCATCCATTGCTGGTGGGAGTGCAAAATGTTATAGAACAGGATGCAGGGCAAGTGGGAATATCTATCAAAATGAAAAATGCACCTGTCCCTTGCCTCAGCACTACCTTTCAGGAATTTGTCTTCTGCATGTATTTGCACACTTTCAAAGTGATATATGTGTACACTTATTCTCAGTAGCATTGAAACAGCTCAAAAGCCCACCAAGAGAAAGCCAGATAAATAAGCTGTGGTCTATTCACACAACAGAATACAGTGAAAAAGCAAATGCAACAAAAGAAAAATGACTGAGGAGCTCTCCATATGCTGATAGAAAATTATCTCAAGAATATACTGTCACGTGAATAAGAACGCAGAAAGTAGCATTTTATAGTATGTTATTTTTTATAAGAAAGAAGAAATAAAAATTGTACTTGCTTGAGAGTGAGGGCGGCTGAGTAGACAATAGCACAGGGAGACTGAGAAGTAAGGCTTCTTACTGTGTAACATGTGCTTTGATTCAGTGTTGGACCCTTGTTGAATGTATTTTCGATGTGTATGAAAATGATCTACTGGTGAAATTTCATAAGAGAATCTTCCTACATGACCAACAGCTTCTCCAAACTTTGTAAACTGTACTTGCTGCCTCTTCTTCCTCACTGGGCCCCGGGAACCTTCCTGGCTGTCCTCTGACATTCTCCAGCAGAGCGAGATGCAGCCCAGAGCAACTTAATTTTCTCTCCATGTCACAACCTGGTATTTTATCCTGGCTCCTTCCATATTTTTTTGGTTCTTTCTTGTTAAAAGTGACAATATTGCCAAGATCCTACTATGTTCTTTTTGCATTAACTTTATTAGAGAGAAATCTCATTTTAAATTCAGGGATTTAAAAAAAATGGGGGAGATATTTAGGACAACGTTTTCTTACATAATATCAAAAACTATTATTTTAAAAGCTTTATTTTCAGGGGATGGAGAGATGGCTCAGTGGTTAAAAGCACTGACTGCTCTTGCAAAGGACCTGGGTTCAATTCCCACCTCCCACATGGCGGCTACGAACCATGCTTGACTCCAGTTCCAGGGGAATCCGAAGCCCTCTTCTGACCTCTGCGGCATTGCACGATACTGGTGCACTCACATACATGCAGGCAATATACTCATACACATAAAGTTAAAAAAGAATGTTTAAATCTTTATTTTCAGAGTTAAGTATGTAAGTTATTTTTTACATATTTGTGCAAAGCTTTAAGACTTTAATCAATCTGTTGATATTCTACCTAGAATTGATTTTAATTAGTTATTCTATCATAGGAAGGTCTCAACCTTACTGTCTTACATCTTCATTCTAAGTTTCTCAGCCTTTTCTATTCTTGACTTTCTGATATTTTCTCTGACATATTTTCCATTCAGACTTATTACATATGAACCAAACTTTCTGTCATCTGTCTGCCCCTTTGGGCTTCTTCCTTTACTCTCTTTCATGCACAAATTGCTTCTTCATCAGACAGGCTTTCCTCCCATTCTTTCTACCCATCTGCTTCTTACTCATCTGCTTACAGACCCTCTACCTTCATCCAGTTCCTTTCAATTGTCATATTCACATTTGTTCACATAGTTTTTTCACACTATTTCTTAAGGTCTTATTGTGTCCAAACCTTTCTTTTATTGCTTAACATTATCCATGTGCTCTGCTTTCTTTTTAAAAAATATTTTATTTATTATTTTTATTTTATGTGCATGAGTATATTGCCTGCTAGGGGACACACACATTTCCCATGGGAAGTGAAAGCAAAAAATTCACAAGGAAAGCGATAAAGGATGGAAGACCAAACTGCAGAAACACCCTGTCCACAGGGCCCTCCATACCTTGCAAGCAAGGGCATTTCATGCCACCATACAGCAGCATCTTGTGAGGGTAACCAGCAGCCATCTTCACACATTCTGCATAGTAATCTCATATGTAATATATAATAGGCTGTTGGCAAGCAACAATAGGAAAGTTATATCAGTGTGAAAATGCAACCCACAGAACAGGAGAGAGTATTCTCAAGTAGCATAGCTAATAAAGAGGTTCCATCTGTGTTCATTGCTGCTTTATTCACAATAGCCAGGCAATGGAAAGATCCTAGATGTCCATCAACTAATGAATGAATAATAAATATGTGGTCTATTTACATACTGGAATATTATTCAGCTATTAAGAAAAATGAAATTATGAAATTCATAGGTAAGTGGTTGGAACTGGAAACAATCAGAAAGACAAATATTGCATGTTTTCTCTCATATGTGGATGTTAGCTTTGTGTCTTTCAATATATGTGTTTTATTTGGAATACATACCAAAGTAAGGAAACCAGCAAGGGGCCATTGGGGGAGAGTGGAATATTTTAAGAGAAGGATGCTAGAATACAATGATATAAAGAGGAGAAGGGGAAGGACTGAATGAGGTGGGGTGGGAGGATAGGGTACAGAAGGGAATATGGGGAGGATTAACTAACACTAAGGTCCTTTAAAAAAATGTGTGAAACCTATTGCTGCAGCTCTCCAAAATATATACATATACACATATAAAAATAATTTAAATGGAATTACCCTATGACATATGGAAAGTTCTCCAACTAGACACCTCATCTTAGCAAATAAATCCAGTACCAAAAATGGGTTACTTCTCTTTGACTTATTTGCCAGTGGAATCTCCCTCCCCCCAACATTGTAGTCCATTGCCATTGCTATTGATTCCCCTCCAGAATTAGATTATAAGAACCTATTGCTGAAGACAACACACACTTGAGTCATAAAACATGGAGAAGTAAAGTGAGTACTCAACTGGAAGCTTCATACTTACTGGCTAGTTTTCATAGTGTTGGAAGGTGCTATGCATTGAAGGAGAAAAATGATCACTAATCTTACCCACTTGTGAACCCTGTGAACTACAATAAAGGCTGTCCTTGCACATTATGCCCACTAGTGCAATAGGAACACAGATGTTATGGGAATAACCTATCACTCTATGATTGGATTTAAGGCCTGCATCATGAGATGAAACCTAAACCTGGCATTGTTATCAGGGCCAAGAGCCTGTCGCTACATAGGTCGTAGGTCCTAGGGGAAAACTTACTAGTAATATTCTGCTAAATGGATATAGTATTAAAATGACTTTTAATGACTTATTTCTAAACCCTAGATTAGTGAATCTCTCAGTACTCATCAGAGAAGACTTTTGTACTAGAAGGCAATTAACATAGAGACCCAAAGCAAAGGACTTTGGAGTGCCCAGTTCTAAATGGGACATCTATGTCATAACAATCCTCCTAAGATTCAAGAATCTTCACAGAAGAGGGAGCAGGATGGTAGTAAGAGCCAGAGGTGGATGATTGGAAGGAAACAGTGTTTTCCAGACAGCAGGGCAGTTGCACTTATGAAATCATAGCAATTGTGACATCATGTACAAGATTTACTTGAGCTCAAGCCAAAAAAATCCCAGCATGGAGTGGGGACTGTGGTTATGACATCTCACACACCTAGCTGAGGAGCTGTTGGCATGTGATAGCTGATGGGAGAGAGAGTGCCAGTTTTCTTTAAGGGTGTGACCTCCTGGTAGGTTGATCATGACTCAAGGCAGGTTCCATATCTAAGAGTATCTGGCAACACAAACCAGATCCTAGAGAAAACAAAAGACCATGGAGGTGGGTGTGTAGTGGGTAGGGGTGGAGCTGGAAGGAGATATGGAGGGTGAGAAATAGGATCAAAATACAGTGTATGAAATTCTTGAAAATTAATTTTAATTAATTAATATTTTTAAAGAGAATTTTTTCTGAAGAAAAGCTTATTATGCAGAATGTATAAATAACTCCTATAAATGGACAACATGGAATGATTACTGTTAATAGTTTTTCAGTAAATGTGGTGATTTGGTTTTGGATGAGAATTCTGATACTCAAATCTATGATTCTTTGTTGTTAACACGTAATTTTTCTTTGGCTACTTTTAAGATTTTTCTTTGTGGGCTAGAGAGATGACTAATTAGTTAAGAACACTGGCTGCTCTTGTAGAAGACTCAGGTTCAGTTCCCAGCACTCATATGGTGGCTAACAACTATCTGTAACTCCAATTCCAGGGTATCTGATACCCTCCTGTCGTTCATGGGCATTGTACCACGTGGGTGCACTTATATACATGCAGACAATATACTCCTACACATAAAATAAAATAAATTTTAAAAATTTAAAAAGATTTTTCTTTGTGTATAGTTTTTCAAACTTCATTGTTATGTATCATTTTTTGCTGTTGAGACATGACCTCTTGTATTCCAGGCTGGCCTAGAACTTGATATGCAGCAGAGGGCAACTTTGAGCTTCTGATGCTCCTGCCTTCCCCTCCTGACTGCTGAGATTGCATGTGTGTGGCACCATACCCAGTTTATGTGGCAACAGGGAATAAATCCAGCCAGGGTTTCAGATATGTTAGGCAAGGACGCTATCAACTGAGCTATATCCTCATGCTGTTTTTATTATCTTGATATGATTTCTTTGAGTTCATTTTTCTCTTCAATGATTTAGAACTGTAAGTTTGTAGTTTTCACAAATCACAGAATTTTTCAACCGTCCTTCCCCTCTCCTGCCTCAGTGTTTCTTTCCTGTCATGGGACTTGACAATAACATTTTCAGAACATCAATCATGACTTACAGATCTCTGAGGCTTTGTTTCCTTTTTGCAGTGACTCTTCTCTCTGTTGTACAGACCAGCTGGATTGATTGATGTTTCTTCACTGGGTCTGTACTCTAAGATTTTCCTTATTTCTCAGTTCTACAATTTATATCTGCTCATTTTATAAACTAAATTTTTATTTTTTTATTTTTATTTAATAACCACATGATTAGAAGAAGCATTTCATTACAGCTTTAACATAGTCAGTAACAATTTCTAGAGAAAGGATACATTTCTTTCAAAAGTGTCTATGAAATTTTTAGGTTTGCT
>NW_008353482.1:1832844-1841216 GCF_000622305.1 Nannospalax galili | reverse complement strand
AGTCACAGTCAGTCACACTCAGATCCTTGGCACCTGAGTATGGATATAAAGTCATTAGGTAGATTTCAATGCTAATGTTTATCACTTCTATTAATTAACATGAAGTGAATTTTTATGCTTCCTTCTCAAATATGTCTTTTCTTTTTAATTTGTTGATTTTTTTGTATTTCATACAGAACATTCCACATAATCTTATTCATCTATATATGCACTTCCCAAATGGCACCCTCTCATAGCCTCACCCTATCCCCCACTGGAGCCCATATACTCTGTCATCCCTGTTACTGCACTCCAAGCCATTCCCCAATCTTATCTAAAGGAATATTTATAACTGATTATTGCTAGATGAGGAACAGCTGGTCTTTCTAAAACAAGGCTCTCTAGATAGGTTGACTAGATTCACTAGATTCACCAGTGCTTGTCCATTCACTGAATCTAGTCAACCTATCTAGAGAGCCTTGTTTTAGAAAGACCAGCTGTTCCTCATCTAGCAACAATCAGTTATAAATATTCCTTTAGATAAGATGGGGGTATGCTGTTCATTTTCCCAGTTTTATGCTGGATTACTGTCTGTGAGTCTTTTGGGCCACCCTGGCCAAGAATGCAAAGGAAAGTATCTCCTGTCTGGCATTGTATCTTATTATGTAGCCTTTAGCTATATATATATTTATGAAATAATGAAAAAATTAATTCTATTTTCTTTTCTTTTTTTTAAATTATATTGCCCCTTTAATCTTTGGTTATACTTTCCTTTTGGGTGTTTAAGGCCATATAGGTGGCCCAGATAAACCAATTTACTTTACTCTTAAGGCCGTTTGAGGATCTGTTCCTCAGGGGTCACATGGGTTTGGGAGGAACCCCTGGCTCCATTTTTTTACCAGATCTGACTATGTGAAGATAAGTCAAAGGTCCTGCTCAACCATGGTTGGCTTCTCTTGGAAGCATGGAGGAAATGTTTCCTCTGTGTTGACCCTCCACTTTGTAGACTGAACACTGGCTCAAGTCCATTTGGTGGGGTCTCCATGGCCTCCTTGATCAAGAGGACAGGTGACTCACCACAGTTACAGGACATTTTGAGAGATGCTCCTAGTCCTCTGGAACTTAGTCGACCGAGGAGGGAAAGGAGCAAAAACTGCCCTTTATGTTCCTCTGTCCAAATTAGAATAGGCCTCATAATATGGCTGTTAAACATCCAAGAAGGTAAGTTCCACCAGTCTGGTACTTTTAATTACCATGTGCCATGTAGATAAAGTCTGGGCAAAGACCAAATGCTCTCAGATAAACCTTGCCTAGACATATATTGTATTTTTTGATGTGGTTGTATGTATAATTTGTCAGTAGGTTGTTGCACAAATATGGTTCCCTCTAGTTTTTTAAAAGTATCTAGGCATTATATATCTCTCGAATTTTCTAACCCTTCCATCATGGTTTCCCGATTTAAGGTGCCCCTGTTTTTTCCCTATTTCTCCCTTAATAATACCCTTTTCTTATGGTCCCACCTCTCTCGAGCTCCTTATTTCCCTCTATCCCCTAGGTTCCTTGTATACCTTTCCCTCCCTCCTCCCTTAACCTAACCCAATTTTTATCCATATCTCCCTTATTAACACCTATTTCCTACTGTTCTCTTTCAGATTCTTTCTTTTTCTTTACCTCCCTGGTTCGTTTTCATTATCCTGGTTCCTGTAGTTATGTCTGGATACATAATCACTTATCAGGATTTGGTGCTAGGATCCACACGTGAAGGAGAAAGTATATTGTTTGTTTGTTTTTTTTTTCTGAGTCTGTGTTACTTCACTTAGTATAACAGTTTCTAGTTCCATCCATTTACTTGCAAGTTTCATGATTTCATCTTTCTTTACTGCTGAGTAAAACTCCATTGTATAAATGAACCACATTTTCATTATCCACTTGTCAGTTGAGGGAGGCTTAGGTTGCTTCTATCTCTTATCTGTTGTGAAAAGAACAGCAACAAACATGGGTGTACAAGTGTATCTGCACTAGGATGAATTCTTTGGGTATATGCTAAGGAGTGGTATAACTGGGTCAAATGGCAGATTCATTTGTAGTTTTTTAAGAGTTCGCCATACTGCTTTCCATAGGGGTTGAACAAGTTTGCAGCCCCACCCGCAGAGGATGAGTGTTCCCCTTTCCCCACAACCTCTCTAACATTTTGTATCATTTGTTCTCTTGATCTTAGCCAGTCTGACTGGGGTAAGATGAAATCTTAAAGTGGTTTTAATTTGCATTTCCCTAATTATTAGTGGTGTTGAGCACCTTTTAGTATGCTTCTTAGCCATCTTTATTTCTTCTGTTGAGAACTCTCTGTTCAGCTCCTTAGCCCACCTTTTAATTGGGTTACTTCCTTTCTTGATTCTTTGTTTTCTAGTTCGTTATATATCCGTTATATATTCTGGATGTTAAACCTCTGTCAGATGTGTTTCTGGTGAAGATTTTCTCCCATTCTGTGTGTTTTCTCTTCGCTTTCTTGGTTGCTTCTTTTTATGTACAGAAGCATTTTAGTTTAATGAGGCACCATTTATTGATTCTTGACCTTGTTTCCTGGGCAGTTGATGTCTGATTTAGAAAATCCTTTCCTACACCTATATCTTGTAGGTTATTGCTCATGTTTTCTTCTAACAGTTTCAGACTTTCAGGCTTCACATTGAGGTCTTTGATCCATTTGGAGTTGACTTTTGTCCAAGGTGAAAGATAGATTCTTCTGCAGGTGGAGATTCAGTTTTGCCAGCACCATTTGCTGAACATGCTGTCTTTCCTCCAGTGAATGTTCTTGGCTCCTTTGTCAAATATCAGGTGGCTGAAATTGAATATACTCATATTTGGGTCTTTAATTTTGTTGCATTGATATACGGGTCTATTTTTGTGCCAGTACCATGCTGTTTTTATGACAATAGCTCTGTAATACAGTTTAATGTCTGGTATAGTAATCCCTCCCAGCATTGCTCTTAATGCTCAGGGTTACTTTGGCTATCCGAGGTCTTTTATGCTTCCATATGAATCTTAGGATTTTTTTTTTCAATTCTGTGAAAAATGTTATGGGGATTTTGATTGGCATTGCATCCAATCTATAAATGGCTTTGGTAGGATGGTCATTTTCATAATATTCTTCCAATCCATGAGCATGGGAGGGCCTTCCATGTTCTGATGTCTTCCTCAATCTCTTTCTTTAAAGATTTAAAATTTTCATTGTAGAGGTCTTTAATGTCTTCGGTCAGGTTTATTCTGAGATATTTTATTTTTTGCAGCTATTGTGAAGGGGAGTGTTTCCATGTGTTCTTTCTCTGATTGCTTGTTATTGGTATATAGAAAGGCTAAAGACTTTTGTAGGTTAATTTTGTAACCTGCCACTTTACTGAATGTGTTAATTTCTAGGAGCTTTCTGGTGGATTTTTGGTGTCTCTTAGATATAATATCATATCATCTGCAAAAAGGGATAATTTGATCTCTTCTTTTCCAATTATTACTGCTTTAATTTCCTTCTCGTGTCTTATTGCTCTTGTATGAGTTTCAAGTACTATGTTAAAGAGAAGTGGAGATAGTGGACAGCCTTGTCTGATTCCTGATTTCAATGGGACTGCTTCTAGTTTTTCTCCATTTAGAATGATGTTGGCAGTGGGTTTGTTATATATGGCTTTAATTATGTTGAGGTATATTCCCTCCAGTCCAATTCCCTCTAGGACTTTGAACATAAATGCATGTTGAATTTGTCAAAGAACTTCTCTGCATCTACTGAGATGATCATGTGGCTCTTGTCTCTGAGTCCATTTATATGATTTATGGCATTTATTGACTTACGTATATTGAATCATCCCTGTATCTCTGGAATAAGGCCAACTTGATCATGGTGGATGACCTTTTTGATGTGTGTCTGTATGTGGTTTGCAAGTATTTTGTTGAGAATTTTTGCATCTATGTTCATTAAGGATATGGGTCTATAGTTTTCTTTTTTGGTTGTATCTTTACCTAGCTTTGTTATTACAGTGATGCTGGCTTCATAGAAGGAATTTGGAAGTTCTCCCTCCATTTCTGTCTTTTTGAATAAATTAAGTAGTATTGGATGTGGACCTTCTTTAAATGTCTGGTCGAGTTCTGGTCTAAATCCGTCTGGTCCTGAGCTTTTTTTTTTTTTTTCAGTCTTGAGGTTTTGTATTACTGTTTCAATTTCCTTATGTGTTATGGGTCTGTTTAAGCTGTTAATCTCTTCTTGGTTTAGTTTTGGTGGTCCCCATGTTTTTAGATACCCGTCCATTTCTTTTAGGTTTTCAAATTTAGAAGCATATAAGTTTTTAAAGTATTCCCTTATAATGTTGTGGATCTTTTTAGTGTCTGTTGTGATGTTTCCCTTTTCATCTCTGATTATGTTGAATTGGAGGTGCTCTTTCTTTCTTTTGGTTAACTGGGCTAGCAGTCTGTCAATCTTGTTTATCTTTTCAAACAACCCGCTCTTGGATTTGTTGATTCTTTGTGTTGTTTCCTTGTTTCTGTTTCATTAATTTCTGCTCTGATTTTTGTTATTTCTTCTTGTCTGCAGGGTTTGGGTTTCATTTGTTGTTCCTTTTCAAGTGTCTTGAGTTGCAGTGTTAAGTCATTTATTTGTGTTCTTTCCGATTTTTTGATGTAGGCACTTAGAGCTCTAAACTTCCCACTATGGACTGTTTTCAACATGTCCCACAGGTTTTGTTGTGTTCTATTGTCCTTTTCATTCAGTCCCAGGAATACTTTTATTTCTTTCTTAATTTCTCCTTTGACTCCTTCATCGTTCAGGAGTGTGTTGTTTAATCTCCATGTGTTCATGTGGTTACTAGGGTTTCTTTCAGTGTTGATTTTAAGCTTTATTGCATTGTGGTCTGATAGAATGTATGGAATTGTTTCATTCTTTTTATATTTTTTGAGATTTGTTTTTTGCCCCAGTCTATGGTTTTGGAGAAGGTTCCATGGGGCACTGAATAGAAAGTATATTCTTTGGTGCTTGGGTGGAATATTTGTAGATGTCTTTTAGGTCCATTTGATGTAGGATATTGCCTAATTCAGATGTCTCTCTGTTAATTCTCTGTCCTGTTCACCTATTTAATGGAGACAATGGGGGTATTGAAGTGCCCTACTATTCATGAGTTGGGAATAATCTGGGTCTTAAAGTCCTGTAGTACTGTTTTTATGAAGTTGCATGCACCAGAGTTTGGTGAATATAGGTTTATGATTATAATATCTACTTAGTTTAGTGTTCTTTTGATCAGAATGAAGTGGCCCTCTTTATCTCTTCTGATTAGTTTTAGTTTAAAGTTTATTTTATCAGACACTAAAATTGCAATGCTTGCTTTTTTCTTAGTACCATTCACTTGGTATATTTTTTTCCATCCTTTCACCTTAAGGTAGTGCCTGTCCTTGAAAGTGAGATGGGTTTCTTGCAGACAACAAAACGATAGGTTGTTTCTTAATCCGTTCAGCTAGTCTGTATCTTTTGACTGGGAAGTTCAGTCCATTGATATTTAAAGTTATTAATTAAAGATGTGTATTGAAACCTGTCAGTTTTATTTCTGTTCACATTCTTGATATTGCTGTGCATTTCCACAGTTATACCTTCATTGAATTTCTTTCTACAACCCCTTGTGTATAGTTGTTCCTTTCTTTAGCTCTTTGTATTGTTTCAAGAACTCTCTGAAAGGCTGGTTTTGGGGACATGAATTTTTTCAGCCTATTTACGTCATGGAAGATTTTTCTTTCTCCTTCAACTATGATAGACATTTTGGCTGGGTAAAGTAATCTGAGTTGGCATCTGTGGTCATTTAGAACTGGGAATACTTTGATCCAGGCTCTTCTGGCTTTCATAGTTTGTTCTGAAAAGTCAGCTGTAATCCTGATGGTTTTTCCTTTATATGTGACTTGTTTTTCTTTTGTAGCTTTCAGTATTGTCTCTTTGTTCTGAATGTTTAGTGCTTTTACTGTGATGTGCCATGGAGAGTTTCTTTTCCTGTCCTGTCTATTTGGTGTTCTATATACTTCTTGTATTTGTATGGGCATGTCTTTTTTTAATTTTGCAAAATTTTCTTCTACAATCCTGTTCAAGATCTGTTCTATACCATTATCTTGAGATTCTTCTTCTTCCTGTATGCCTATGATTTGCAAGTTTGGATTTTTTATGGTGTCACACAACTCTTGCATATTCCATTGTTGTGTTTTCTTAATTTTTTCGAAATCTTTGATTGAGTGGTCTAATTCGTTCACTTTATCTTCCAGTCTTGATATTGTTTTCCATTTCATTCATCTTATTTGTGAGGTTTTCTGCTGTCATTTCTAATTAGCGTATTGAGTGTTTCACTTCTTTCTTCATTTCAGCTGAGTATTCTTCAGTATTTCTAACTCTTCTGAATGCATTCAGAAGTTTATCCCTATCTTCCTTCAGATCTTTGATTTCTTTATTTTTGTGTTCTTTAAATTCACTGAATTCTTTTATCATGTTTATAATTGTTCTTTTGAGTTCCATGTCCTGTATTATCTCTAGGGAGTTCTCATTATACTCCTCTGGAGGACTATTGGTACTTGGTGGAGCCTGTTTTTTCATGTTATTTTTTCTCTGTGATGTTGACATGTGGATTTCTTTCGTAGTTTCTGATTCTTGTATGAGGCTCAAGCCTTCCTTTGTTGAGTTTAGATCTGCTTCTTTTTGTAAACTTTACATGCCTTTGTGGTTTACTTGTTGGGCATGAAAAGCTGGTTGGTTTAGGCTTCAGGTTCTCTCTTTTGATTTTATATTGGAGTGGCCTAATTGCTTTTGTCTTCAGGAGTTTCCACAGAGGCCCAAGTGAGATGAGGTTCAGATGCTCTCAGGCTTTCTCCTAAGGTCTGGATCCCTCAAGGAAAGATGCTGCACTCAGGAATTTGGGGGCTGGGCTGGCCTGGGAGCACGGCCCAGGAAAGATGTTGGTCTCAGGAAGCTGGTGGATGTGCCACCCAGTAATGCAAAGGGAGATGGGGACAGGAAGAACCCTTTAGGGCTCCTGGAGACTACTGGGAGGAACTGAGTAGGTCTGGATGCAAAGGATCAGGAAGCAGTGGTGGCTCTAGGCAGAGAGGTTAGCCCCGGTGTCTGGGGTGTCAAGACAAGAAATGGGCCAGTTCCCAGGAAGAGAGATGCAGTGGGAGAGCTTGGAGGGTGAAAGAGGCTGAGGGAGTCAAGGCGTGGTGAGCATGCTGGACTCACCCAGGAGGGGTGCTGGCACCAGGACACTGGAGGCTGTGCAGCCCAGAGAGCAAAGGGAGGTGAGGGAGGGGCCAGGCCCAGAGGGTTCCTGGGGACCCTAGCACCAGGATTCAAGAGGTTGTGCAGCCCAGGAAAGTAAAGGGAGGTCTACAAATTAAGTTTTTAAAAATTAATTAATTTTATTGATTTAATTAATTAATTTTTTATACACCCGCTTCCCAGGTAGCACCCTCCCATAGCCTCCCTACCCCCACTAGAGCCCTTATACTCTGATATCCCTGATAGTGTCTGCTTTGATGTTGGCACCCCAGCCATTCCCCTTCTGGAGAATCTAGTCAGCCTATCTAGAGGTCTTTGTTTTAGGAGGGTCAGCTGTTCCTCATCTAGCGGTAATCAGTTGTCAATATTCCTTTGGATAAGATTGGGGTCTGCTGTTCAATTTCCTAGTTCTATAGTGGGTTACTATTTGGGGATCCCTTTGGCCACCCTAGCCAACAACTCAAAAGAAAGTATCGCCTGTCTGGCATTGTTGCTTGTTATGTAGCCTTTAGCTATACATATGGACTCTTATGAAATTATATTGGTCCCTTTAATCTTTGGTTATACTTTCCTTTTGGGTGTTTAAACCACAAGTAAGTCCAGAAAAACCGATTTATTTTTACTCTTAAGGTCATCTGAGGATCTGTTCCTCAGGGGTCACATGGGCTTGGGAGGAGCCCCTGGATCCTTTCTTTTACCAGTTCTGCCTATGTGAACATAAGTCAAAGGTCCTACTCGACCATGGTTGGCTTCACTTGGAAGCATGGAGGAAATGATTCCTCTGTGTTGATCCTTGTTTTTATAGACTGGACACTGGTGGGGTCCTGTCGGCCTCCTTAATCAAGAGGACAGGTGACCCACCACCATTATAGGACATTTTGAGGGATGCTCATAGTCCCCTGGAACTAGTCGACCTAGGAGGGCAAGGAGCAAAAACTGTCCTTTACATCCCTCTGACTGAATTATTATAGGCCTCAAAGGATATCTGTTAAACACCCAAGAAGGTTAGTTCCACCAGTCTGGTACTTTTAATTACTGTGTGTCATGTAGATAAATCTTGGGCAAAGACCAATTGTTCTCAGATAAACCTTATCTAGACATATATTTCTTAATCTGC
>NW_008353482.1:1830115-1831608 GCF_000622305.1 Nannospalax galili | reverse complement strand
TGTACAGAAGCTTTTTAGTTTAATGAGGTCCCACTTATTGATTGCTCACCTTAATTCCTGAGCAACTGATGTCTGGTTTAGAAAATCCTTTCCTACGCCTGTATCTTGTAGGTTTTTCTCAATGTTTTTTTCTAATAGGTTCAGAGTTTCATGCTTTACATTGAGGTCTTTGAGCCATTTGGAATTGACTTTTGTGCAGGGTGAAAAATAGGGGTTTAGTTTCATTCTTCTACAACTGGACATCTAGTTTTGCCAGCACCATTTGCTGAACATGCTGTCTTTCTCCCAGTTAATGTTCTTGGCCCCTTTGTGACATATCAGGTGGCTGAAATTGTATTTACTCATATTTGGATCTTCAGTTTTGTTCCATTGGTCTATGGGTCCATTTTTGTGCCAGTACCATGTTGTTTTTATGACTATAGGTCTGTAATACAGCTTGAAATCTGGCATAGTAATCCTCCCCGACATTGCTCTTAGTTCTCAGGGTTGTATTGGCTATCCGAGGTCTTTTGTGCTTCCGTATGAATCTTATGATAGTTTTTTCCAATTCTGTGATAAATGTCATGGGGATATTGATTGGCATTGCATTGAATCTATAAATAACTTTTGGTACAATGGTCATTTTCACAATATTAATTCTTCCAATCCATGAGCATGGGAGGTCCTTCCATCTTCTGATATCTTCCTCAATCTTTTTAAGGAATTAAAATTTTCTTTGTAGGGGTCTTTAATGTCTTTGGTCAGGTTTATTCTGAGATATTTTATTATTTTTGAGCTATTGTGAAAGAGAGTGTTTCCATGTACTTTTTCTCTGATTCCTTGTTATTGGCATATAGAAAGGCTATAGACTTTTGTAGGTTAGTTTTGTAGCCTGCCACTTTACTGAATGTGTTAATAATTTCTAGGAATTTTCAGGTGGAATTTTTGGTGTCCCTTAGATATAATATATCATCTTCAAAAAGGGATAATTTGATCTCTTCTCTTCCGATTATTACTCGTTTAATATCCTTCTCTTGTTTCCTTTGGTGCTTGGGTGGAACACACGGTAGATGTCTGTTAAGTCCATTTGATATATGGTATTGTTTAATTCAGATGTCTTTCTGTTAACTCTCTGCCCTGTTGACCTATCTAATGGAGACAGTGGGGTATTGAAGTCCCCTACCATTAATGAGTTGGGGTAAATCTGGGTCTTAAAGTCCTGTAGTGTTGTTTTGATGAAGTTGGGTGCACCAGAGTTTGGTGAATATATGTTCATGATTGTAATATCTTCTTGATTCATTGTTCCTTTGATCAAAATGAAGTGGCCCTCTTTGTCTCTTCTGATTAGTTTTAGTTTAAAGTCTATTTTTTCAGATATTAGAATTGCTATGCCTCCTTTTTTCTTAGTGCCATTTTCTTGGTATATTTTTTTCCATTCCTTCACTTTAAGATAGTGTCTGTCCTTGAAAGTGAGATGAGTTTCTTGCAGACAACAAAAAGATGGATTTTGTTTC
>NW_008353482.1:1825869-1829420 GCF_000622305.1 Nannospalax galili | reverse complement strand
ATTTTCCAGTCTTGATACTCTATTTTCCATTTCATTCATCCTGTTGGTGAGGCTTTCTCCTGTCGTTCCTAATTGGCTTACTGAGTGTTTCACTTCCTTCTTCATTTCAGCCTGAGTATTCTTCAATATTTTTAGGTCTTTTCTGAATTCATTCAGAAGTTTATCCCTATCTTCCTTCAGTTTTTTGATTTCTTTGTCTGTGTGTCTTTAAATTCACTGAATTCTTGTATCATTTATAATTGTTCTTTTGAGTTCCATGTCCTGCATTATCTCTAGGGGGTTCTCATTGTACTCCTCTAGAGGAGTATTGGTATTTGGTGGGGATATGTTATTTTGGTTTTTCATGTTATTATTTTTTCTCTGCGATTTTGACATGTGAATTTCCTTTGTAGTTTCTGATTCTTGTGTGAGACTCAAGTCTTCAAATTTAGGTCTATTCTTTTTGTGACCTTTGTGTGTCTTTGTGGTTTACTTTTTGGGCATGAAAAGCTGGTTCATTTAAGCTTCCGCTTCTCTCTTTTGATTTTATATTGGAGTGGCCGGACTGATTTTGACTTCAGGAGTTCCCACAGAGGCCCAATTCAGATGAGGGTCAGATGATTTCAGGCTTTCTCCTAAGGTCTGGACCCCTCCAGGAACAATTTTGGCCTCAGGAATTTGGAGGTTGGACTGGCTTGGGAGCCTGGCCCAGAAAAGATGATGGTCTAGGGCAGCTGGTGACCGTGCCACCCAGAGATACCAAGGCAGATGGGGCGGGAAGTGGCCCCAAGGACTCCTGGGGACTGCACTGAGGAGCTGGGTTGGTCCTGGAGAGAGGCCTGCAGTGGGTGGTGCAGGCCTAGGGAAGCAGAGGGAGGTGAAAATTAATTTATTTTTATTTTATGTGTATGAGTGTTTAGGCTGCATGAATATAAGTGCACTACACGTGTGTGCATTGTCCATAGAGACCACCAGAGGGAGTTAGAGCTCCTAAGCTGAGTTATAGGTAATGTTAGCTGCCATGTGGGTGCTGGGAATCAAACCTAGGTCCTTTACAAGGGCAGCCAGTGATCTTAATCACTGAGCCATTACTTGAAGTCCCATTTCATTTTAATTACATCTATTTCTTTGCTGTACTTTCTTAATTTAGTTTTTTACTTACTTCAAGGTAGCTTTTAGTTGTTGGTTTTAAAAAAATTAATGACTTTAGTCCAGGCGTGGTGGCCCACGCCTTTAATCCCAGCACTTGGGAAGCAGAGGCAGGCAGATTTCTGTGAGTTCGAGGCCAGCCTGGTATACATAGTGAGCTCCAGATCAGCTGGGGCTACAGGGAGACCCTGTCTCAAAAAGACCAAAAAAAAAACAATTAATGGCTTTAAAAAATACTTGTCAAGTAATTTTCCACATCTTCTTGTGTCATGGATTGTCTTTTCATATCTAGGTAGTTTCTTGTACAACATTAATTTTAGCTGTGTGTTGATAATTTTGCCTATTAGGTTAGGAGATTCTGAATCCCTCTTTTAATGTTATTTACTTTGCATACTGTTCTGTTTAGGGACAGCATGTGAGCTTTGTCTGCTGGGTTGTTTCCAGCGCCAGTTTCTGACTAGAAACTTTGTGAGATTGTTTTCCTCGGCTTCATTATCCAGTGCCCCTGAGGCCTTATGGTCTGCTACTGCTGACTTTTGGGAGGAAAATGAGTTTTTCCAGGTGCAGGCACTAGGGAACTCCTCACTTCTTTGGTTGCCTTTAATTTAAAGTCCTTACTTCCTTGGTTGCCTTGGCATGTAAGGACAGTATTAGGGATACAGAGGGACAAAAGGGGTTCCAAAGACTGGTCAGCAGATGTAGTCATGTACTGATTTCTGTTTCACCTGCCTATTCCATGTCTGGGCAGAGGAGGAGCATTTGGCAAAAACTACTCTACTCTGGTGGTTGATTTATTTTTCAGAGGGATTGAACTAAGAAATGCAAAGATATTTATTTTATTTGTATATACTAGTGTTGCACAGTACTGTAGAGAATAAGAGATTTGTGGGAGAAAGAAGTTGGAAATAAGAGAGGGTTTTAATATGAAATTTGTAATGCTTCATTGAAGCTGGGAGATTAATAGAGACTCATGAGTTTGTGTGTATGTATGTAGATAGAGAAACCTGGACATGTGTATATGTGAATTTGTATGCTTGAGAGAGAGAGAGAGAGAGTCTGTGCCCAGCACAGTCCTCCCCACTGACAGAAAGCAGATGCTATGACACCCCAGGAGCAATGAGCACACCCTGTGGTCACTTCATGGTTTGTAGTTATCAGTGTTCACCATAAAGAGAGCATGACTCTTCTGAGATGTGATTGGCCCCATCCATTTAGAGGCAAAATACAGACCAATCTTGGAATAGTGTGTAATGGCAGTAATAAAGGAAGTGCTGAAACAAACAAACAAACAAATAAACAAAAAAAACAAAAAGAAGAAAACCAGAAAAGAATAATGCAAAACACCACAGGAGTAATCCTGAAAGAACTCCAACTGCCAGAGAACAGTGCCAAAGAATTCTCAAGGAATAACTTCAGCTAGAAGCAAACAATGGCAACACTGGACTAGAAGCCAATGTGCACACTCCCTGTCACCATGGCACATCACTGTCTAACCCTCCCAGTAGCGAATATATTCAAGCTAACCACAGGAAAACTTCAGAGAAAATACAGACTTTGGTACATCATACAAAATGCTAGGCTGATACTTATGAAAAGGGTCAAAGCTCTGGAGAGCAAGGATGAATCGAACAATTACCCCAGTTTGGAGAAGACTGAGGTGGCATGGCAGCCAAGCACAGTGGACCTCTGGAACAGAAGGCAGTACTGGGTGAAGTACTGAAATCCATTTAAATCTATACTTTAGATTTTGGTTTTGGACCAGTGTTAATTTTTACCTTTGTTAAATATTATGTGATTATATAAGATGTTAGCATAAAGAAAGCAGAGTGGTGTGTATACAGTAACTTTGTACTATTTTTGAAAAAATTTTCTGAGTATCTGAAAAATATTAGTATATCACTTTATGTGGATGATAGGGGGAAACCTAAGAATCTATAAATTCAGGTAAATAAGAATAAAATAACTAAGCCCTTATTCTGCCTTTCTTGTATCAACCACATCTTTGGGTAACTGTAGAGATGACAAATGTTACCTCCTAAAAAGGATTTCAATAAATAGAACAAAAATTCTACTTTCCGTTCAGTCTGGCATGTAAGGGGTTTAGAAACAATCACATCTGTTTTTACAAGGAGACAAGCTGAACATGATGAAAATGAACACCCCTTCTTAGATCCATCTGGTACTGAAGTAACAGGGGGAACTGCTGTCCTGCAATGCTGGGCAAGCATATATGGAAAACCACAGCCTTCCAGAGCAGAAGCTGCTGCTGGAGCAAGGGAAGAAACAAAAACTTGAACTTCAAATTGACAACTTTGTTGGAGGCTCAACAGGGATGAGACTGTGTTGTAATGATATGCTTCTTCTAAGTATGTTGTTATTAAATAAATCATTTTTAAAAATTAAAAAAAAAAATAAATCTCCTG
>NW_008353482.1:1821913-1825766 GCF_000622305.1 Nannospalax galili | reverse complement strand
AATGTAAACAAATGGTCTCCTGAAAGAAAAGCTGAACACTAAAAAGGTTAAAAGAGGCTTACCAAGACAGCTCATCTGTTAACCCCTTGCTGAAAAAGAAATGTTACTGTAAAACAGAAGTTTTGAAATGCTTGAAAGGGATTGGTTGGAAATAAAAGCTAAGAGCAAAAAAATATATATATATTCAAAACGTGGGGATGGAGATGCGGCTCAGCAGTTAAGAGCACCAGCTGCTCTTGCAGAGGACCAGGGTTCAATTCCCAGTACCTACATGGTGGCTAACAACCACCTGTTACCACAGTTCCAGGAGATCCAACACTCTCTTCTGACTTCTGTAGGCATTACATGGCAATACATTCATACACATAAAATAAAAAAAATTAAAAAGCTCAATATTATTAAAAAATGCTTTCCTCTAGTTATTTTGAAAAATACAGTAAATTACAGTTGACTGTAGTCACTCATCTGTGCCACACAACACTAGAACATATGGCTCCCATCTGAGTATAGTTTTGAATCCAATTATCATCCTCTATCTCCTTTCCCCTCCCCAGCCTCTGGTGACAACTATTCTTCATGTTACTTCTATGAGACCACACAAAAATGAGAACATGTAGTGTCTGATGATCTCCAGACCCATCCATTGTGCTGTAAATAAGAGGATTCTAGGACTTTTGTGGCTGAGTATATATAATCTCACATTTTCTTTATCTATTGATCCACTGGTGGGAAACTAGGTAATTCTATAGCTTGTCCTTCCAGCATGGAGATAGAGAAACCAAGAATTTTCGAGCAAGACTGGAGTCCTTCTTAGCATGTATCTTCTTCAATGAAAACTATTTTATTGGAGCCCAACTAAGTCAGGAGAAAAGCAGTGTATGATTATACTCCCCCCCACATCCTTACTTATATTGGAGGCAGGGTGAATAACTGAGAAACACAAAGGTTACAGCACAGGGACACAGGTGCATGAAGACCGAAGCCTAATTATAGAACTGTGGAAGTTTTCTCTCCACACATACTTGCCAACCTATCAGTAGGACTCCTTCTGATAACAGCATATTATAACTGAAGAAAGGCACATCTCAGAGCTTATTTAAGAACTCCTTAGGGAACTGAAGAACAAGGTGAGAAATACAAACAAGGAAACTAAGAAATTAAAGACTTTGGGATCTATAGCAAACTAATTGCAGCTAACTCCAGGTTGAATATCTACAAAATCTCACACTGAAGGCCTGCTTATAGCATGTCTGGCTTTCAATAAAAACAACAAAATTGTAAGACATGCTGGAAGAAATGAAGACACTGAAGTGACAGAGCAAGTGTTAGAACTGGGCTCATACACTGTAGAGATTTTGGACTTTTCAAACTGGCCATCTAAAGTGATGGTTCATATGCTTTTGTTCTAGAGGCAGAATTGGAAAACATGCAAATGCATGTAAACAGGGATAGGAGCACGGGGAAGCGTGAAAGGGAGAAGCAAGAGAAGACAGTCAAGGGAAATGAAGTGCTGATGAAGCGTGATCTGCATTCCTGTATTCACTGCTGTGTTATCAAGTTACCAAGACAGAGACTTCACCCAAGAATCCATCAGTCAATGAATGGAAAAGGGAAACATGGTGTATGTATGACAGTAGAATGCAGCACAGCCTCAAAAATGAAGAAATCTTATTATTGATGACAACATGGATGAAACTGCAAGAAATAATGTTCAGTTGAAGGAGGTGGGCAGAGGAAGGTAAGTATCTCCTATCTTATTCACATGCAGAATCTAAAAAAACTACAGCTTATGGTCACAGAGTAGAATAGCCAAGGATTAGGGTTGTAGAAGTGTTGGCCAGTGCGTAAAAATTTCAGAAATGCGGGAAAAATAAGTTAAAAAGGATCTGTAGCACATTATGGTGATTATAGTTAATAATGGTATGTTGTATGCTTCAAAATTATTGAGAATAGATTTTAAGTACTATAATAACAACAATAAATATATGATTTATGTTAATCACTTTGACTTAGAATTACATGTATCAAAACCATATTGTATCCCATAAATACAATTTTTTACTAGTCAAAGATCTACTTTTACTATGACAGAATGTTTGAGGCTGAGTAATGTATAAAGATATTCCATTCTGAGACAGGAAGTTGGAAAGTGATTTAGAATTTAGGCTTACTCTTATAACAGCTCACTAAGGCAAGATCTAATTTACTCTATGAGACCAGCGCTAATTCCTTCCTAGGGCAGCACCTCCAATGAAATATTTACTTCCCACCAGGCTCTGTCTCTTAAAGGCCCACCAAGTCTTAATTTGCCACACTTTAAACTTTCCAACATATTGATCTAAGGAGACTGGATGCACTCAAACCAAAACACCAATTAGACACAAATAGAAAAGTAAATGCAATAAATAAAGAACATTGTAGGAGAAAGAAATAATGCTTTGATAGGCTCATTGTTGCTGAAAATCCTTCGTGGCCTCCAGCCCCTTCCTTCCACTGTCCTTATGACAAACCTAATTATAATTTTTCCAAACTACAGTTTGAAGAATCAAAGGATTTATTTGGTTTCCATCCCATACATATCAATGGGTGAAGGGTTTACTTACAGAAATGTGCCCATGAGTTGGCACGCAAGGGACCCTGTGACCTACTGGTTGCTGCTCAAGATGGCGAAGGTAGCTCCATTTCTTTGGCTTCCCCTGTCGCTATCCTTAGTCCTACCCTCATGTAACACTCAGGCCAGTTGGTTGGATGGAAGGCATGACAACTCTCTGCCTTTCCCCTTCTATTGAAAGTTTGTTTGTGGAGATTGAAGCAAATGGGTGAATCCTAGCTTGAGAAGAAGGCATCCATCCACTTCTTGCCAGTGTAGCTTGCCAGGTGGAGGACAAACCAATACAAAACTCATCAATGAGCCAAACACACCCAAAAGAGAAAACTCATTGAATTAGAAGAAATTTAAAGAGAAAAGTTAAATGTAATAAAATGATGCAACAGAATGACCGAGAACTGTGAGACAAGCAGAAAAGATGGAGTTCACATAACATGATGTGAAAGGGGAGAACCAGAGGGATAGCAGAAATGTTTGCAGTGACAATGGAGTTTTCTCAAACTGATGCCAGAAAAAAAATGATGGCTTCAGGAAAATTGGAGGACACAACAGGACAAATACAAAAAATTCTACAGTAGGCTTACGAAATTTAAAAAGCAGATACTCAAAGACAACATGAAAATACTGTGGTCTAGGAGATAGCTTGGATGGTAAAGTGCTGACCTTATAAGCACGAGGAGCTGAGAACCCATGTTAAAAGAGTAAGATGTGATGGCTTATACTTGTAATCTCAGCACTGGGAGGAAGAGACAGGAGGATCTCTGGAGCTCATTGACCAGCCAGCCTATTCTACTTTGAAGATTCCAAGCCAATGAGAAACTCTTTCTCAAAAAGTAAGGTAGAATGTTTGAGGAGAACAGAACCATGGCTATGCTGTGGCCTCCACATGCTCATCTTCACAGTGCAACCCTCCCCAAAACATGTACACACAAAGAGACACATGAAAGAAAATCTTGAAAGAACCTTGGAAGGTGGGGAGGCACTACCTTACCTTTTAAGGAGGAAGGATAATAAGTCCACTTGATTTTCCTTTAGCAACCATACGCACAGGAAGACAGTAGAGAGAAATGATTATGGTATTGATGAAAATAAATCTTAGAATTCTATACCTAATTATCTTTCAAAGTTATGAAAACATAAATAAAACATTTTTTTGGGCTTTTTGAGGCAGGGTCTCCCTGTAGCTCCAGCTGTCCTGGAACTCGCTTTGTAGACCAGTCTGGTCTTGAACTCACAGAGATCCGC
>NW_008353482.1:1811560-1821822 GCF_000622305.1 Nannospalax galili | reverse complement strand
AGAGAGAGAGAGAGAGAGAGAGAGAGAGAGAGAAAGAGAGAAAGAGAAAGCTTGCTTTGTGAGAACTGTTAAGACCCAATCTTGCTAGAAGAATTATTGGCAGCTGATTACCACTGGGTGAGAAGAAGCTGATCTTCATAAATGGAGGAACTCTAGATAGGCTGACTAGACCTCAGTGGATGAACTTGCACTGAGGTACATCTAGGGACACTAACTTGACACAATAGGCCTTAACAAAAATGACAGAATTCATGAATTCCAGCGGGGAGGGTTATGGGAGGGTGCATATGGGAAAGGGGTTATGTATAAAGATGATGATGTTTTATGTGAAATACACAAAAATCAATAAAAATTTACAAAAAAAAAAGAGAAACCATTCAGCAAAGGGCTGGAGAGATGGCTCAGCAGTTAAGAGCACTGGCTACTCTTGCAGAGGACGTGAGTTCAGTCCCCAGTACTCACATGGTGGCTAACAACTATCTGAAACTCCAGTTCCAGGGAATCTGATGCCCTCTTCTGGCCTCTGAAAGCATTCCACACATGGGTGCATTTATATATGTGCAAGCAAAACACTTATACACATAAAAATAAAGAAAACTTCAGCAAGAAGGCAAATGACAAAGTTGAGAAAGTTGGATCAGAAACAAAGGGGAGGAAAAGTTAGGAAATCATGAAGGGACATAAAATAAAGTCTCAAATTTTATTGTTCTTTTGTTTTTCTGTTTTCTTTTTTTTTGTAGTGCTGGGTATTGAATGCAGTAAATCTATACTCCAAAGTTCTTCCTTGTTCTTAGTTGATCTATTAGATAACAGTCTATTCAAAGTACCAATCATAAAAGTGAATTGTGCAGTGTTAGTATACAGGAAAATAAAATGAATAACATCAATTTGGGGCCAGATGGAAGGGAAGAACTTAAACACTATTATAAGATTATTGAAAAGTAAATAAATGAAAGTAAAAATAGTTTTTATAAAGGGCCAGCAAGATGGCTCAGGAAGTAAAAGTGTTTACTGCTAAGTCTGACAACCTGAGTTTGATCTCCAGGATCCACACAGTAGAAGGAGAGAACTGTTTCCTGAAAGTTGTCCCCTGATCTCCATATGGGTACCATAGAAGCATGCCCCACCCCTCACATACATATATACACAAGAAAAATAAATGGAAAACAAAAAACATTTTATAGTGGTATAGTATATTAGAAGATGAACTTGCTGCAGTTCATCTGTAATATGAATAATGCAAATTTGAGAGCAATAACTAAAAATCATTTTAAAAAGAAATGTATGGGGATATGGCTCAGTCAGTAAAGTGGTTTCCATGCAAGTACAAAGATCTGAGTTCAGGTCTCCAGCACCCAGATAAGAAGCTTGACACAGCAGTGCACACCTGTAATCCCATCACTAAAGAGGTGAGGAGTGGGATACATGGGACATGCTGACTAGCCGTCTTGCAAAATCTGTGAGAGCCAGGTTCCATGAGAGACTTTGTCTCAACAATGAGGTGATGAGTGACTAAGGAGACATCTACTGTTTGCCCCTTGCCTCCATAAACACACACATATGCAAAACACACGTTAAAAACACATATGCATATAAGATCCACAAAGACATGCAATTATTAAACTAAAAGAAGCTATAAAATAGAGTTAAATAAAAACTGAAACTAAAAAGAAAAAGGAAAAAAATGTGTTAGTAAGAAAGACAAGGGCATTGAACAGAAAGGGTGACACATATGGTAAGTATAATTCTAAGTAAATAATATTAATTCAAACATTAACGCTCTAAGTGCATCTATTAAGAAAAAGAGTGTCAAAAGAAGACACAACACGGGTTGTTGTAGCCAAAAAACTACTCATTCCTCCAAAAAGTGTGGGAGACATGGGGCACCATGGGAAAAGGCATGGAGACACGGCTATATTGGAACTCTGGGAGCGAGGCATGAAGCCTGGGAGTGGTGAACAGTAGGGGCAAGAACAGCCGGGCAAAATGCATAGATGCCCTCCCTGTCCTGCAGGCTCAGCAGGGAGAGATGAAGCACTCAGACTGTGGGGGTGAGAGGGCATGTGGGTGCAGCATGTGAAAGCCATTAGAGGCTATGGACAGGTTTGAATGGTGCATGGGTTATGAGAAGCCGTTTCTTTGTAAGTCACCCCCTCCCAAATGTCATATAAACTATGCAAAATTCAAATAGAACTGTGTTAGGTCAGTTTTATTAACGAGCATCAGTACTGGGAGACTGGTGACTGAGTGTCAGTCTCTCAGAGGACAGGACAGAGAAAATTTAGTGAAACAAATTGGTGGAGTCAGCAGGCAAACCATGCAAGTTCAGGAAAAGCAAGGGAGCTAGTGGTGGTGCTGATGTGGATCACACAATGTATCATGAAATATGTAATTAGAATGATGCAGGCCTCACAGAAATGGACAGACCCATAGGGGAAAATCTCAGGGCTACAACTGTGCTGTAAATGTGAGAAAATAGCTTAGTTGCTTGAAAAATGGGGTCTGCTGCCATGTGTGTCTGAAAACTTGTTAAGGACTATAGAGAGCCCAGGAAAAATTTTACAAGCCTTGGATGCAACAGGGGAGTCTGAAAAGGCTAAGGAATTACTGGAAAATTCAGTCTCAGCCTCAGAGCTTGAGAGAGAGAAAAAAATGGGAGATTTTAACTTGTGTAAGGTTAGGGGACCAGGAGTCCAAGGACCCAGGAAAAAAGATAGTAGTGACAAAAGAAACTACCTAGAAATAAAAGTAGCTAAAGCCGCCCTTTAGATTCAATCATTGATACAAGAAGAGAAAAAGGTTAACAGGATTATAGCTAGGAGAAAATATTCCACACTGGAGCTGTTGAAACTAGGAAGTACTTTCAAGCAAGCAATCAAAGAGCCCCTCCCCATGTGGCTTGTGAGGGTATGGGACATGGGAGCAAATAATGTCATTCTAAGTCCTTCAGAAGCTTCACAGATGAGTTATATAAGCACCCATCTGTCCTTGCTACATATGCTGTTCAACCTAGGCCAATTCAGGGAGTGCAGTCCCTAATGAGATGGCTGGTGCAAAGCATTAATGATATGTGGTCATCACCAAGGGACACTCCCATGATCAACAGCGCCTGGAGGACTATAAAAGTGGGACAGGTATTACTGACAGAACTAGGTATTGGAAAAGCAATATATGATGCCCAGTTTCCTGGGCCAGATAGGGCTATGTTCACCAAAGATATAAAGGAAAGCTTAATTCAATTGGGACCTCGAGAATGGTATGGAGCTTTAATGGTTTTGCTAAGTCCTTTAATGGGACAGGATCTTTGTAATGTAAGAGAGCTTTAGCAGATATAAGTGATTCAGACCAGCATGTAAAACGTGTCTGTAGAGTAACAGAACACCTTACAAGAGATATAATAAGACCAGACAGAAGAAATGGTCCATTTGGGTTACTTGAAGACAAATGTGGCAAGATTTATGTCAAGTCCAAATTCCCAAAGAAAAAATGGATAGAAAACCAAATTTGATACTTAGGAGTTTCTGGAAGGCTTCAAAACCGGAAAAACAGTTTACAACAGGCATTCAAAGGATAAAAACTTACCCAGGGGTGGTTAAGGATCCCTAAAGCTTAAATAAGGTACATTTCTCTCCTGAGAAAGGCTATGCTAAGGGTGGAGGCAGTTTTTACTACCAGGGCCTCACCCAACAGCCAGGTATGGTCAATGGAGAGAAGGCAGATATGGATGCTGCCAGGAGGCAGACCCAGTGCCTGCCTGATTCAGGAAACCAGCATGTACAGCAGGGACAAGAGAGACTTGCTGCTTCCTTAGCCTGGTGCAGGGTCAGGCAACTGGAGCCAGGACCTGTAAATGTATCAAGGATAAAAGAATACAAAGAGACTCCATGTGAGATCCCCAGAATGTGGAATGACTTCAAAGCAATAACTAAAGATAGTAAATAACTAACCAAATTAATGCCTCTTACCCATGCTATGGTACCTACCAAAGATCTATGGATAAATCAATTAATATGAATGGATAAAACCTTTCCATGTTGTGTTAGACCTTGTCTATGATTGATTTAATATATGATGTTAACCTTCGAGTGTTTTACAGATGTGAAACCCATTTGAAAGATACCTGAAGAAACAAAGTCCAGCTATAGCTGTAAGATTCTTGGGAGTTTTATGGTTGGGTAAGATAAAAACAGAGGGTCCCAAAACTATACAACTGTTAAGAAAAACTACAGTAATCAGGGGTAGGTTACTCCCCATGAGCTGTTGGTCCGAGAGTGATCCTAGAGGTCCTCAAATTCACAAAGGCTATTGCCAGTAATTTCGATTGTACACTAGAAAGGTTGGTAAGGCCATGTTGCTGAAGACACTTCATGATGTGAGCATGGGAGAAGAAGAAACAGAGAAAATAAAAACTCCATGACACTGGATGGATGGTTTTCATAGTGCTAGAAGATGCTATGCAGATAGTTGAGGAAAAAGGATCCCCTATGATTCTGTTCAACAATGGACCCCATGTGCTGCACACTATGGATATGCCAAGCAATTCCTGCTAGTGCAATAATGGCTCGATTAACAAACGTACAACTGACAAATTTCTAATTGGATAAGGCCTGCTTCTAGGGGTGGAACACACATCTGGTGCTGTAGACCAGGCCAACCCTCTGCATCAGGGAAGGATACAGGCCCCATTGGGAAAACAGTTGCAATTATACTGTTTAATGAATATGATACACCTAATAGGATGTCTTCTAGGCATTTGTATTTACATTCATGTTTGTTTAGATGTATCTACTTCAGTCCATTTTTCTTTATAGTAGGGGAAAACACCACTGAGATATATCAGTGGCCAAGTCTTGAAGACGAATGGTGGGGAGGCCCAAGAGGTCAATATCTTGCCATGATACAAGAGAGATCTCCCTGCATCTCCCACCCCCTCCAAGGCTCAGGGAAATTTGCAGAAGAAGTGACAGAAAGTTTGTAAGAGTCAGAGGAAGAGGTGGAATGTGACCTGGATGTTCCTCTGGTAAGCCATGGTCCCACCTCCTTCCCATGCTCCACCAAAGGAGTCAAGCCATTAGGGGGTGGAGCCACCACCATACTGGAGCTTGGGTGAACATCAAGCAGAAGACCAGGGTCAGGAGATGGATGGTGGATGCATTTTAAATAGGAAAAAGGAAAAGCCTATGAGAATCTGTGTTCTTGTAAGTTGCCCGCTCCCAAATGTCATAGAAACTATGCAAAATTCAAATAGGACATGTTATGTCAGTTTGTTAGCCCTGGGGCCTCAGAGGGCATGGGCACAAGTCTCCCAAGAAGGGAGAAAAAAGAAAAAAATTGGCAAAACAGTTGTTAATCAGAAACTCACTTTTTTTTCTGGGTGTGGTGGGATACACCTTTAATCTGCCTCCTTGGAGGCAGAATCAGGCTGATCTCTGAGTTCAAAGTCAGCCTGATCTACATAGAGAGTTCCAGGCTAGCTAGCGCTACATAGTGAGAGTCTACCTCAAAAAAGCAAGCGAGTAAACAAACAACAGCAGAAGTCCCAACTCATTTTAACTATTAAAACACATTAAAGATAAGAGTTAGGGAAAGACATGTCATGATAAAAATAGTCTAAAGAAAGACTGAATAGCAATATTAATTCCATACAGCTCCAACCTTAGAACAAGGAGATGACCAGGCATAAAAAGAGCATTGTATTATTATGAAGAGGCTAATTTACCAAGAAAGCGTCCCAATTTTTAGTGTATATGTACATAACAACACTGCCAAAATACATGAAACAAAAGTTGACTATAGTTCAAGGAGAAAGAGGTGAATCTACTATTATGGTTGGAGACCTAGTGTTAGTAATTGAATGATCCAGCAGTGAGAAAATCTGTAAGGACACAGATGAACTGAACAGGACCATCAATCATAAGATCTAGTTGACATTTATAGAATGCTTCATTCAACAACAGCACACATATTCTTCCAATTTTACATAGTTACTTTCACCAAAATAGATCATATTCTTGGGCCATAAAACATTTAGCACAGTTAATATAATAAAAACAAAATGGTAACATGCATATATTGACTTTTTGTAATGCTCAATCAGTTAATGGATTCAAGCATTGAGTATCATTAATAACATTTATAAAAGAAAAAATATCTAACCACAATGTTGATGAAAGGCCACAACACAACCTGTAGTGTTCTCAGGTGAACTGAACCTGAGTCTGACTGAGACTCTGTATCTAGTCACTTCTTTGAAGAATGTAGACAGGGCAGGAAATCACATTGAGCTGCACAATGGATTTGCAACCTTAGCAGGGGGAAACCCTTAGGCAGAGGAGCCCATATTCTTCAACACATTAACTATGAAGAAGAGAAAGTAGATGAAGAGCATCTTTCTCCAGAGTAAAAGTTAACTAAATAATAGCAATTTGGAAAAATAAAAGCACCTATAGTATAATGTTAAGTATACATACTTGGATGATAAAACCAGGAAGAAATGCAAGGAAGTGCCTATTAAAAATATCAGCACATAGCTTTGCTCATTTATAGAAAGGGATTGATTACAATTTGAATGGGGCATGAAGAAGGACTTTTGGGGTGGCTTCAAAGTACTATTTCTTCATCTGGCTATTGTGACAAAGGCTTTTGACTTGTAATCATAGTAACCTATCTAAATATTTGTTCTGACCTGATTTTGTGTTTCACTCAGAAAATAATAAATCCATGAATGCACACAGAAATCCAAGAAATATAGTCAATGGGGAGCATGTCTGGGAACTTGAGAGAAGAAAGCACATTCAGGGTGAAAACTGAGTCTCTTATTTCTCCCTGGCCATCAGCAGATGTAGACTCTTACAGATTTTCCCTAGATTTTTGCTTCTTTAACTGCCCAACTCCAAGGTTAACCACAATGACATGTGTGGGAAGATAAGGACATAGGGAATCTGATTGGGTTTAGTGAGCCAGTGAAGTGTTTCTCCCTGGTTTAGGTGTAGAGGGAGATCAAGGAGTGGAGTCCAGGTTTGGTTCAGCTTCTTCCACTTCTGGGGAAATATTTTAGGTGCTATAATCACCACCATGTTCTCTGTCCTGTTGAATGTGGTTTTTGTCTTCCTGCACTGTGATGCTGAAAAACCAGACTTTTCTATCCATATTGTTGAAATAATTTCTAGTGGGTTTTGGGTGATCTTGGTTGCACATGAGAATTTCCAAATCATGTGATATTAAGCATATTATGTCATTAAATCTCTGGGTTCCTGAGTCAGTCAGAAAGACACTACTGTCTTTATCTTATTTGGTGCTCATTGACCAAATGCTTGCCTCTCCCAGTTATTACCTATTCTATCTAAAAAGGATAATCTCTACTGTACTAGTGGCTCAAATTTCAGAGGTGACTCCTTAGAAGGAGTATCATGCACACGAGTCTTACAGTCCAAGATACAACCTTGTTTGCTCACATGGTCAAACAAGTAAAGACTGTTTCTAGGCATAGATTAGATGAAGAACATTCTTTGTATAGTGGTCTTATGTTCAAATTTATCTTTTCTGTATATCAGGCATGAAAATACAATATCATTGTCATACTAATAGTGAAATGCAAAGTCGTGGGGTTTGAATATCTATCAATCATGAAAACAAATCTGTAGAGTAGTGATATTTAAATGTTATGTTTACACATGAACCCGGCTGTGCATTCACAGAATATTAAAGCCACAATCATTCCCTCTGGAAAATTCAGCTTTGATTCAAATATTTTCTGACACAAATTCATAAATCCTGAGATAAAAAGACACAGAATAATAATGTCTTAAGGATGTAGGTAAGGATGTCGCAGCAGTGTAAGTTTAGACTGAGAAAACCAAGGCATGTCTGGCTAAGGCAGGAATATCCTATTGTTTAACGAAGTCCTCTGGGGACTAATACATTCAAATGCTGAGATGGATGAAGATGTTAACAATGTATTTGGCATTAGCCATATCATTTGCTTTATCTAGGTCATCTCCATCATGTAGAATCACCATCATTTTAGTTGTGAGGAAGCCAAATCTGAAAATAATTTTGTATCATGAGTCAACTGGTAGACACCATAGCCAAGATTGTGTGTGTGTGTGTACATGTACACGTATGTGCATATGTATGTCCATATGTACAGATGTGTGGTATATACCAAATATCTGAGGCTAAACATCATTATAGTCTTTAAGTGACTTGTCGTAATTTTACATATTAGTGAGGTACAATGTGATATTTCAATAAACATATACAATGTGTAATGGTCAGATAAGTATAACTGGCATATTTATCACTTTAATTAATTAATTAATTAAATGTATATGTGTGTGTGCCTTCATGAGTTTATGTGCACCACATGCATGCAGGTGCCTGCAGAGGCCAGAGGGCATTGGATCCCCTGAAACTGGAGTTACAGGTGGTTATCTGGTCCCAGGATGTGGGCACTGTGGACACTGGAATCTGAATCTTCTGCAAGTGGAGTAAGTTCTGAAACATCTCTCTAGTCCCTTATTTTACTCTCTCTCTCTCTGTGTGTGTGTGTGTGTGTGTGTGTGTGGTATCTGTGTCTGTGTCTGTGCTGTGGTGTGTGTGTGTGTTTTAAGAACATTTAAAGACCTATTACTGCCTTTGAAATATTCATGTTGTCAAACATAGTTATCTCACTGTTCTGCAGAAATTCAAAGCTATTCCTACTATGCAACTACACTCTTGAACCTACCTGTAATCTATCCTCTTTGCATTACTCATCATCCTTGCTAGGTAATTATGACAATAAGAGCAGTGGGAAGGTCATGGAGAACTCAGAGATCTATTTCTGGCCAGGGTCTTGTTTCAGTGACTTGCAAAGTCTAAACACCAGAACTTACTTGCATTTAATGATTAGCATAATATGAATAGACTTTCATCTAAATCACAAGTTTGATAATTCTGTTGATGGATCCAGGACTAAAGTGTCACTATAGTTTCACTCTTCCCCTTCCAAATCCCAGGCCTATGCTGGGAGAATGTGTAGGATCATATCTCAGATCTGTGGGTATTCACATTGGAATCAACTGCTGGTCTTGAGAAAGTTCCAAAGACCTAGCCATACCTGGACACTTAGACCATAATCCCTTGAGGATGGAAAACCAGTGTGTGCATTTATTTTGAGCTCTCCTGATGGCCACACTGTGAAGGAAAGTTTTGGAACAACAGATTTATTCTAATTTATGTAAAGCAATGATTTTACATAATACTCAAATAAGGGAGATGCTTAGAAAACTATGAAATTCGAACGGAGCAGTGAAGGTCTGAGAAAAGCCTGGCTTGAATGTTTTCTAAAACATCCTCATGGTGAGAAAAAGGAGAATTCCCTTGAAGTTCAATGCAGGAACTTCCTGAGCTGCATATTTCTCTTCTGGGAAGCTGTAAACTGGGCCTTAAATTTTTTCCCTCATCATGGTTTGATCTTATAAGTTAACAAGCCACCTGTTTGTGCTTAACTGGTGAAGATTGGACTTAAGTTATTTGCAAGTTCTACAAATGACTGAGTACCCATTTTGCACAGAAAACCTGAATTACAAGCAAACTAAGATGGTTGGCCATTCTACTTTCATAGAAGCCTTCTGGCTAATTTTCACTAGTAGATTTTCTTTTCCTCCTCCCAGATGAAACTCTTAAAAGAACCACATCATGATGTACCTAACCAGTTAGAACTCTGAGGACCTTCTCCACATGTGTTCTAGGATATGATCCTGCTCTTCACTGGCCCCCATTCTCATCACATGACTCTTTGCTTCTCTTGTCTTCTTTACCCAACACAACGCACATCCTAACTCACTGTGACTTCATGTCAGAATCAAATCAACAGCTTTTACTCCACAAATCAGGTCGGGTCACATGGCTACTGGTGCACCATGTGGCTTCTAGCTCCTAGCACTCTATCTTCCTGGTCTTATTCTTGAGTGGGTCTTCTTAGTAGAAGCCAAAGGCTACTTATAGAATTTAAGAAAACTTCACATCTTCCCTTTCTGGAGACTAGGATGGGAACTGAAATGCAAAGACCCTATTCTAGTTGAAACTGTCCACCTGGCATACTGGACCATATTGGAATTATCTCATCCCTCCAATAAAAATATCAAAAGTAGAAACCTGAAGCACAAAGCAACTATCTATTCATACCTGACCAGAAATCAACAAAGCTACAACAGGAATAAAAACAAAACAAAATTTCTACTTGTTCTGTGGTCATTTCCTCTGAGATAAAAACTTCC
>NW_008353482.1:1804942-1810296 GCF_000622305.1 Nannospalax galili | reverse complement strand
CCACAGATGACAACTTAGACTTTTTAATTCACTAAAATTGTTTATCGCAATCAAAGGAGAAAGAATAATCTTCCATGTTATAACATGTTGGAAAGAATACATGTTCGCCAAACTAGCCCTACAGAAAACACTGGAAGCAACACAAAAAACTGAAGAAAGGAATAACCTTACCCAAGAGGCTATGGAAATAAACAAATGAAGTTGTAATTATGGAAAAACAAAATAGGACTAAGAGCACAGACAGAAAATAAAATGACAGTAACTAATACACATCATTCAATAATAACATAAAAGATCAATGGCTTCAGCTTTCAAATCACAAGGCACAGGCCTATTGAATAGATTAAGAGACAAAATCCATTTTTTTGTTGTCTACAAGAAACATCTTCAAAGACAGATGACACCTTAGAGTAAAAAGATAGAAAAAATATTCCAAGCAAATGGTGTTAGGAGGCAAGCAGACATTACTATCTTAATATCAATCAAAACAGACTTTATATTAAAGGTTAATCAGAAGAGGTAAAGAATGTTACTTCATTTTGTTCAAGGGAAGACATTACAATCATGAACATATATGCACCAAACACTGGTGTACACAATTTCATTAAAATATTACTAATGGACTTCAGGATACAGACTAACCTCAACTCAATAATAGTAGGTGGCTTCAATACCTCACTTTCTTTAATAGGTCATCTGGACAAAGAATAAACAGAGAAACACCTGAATTAAATGATTGCATACCTCTAATGGACCTAGAACATGTACAGAATATTCTACCAAAGCACGAAAAAAATATGCATTCTCGTCAGTAGCCCATTGAAGTTTCTCTAAAATAGACCACATACTGGGGCACAAAACAAACCTCAACAAATAAAAAAAACTGAAATAATTGTCAGACAAAATGCAACAATGCTTAAAGTCAACAGTAAAAGAAACTCTAGTAACTACATGAACTTATGGAGATTAAACAACACACTTCTGAACGATGAGTCAAAGAAGAAATTAAGAAGGAAATAAAAATATTCCTGGATCTAAATGAAAATGAAAACACAACACAGTAATACCTCTGAGAAACATTAAAAGTAGTCTTGAAGGAAGTTTCTAGCTCTAATAAAACAATCAGAAACACTTCAAATAAATGACTTAATAGTACAACTTAAGAATCTGGAAAAACAATAACAATCCAAACCTAAACCCAGTAGACAAGAAGAAATAACAAAAATCAGACCAGAAATCAATGAAATAGAAACAAAGTAAAGAGTACGAAGAATCACTGAATCTAAGAGCTGGTTCTTTGAAAAGACAAGGAAGATAGACAGACCCTTAGTCCACCTAACCAAAATAAGATAAAGAGCAAACTCATACAACAAAATCATAGATGAAAGGGAAACATTACAATACACACCAAAGTAATAAAAACATTACAAGGGATTGCTTTAAAAGCCTATACTCTATTAAATTCAAAATTCAAAAAGATGTGGATAAATTTCTAAATTCAATCAAGCATCTTAAACTGACCCATAGCAAATAAGGAGATTGAAACAGTAATATAAAGCCTCACAACTAAAAAAATTCCAGGTCCAGACAGATTCACAGAAGAATTTTACCTGACCTTCAATGAATTATAACCAATACTACTTAAGTTATTCAAAAACATAGAAACTTGGGAAGAACTCTTGACCTTCTATTAGGCCAGTATTACTTGAATACCAAACCCAGGTAAAGAAACAACAACAACAACAGAAATCCCAAATAATAGGCCCATATTCCTAATGAACATAAAGAACTCTCAATAAAATCCTTGCTAACTGCATAAAGACATACATTAAAAAGATCATCCACCACAATCAAATTTGTTTTATTCCAGACATATAGGAATGGTTCAATGTACTAAGTCAGTACATGTAATGAGTCATATAAGAAGAAAAAAAACACATGATCACCTCAATAGATGCAGAAAAGGCCTTTGACAAAATCCAACATTTCTTCATGATAAAAATCTTAGAAGGAATTAGAATGGAGGGTATATACCTCCAGATAATTACAGCTATATATTACAAACTGACAGCCAATATCATTCTAAATGGATTAAAAATTGAAGCGTTCCTATTTAAATCAGGACCCAAACAAGGCTGTTCACTATCCCCACTCCTTTTCAATATAGTGTTTGAAAACCTAGTTAGAACAATAAGACAAGAAAAAGAAATTAAAAGGGTATTAATTGAAAAAGAAGTCAAATTATCCCTATTTGAAGATGATATATTATTCATAAGAGATCCCAAAAATTCTACCAGAAAACTAGAAATGATCAACACTTTCAGCAGAGTGGTAAGATACAAAATAAATTTTCAAAAATCACTAGCATTTTTATATACCAATAACAAGCAGTCAGAGAAAGAGGTCATAAGACCATTCCCATTAACAGTGGCCTCAAAAAGTACCTAGGAATAAACCTAACCAAATGAGTTAAAGATCTCTACAATGAAAACTGTAAATTTTTGAAGAAAGTGATTGAAGAAGTTACTAGAAAATTGAAAGACCTCGTGCTCATGGAGGGTAGAATTACTATTTTGCAAATGAGACTCCTACCAAAAGCAGTTTACAGATTCAATACAATCTCAATCAAAATCCCCATTATGTTTTTCACATAAATATTGAAAAATCAGCCTAAAATTCATATGGAATCATAAAAGACTCCAGATAGTCTAAGTCATCCTGAGCAAAAAGAGTAATGCTGAAGGTATTTATGTTGTCAGATTTCAAACTATATTGCAGAGCTATAAGAATAAAAACAGTGTGATACTGGCACAAAACCAGACATGTACATCAATGGAAAAAAAAGAAGACCCAAATATGAGTGCAAAGCATTTCTCTGACCTGATGCCAGCCAAAGGTACCAAGAATACACACTGGAGGAAAGAGAGTCTTCAACAAATGGTGCTGGGGAAACTAGATCTCCCCATGTAGAAGAATGAAATAGACCCATATCTATGACCTTGCACAGAAATAAACTTGAAATGGATCAAAGACCTCAGTGTGAAACCTGAAATGCTGAAACTGGTTGAAGAAGAAAACATAGGCAGCACCTTATAAGATATAGATGTAGAACCAGACTTTCTAAATCAGAATTTTTTCACTCAGGAATTCAGGTCAACAATTGACAAATGGAACCTCACTAAACTAAACAGTTTCCATATAGTAAAAGAATCAATCAAGTGAAGAGGAAGACCACAGAATGGGAAAAACATCCTTGCCAGCTACACATATGATAGAGGATCAATATGCAAAACATACAAAGAACTAAAAAAAATATAGAAAACATATAATCCAATTTTAAAAAATGGGTTACAGAGCCAAGCCAAGAGCTCTCAAAAGAAATAAAAATGGCTAAGAAATACAGTGATTGTTTGAATGATAATGTCCCCCATAGGCTGCAAATATTTGGACATTCTGTCACCAGATGGTGGCACTGTTTTGGGAGGTTTTAGAAGGTGTGGCTATCCTGGAGGAAGCATGTCACTGGGGGTGGGCTTAGAGAGTTCTAAGCCTTGCCAGATCTCCAGTTGCTCTCTTGCTTCCTGTGCCTGCATGAAGATGTGAGAGTTGAGCTTCTGTTCCTCCTCCAGCCACCACCAGCCACCATGCCTTCCTGCCATGACAGACTGTAATCCCCCTGGAATCGTAAGCTAAAATAAACTCTTCCTTCTATAAATTGCTTGGGTCAGTGTTTCTATCACAGCAACAGAAAAGTGACTAATACAGTAATTGGTACCGAGAGTGGACTGTTTACTGTGAAGGACCTGATCATGTGGGGTTTTGGAGGAATGTGGAAGACTTTGGAAGTTTGGGCTAGAAAAGTGGTTGGTTGCTATAAGCAGAGCTTAACAGGTCATTCTAGTAAATGCCTGGAAGAAAGCAGTGCTGAGAACAATGTAGTTCCAGAGGGAAATAAGGACTCAAGCAGCAGTTAGGATATTTTGGCCAAGAGTCTGGCTGGAGACTGCCCACAGCCAAAAAGCTTGTCTGAGGCTAAATTGAAAGGTAATGGACTAATTTCTTTGGTGGAAGAAATGTCAAGACAGCCTAATGTAGAAATGATGTCATAGATATTATGGTGACTATTATGCAGATCTACAGTGAAAGGCACAAATGGGACAGAAAGAAATACAGTTTTGATTGAAAAGGAGCACTAGGAAGATAAATGTTGGAGCCCTGGCATGTGATGGAGAGGATCCCATTGATGAGATTAAAGTGATTAAGGGGATTAAAGTGATTAAGGAAGGGCCTAGAGATTCAAACTTAAACAATGGAGATTGTACCTCCAGGGCAAGACCACATGGGTGGGGGGCGGGGGTCACTGAAGAGAAAAGCTTCTAAAATGGATAAAGCAGGCTGGAGTCCACACCAAACTTGGCAGTGTCTTTCACTGGTGCTGGCTTTAGAGGCATGAAAGATGGAAGAGTGAAGGGGTCATCAATTCTTCCTCCAAGGTTTCAGGGAGCCTTGGAGGCCAGGCAGGGGGAAGCAGGGATTTCCCCTGCCTAGAGAAGGCCCTGATAGGCCATTGTGTTGAGCTGTGAAGGTGAAGCCTGGTTGGCAATGGGGACCCCAAGAAGTTCGTGATGCCAGAGCTGTGAGGCATCTGCCAAGAAGACCTGCACAAGAGAGAGATGGTACCTGGTACCAGCACAGGAGAGAGATGTGTGCTGCATGCAGCAAAGCTAGAGAGGCTAAGCCATCTAAGCCCTTTGGAAGCAAAGTCCCAGAAGTTGGACATGGAGCCACTGGATTTGGTTTTTGCCTGGCTGGTTTTCAGGTTTGTTTTGGTCCATTATTTCCTTACTATGCTTCTATTCCTCCCTTTTGGAATGATAATGTGTATTCAGTTCCACTGTATGTTGGGAGTATATAATTTGTCTTTTTTTTTTTTTTAAGGAAGAAAGGGTTTATTTTAGCTCACAGTTCAAGGTACAATTCATCATGGCAGAGAAGACAAGGTAGAAGGAGCTAGAAGGTGCCAGTGACATCACGTCTGCAGCCAGAAGCCAGCAATGATGCTACTGCTGCTCAGTTCCCTTTCTCCTTCATACACTGTAGGATCCCTGTCAAGAAAACAGCCCCACCTGCATCCAAGATAACCCTACCTAAATCAATTAACACAATCCAGATAATCCTCAACTAGCATACCTAGAGGACCATCCCATAGGAGATTCTAGATTCTGTCAAGCTGACAATACTAACCACGCATCAATATTCAGAGAGATGTGTTTACAAGCAATTGCACTTACACAAATTGGGTAATGGCCATTATTTTGGAAAAATTCTAAAATTGTTTACTATGCTTTTCTGGG
>NW_008353482.1:1784601-1797405 GCF_000622305.1 Nannospalax galili | reverse complement strand
AGGAAGCAGTATTGGTTCCCCAGGTGTCTGGGGCCCCAAGACTAGGAATGGCGCAGGGCTCAAACTAGGAGTATAGAACGGCGAGAGGGGGGAATGGAAGGGTGAATGTGGCTTAGGGAGTCCCGGCGCGGAGATCTCATAATTTGTCTTTTTATTTTATAGAGGCTTACAGTTAAGATATTTACCCGAGTCTCAGAAAAGACTGGACTGTGGGCTTTTAAATAGTACTGAGACATAGTATTGAGACTGATAAAGACTATGGGGACTTTTAAAGTTGGACTAAATGTATTTTGAATTTTATATGGTCATGAGCCTATGGGGGCCGGGGGTGGAATATGATGGTTTGAATGATAATGTCCCCTATATGCTCCAAATATTTGGACATTCTGTCGCCAGATGGTGGTGCTGTTTTGGAAGGTCTTAGAAGGTGTGGCTATCCTGGGGGAAGCACATCACTGGGAGTGGTCTTAGAGAGTTCTTAAGTCTTGCCAGATTGCTAGTCACTTTCTTGCTTCCTGTGCCTGCATGATGATGTGAGAGTTGAGCTTCTGCTCCTCCTCCAGCCACATCCAGCCACCATGCCTCCCTGCCATGATGGACTGTAATTCCCCTGGAACCTTATGCTCAAATAAACCCTTCCTTCTATAAATTGCTTGGGTCAATGTTTCTATCACAGCAACCGAAAAGCGACTAATACAAATACCTTAAAAAGTGATGTCTATGATCTTAGTTTAGTCAACTTGTTTAAGGAACGAAATATATATCTAGTCAAAGTTTATCTGAGAATATTTGGATATTTTTACCCAAGCCTTATATACATAGTGCATGATAATTAAAAGTACCAGAGTGGTAGAACTAACCTTATTGGATGTTTAACAGCCATACTTTGAGGCCTATACTAATATAGTCAGAGGGACTTAAAGGACAGTTTTTGTCCCTTATCCTCCAAGGTCGACTAAGTTCCAGGGAACTATGGAACATCTCTCAAAATGTCCTGTAACTGTGGTGAGTTACCTGTCCTCTTGTTCAATGAGGCCATGGAGACCCCATGAGATGGACTGTAACCAGTGTCCAGTCTAAAAAGAGGAGGGTCAACTTGAAAGAAACATCTCATTCATGCTTCCAAGTGAAGCCAAGTAGGGTTTATCTTCACATAGATGGAACTTGTAAAAGAAAGGAGTCAGGAGCTCCTCCTAAGCCCGTGTGACCCCTGAGGAACAGATCCTCAAATGACCTTAAGTGTAAAATTTTTTGCATCTTAGCTCTGGAAATTGTTATTGAATATGTCAATGCTGTTGTAATGAAATGCTTCTTCTGATTGTGTGGCTATTAAATAAATTTTTTTAAAAGTTATTTAGACAATTATATCTCGTTGATGATTTTGTCACTAACCAGAAAGTGCTGCTCAGATGTGAGACTTCAAATCTTGGTCCCCAATACTGTAGTGCCCACCCATAGCTAAAGGAGACAACCAGTTGTTGTTCTAAAATGATGGATAAATTTGTTCTCTCCCCCATCTAGAAGCCTTTCAGAGGGAACTGACACTGATTCTAACCACTCTAACAGCTATCAAAATACCTGAAAGGAAATCCTAAATGCATCACTCTAGAGTCCAGCCTTGGAAGACAGATGAAATATGAGGAGGAACCCAACAGAGGGATGCTTTTGGAAGCCCTTGTCAAGAAATTCCTATGGACTCTCATGTGAACATTTGAAAATTGCCCTGTTCTGATTTTTTTCTACTTCCCTGTCTAGAACTTGTAATGCTAATTACTCTTGTCTTTACTTCTCCTTCACATCTCCTATTTACGATTCAAATACTTTCTTTTCCTTCTCAAGATAAGAGTTATGCAATTTGGGAGTCTTTTAGATAGACCCACTGAAGGAGTACTCCAATTGCCTCACCTTGTATCCCTGTTTAGCATGGAAGAAGCCAGAGCCGTCTTTATCCCTATTACCTATTGGCAATTTTGGTAACCTCTTCAGAGGATGGTGTGATAAGAATAGGAGGTAGGAATTGTCTAGATAGGGTAAAAAGACCCCAAAGAAAAGTAGTCAGTTTCTTGACTAAAACTCACAATGTCCTTGGGCCTCTTAGCACCCTACTCAGTTCCAAAGGCCAAAAATATGGAAAATATTTGGGAGCTTTTATCTAATCCTTAAAAGATTTTAGGGTTACCTCTTCAGAAGGGGGAATGTTAGAGTATCCAAAAGCCCTATAAAAATAAATAAAAAAAGAGAAAGAGTACATGAAGTTATCAGAAAAAAGTGATGGGGAGATATAGGAGGAGTTGGAGGGGAGGGAGTGGGCATGGATTTGATCAAAACACCTTATATGCATGTATGAAATTCTCAACAAATTATTTATTTTAAAAAAGTGATCAAGATCCTTAGCAATTAGGAAAATGCAAATTAAAATTACTTTTAATATTTCATCTTACCCCAGCCAGAGTGTCTAAGATCAAGAAAACAAATAGTAACAAATGGTGGCATTGCAAAATTGTGCAGCCACTGTGGAAGTCAGTGTGAATAAATCTTTAAAAACTAATAATAGATCTTCTGTGTGACCTAGCTCTATCATTCCTTCGTATATATTCAAAGACTCAGCATCCTAATGCAGAGATTCTTGCTCAGCTATGTATGTTGTTTCTCCTTTCACCATAGCTAGGAAATGGAAATAACCTAAATGACCCTCAACTGAAGAATGGATAATGAAAATGTGGTACATTTCCACTATGGAGTTCTACTTAATGGTAAAGAAAAATGAAATCATGAAATTTGCAAGTAAATGGATAGAAATTGTTATACTGTGGTAACTCAGACTCAGAAAAATAAGTCGTGCATGATCTCTTTTATTTGTGGATCTTAGCTCCAAATCCTTAGATGTGATTATATATCCTGATATGAACACAGGAGTCAGGGAAATGGAAAGTAACCAAAGGAGGAAAGCAGAGGAAGGAACTCAGGAGGGAGGACAGTAGGAAACAGGAGATATCAAGGGGGAACCTGGGAAAATTGGGTTACTTTAGGGAGGGAGGAAAAAGAGTTTTACAGGGGAAGAGAGAGCAAAGAGATACATAATACATGATGTGAAAAAACAAAAGGAAATGTAGTATTTTATAAGTCTAATGAAAAATATAGATATAAGTGTGAGCACATGTGTACAGCCGATGACTGTATAACGAAAATCTCAGGGCCAGGCATGGGAAAATTTTCTTTGAGTTATTAGTGAGGGTTGTCCAAGGGTTTCCCAAAATAACACAGGATATTGCCACAGTCCTTGATTGTGTCCCAGAACTTGAAGGTAAATCTCTATTACTGACATGTCATACTTCAGACATAGGCTGACATTGGAGCACTTGAGCTCAAACTGACTTGAAGCTTCCTCCCTGAGGATTAGCTCTCATTGTAGCAGAAGGTACTATGTAAGATGCCAAGAGAGGAAAAATAATCAATGATTCTACCCAGCTGTAAAGTCTGCAAACCACAGCAATGACCAACCAAGCAAACTATCTCTATTGATCCAGTAGTGGCACTTTTATTTTGGATGTAATCAGCAGTTGTTCAATTGGACTTAAGTCCTGCTCAGTGGGAGAGAAATTATGCATGGTACTGTAAACATAGCCAAATACATATGGCTGGAGAGGTCTTAGATCCTACAGAAAAATATTCATTTGTCACTGCCCTAGACCAACACAATTTCTTATGGTATACTAAATATGTATCTTTATATTTACAGATAAGTGTAACTCTCAGTATTCCTCAAAAAAGCTTATTTTTGAAACAAATGGAGACTATTATAAAGTTTCATAAGTGGTCAAATGCAGAAAACATGTGACTGTGAGGTACCCAACCTAAGTGATTCATCTACAATTCAACCTCAACACTGAAGGCTCAGGGAAAATCATGGAAGATGGAGTAGAAAGAATATAAGAACCAGAGGGAAAAGGCACCTGCTTCTAGTTAATTCATTCTAGGTATGTTAGGAAAGCTATACCAATGAAATCTCCACAGTGTGGTAGTCTAACGAGATCTGCATGATGTCAAAACCAGTTGACATGCCAAAGTGGACAGGAGGAATGTCACAGGGTCCCACCTAAAAATGAAGAGCTACAGGCAATCAGTGGAGGATGAGGGAGAGAGAATCAGTTTTCTCTAGGGAATAGCTACATGAGAGGTTATCTAATCCCAAATCAAAAGTCCTAAACACAGATACCCACAAGCCCAGCACCACTTGATGGATTCGAGTACACACACACACACACACACACACACACACACACACACACATTCAATGAAGCATACAATGTATTGTGAGGGAGTGCGGGGACATAGGAGGAGTTGGTGGGAGACTGGGAGACTGGGAGGGATGGAAATAACGCAGCAAAGATAATGTTCTTGTATGAAATTCTCAAAAGTAAAAATAAGAAGTTAAGAAAACAAACCAATGATCTTTTCACTATGTAACAGATTTTCTCTCAGTATCTCATGTAAAAGCACTTCCCAAAAGAATTCCTAACTTGACCTATCCTGGTTGTGAATGTTAATTGTGGGGCTTCCTATGGACAAGAACATATGGACCTCTTCTCTAGGTTCTGCTGGGTCACTCTGTCAAATGCTGTTTGTTGATTCCTTTCTGATGGACTGCAGATTCCCTTGGCCTACTAAGGAAAACAAACCTTCCTCTTTAAATTCCAGAGAGGTAGAGGCTACCTTGCTAAGTTGACACCCATAATACCCGCTAAGGAAAATTTTCATTCTAGAGCACACATAAAGCCCCTCATGTTTTAGTGGTTCCTTTAATGCTATTGCTAGTGTTTAGTCTGTCAGCTGTGGACTGAGAGCAGGGATCATGACGTGGCTACCCTCCCTGAAAGGAAAGTAGGCACTTCAGTTTTTCCAGAGGTGATGAGAAATCCCATGACTGGCATAACTACAAAGACGGTAACAATCTCAGAATTGGAAGGATCCATGTAGATAATGAAATGCAACTCTAGCATTTTAGAAATAAAGATAAAATGCTATGTAATGAAAAAAGCGAGGATAAGATGGGCTTGAACTTGATCTTGTCTTTACCAGTTGACCTTGTGAAATCTGTGTTATCTCTCTTGCCTGTACAATGTAAGGTGAGAAAACTTGCTTTTCGGCATTGTCATGAAGATTAATTTCTGTAGCCCTCATAAGCACCTGGCAGCCAACAAGGCCTTTATAACTACTGGTTTCCACTATGAACCTAGCACTTCATTCTCTTGTCTCTTTGTCCTCAACTGTCATAATACACCATGATACAGCATGAGCTGGGCTCTTCAGTCAGCAATTGGTTCCACTCTGGATGGAGTGAAAACTGCTTGGACCTGGGCCCCTAACAGCCTTCCATCAATCTCAGGTCTCTTATATAATCCAAGCACATGATCAAAGATCTTATACCTTAAACCTGAATCATCAATCTCAGTGCTAATGGAATATAGAAAACGCTTTCCTCTGGAAGATCACTAAAAGGTCACAGTCTTGTTTTCCCCAGATAGATTTTCTGTCATATTATATACTAATGTTCTGCTGGGTAGAGAGATTACTGTCCTTCGGAGAATAATAGCCATCTCTCTATAGCTGTTACCCAGCTCTCCAGCTAGGCTGTGAGCTCCCCCAGAGACCACTTCAATCACTGGCATCAAATTTTGACAAATTTTGTCATTTTGAAACATAGATTAACAAAATTACCATATTCCTCAGTTTATGGCAAAGTCACTTTCATTCAGCACAGTACCATTTGTGCCATTGCACCTCTGCATCTATCCATTCTTTATGTTATCAATTTTGTCCTTTATCCTTCATCCAATTTTCCATCCTCTTCTCACCCTGATCTTCACAGTGTGCACATTACACCTAAAGGAAACCTCTCAAACTATTTTTCTATGTTCACTATTATGTACATGTGATACTGAGTCATATATGTATATAATATACAAATAATGCTCTAATTAATTATATGTCAATTTGTTTAAATCTAGTTTTATACTTTGATGGTGTGATGTCCACTGTATAATATCTGCACTTTGTTGTTTATTTCACTTAGTAAGGCTACCTGGTTTAACCCCATCCCTTTTCTCTCATAAGACTCTCTGAACCCATCGTGGAGGTTTTGCTCATTGGACCTACCCTGAAGGAGGAGTCCCAGGGCAGAAACCACATGTATGTCATTTTCCTGATCCCACTCCTTACACTGGTTCTGTCAGTTTTCAATTCCCAAAGTAAGAGAAGATTCTGATTTTTTCACATTTATACTAACATTTAACATAACCAGATTTTCTTCATTTTTGCCAATTTGGTGTCACTTTGGTAATATGCTATTTAAATTTGTGTATCTCAGCTTTTTAGTGAGGATAAGCCATTTTTGTTCAGTTGCTAGGCATTCTGAAGAGCTGCCTCATGGGCTCTACCTGCTTTCTGTTGGATTGTTGGCCTTTTCCTTCATGATTTTCAGTTCTTGTATGCTTAGACACTTAAAAGTAAATAAGTTTGTCATCTGTTTGCTATGTTTATCTTTGTAAAACAGAAACCACCACTTCCAAAGGAGTCAAGTCCATCCATCCTTCCCCTTAGTGTGCGTGAGTTTTGGTTCATAGTTAGAAAGACTTCTCTGCTTGAGTTTACAAGGTATTATTTATCTTTTCCTACTAAGTAAGATTCATTTCCTTACGGAACTTTAATCTATATGACACCATATTTTTGCGATGTGTAAGATGGGAACCAGCTTTATGCCTTTATATGTATACACAGTTCATTTATCCAACAGCACTTACCAAGCGCATCTTCTGTGTTATAACATAAGCACTGTTATCTCCTGTGTCTCTGAGCATACATGTGACTCTGTTGGGTGGTCTGAGCTATTTCACTGCTTTTATTCTGGTAGTATATTTTTCATTCATATAGTTTTAGATATTTTTTGAGACCAGATATCACTATATAGTTGAGGCTGGCCTTAAAGTCATGATCCTCTTACCTGAGCCCTGAGTGCTGGGATTATAGGAACATACCACTATACCTGGCCTTATGTGTTATTTTAAAGTCAGTTAACTATCTTATATTATGCTATGTTTCTACAGCTTAGTTAGTAAATTATTGTCCTAGTCTGTTTCTTCATTGCTGTGACAAAATACTCTGACTAATACTAACATGGGGAGGAAAGGGTTTATTCAGCTTATGTCTCTCAGGTCACAATTCACCAGGGAACCCAAGGGAGGAACTCAGGGCAGGAACCTGGAGGCAGGGACTGAAGCACAGGCCATGAAGGAATGCTGCTTACTGGCTTGCTCCCCTGGCCTTTGCTCAGCCTGTTTTCTTTCACAACACAGGCCCAACTTCCCAGGGGTGGCACCACCCATAGTGGGCTGGGCCCTCCCACATCATTCAACAATCAAGAAGATGCCCCATGGACATGGCCACAGGTCAGTTCAATGAAGGCAATTCCCAAATTGAGGCTCCCTCAACCCAGGTGAGTCAAGTTGACACTACAGCTATCCAGCATAATTATGAATTCCTATAATACATTTCTTTTTAATGTTTTTATTAATTTTTTGAGAATTTCATGCATGCATACAATGTGCTTTGATAATCTTTTGGTCTTTTTGAGACAGGATCTTCCTGTAGCCACAGCTGGCCTGGAACTTGGTATGTAGGCCAGGCTGGCTTCACTGTCACAGAGATCTGCCTGCCTCTGCCTCCTGTGTGCTGGGTTTAAAGACGTGTGCCACCATGCCCAGCTGCTTTGATTGTTTTCAACCCCTACTCTTTCCTCTAACGCCTCTCAAAGCAACCCCTCACCCTTCCCAACTTCACATCGTAATTTTTCTAGGAAACTAATTCTTATTTGTGCTGCCCATATAGTCATGGGTGTGGGATCATCCACTGGAGCATAGTTGACGTAGCAGTGCCCACACATTTAAAGAAAACTGACTCTACCTCTCTCATAGCCATCAACTGTCAATAGCACTTCAGGATTCCTGAGCCCCTCCCTCCTCCATGCTGGAATGTTGACTGGCTTGATCTTGTGCAGGGAACCACAGCTGCTGTGAGTTCATGACTATGTCTGTCATGTCCATAAGACAGTGTGGTCTACTCCTCCCGGACTTCAGCTCAGATCTTACAACCTTCCTGACACCTCTTCCATGATGGTCCCTTATATAATAGTAAATCATGAACTAGAAAATATTTCTTAATTCTCTCTAAGATTACTGTAAAAATAAAGCCTATTAGAGGAAACTGAATATACAGACTAACGTGTGGCAAGACTACTCCAAAAATTTAAAAATACACAATTAAATAAGATAAAAATGAAGTAGATTTTTTTTTTTTTTTTTTTGCTTTTGGAACAGGGTATGTTGCTAAAAGGCCCAAGAACATTTTAACTTTTAGCCAAAAAACTGGCTACTTTTCTTTGGGTGTCTTTTTACCCTAACTGTCTAGCCAATTCCTACTGCCTATTCTTATCACACCATCTTCTGAAGAGTTTGCCAAAATTACAAATAGGGAATTGGGACTCAGACCACTCTGGCTTTTTCCATGCTGAATAGGGGCACAGGATGTGGCAATTGGGGTACCCCTTCAGTGGGTCTATCTAAAAGACTTCCAAATTACATAACTCTTAACTGCAGAGAAAAAACTCCTGGTGCCTAGGAGATGTGAAGAAGTAAAGGCAAAGGTAGTTAGCATTAGACAGGGAACCAGAAAAAGTCAGAACAGGGAAAATTTCAAATGTCCAAATTAAAGTCATTGGAATTTCTTGACAAGGGCTTCCAAAAGCATTCATCTATCTGATTTCTCCTCATTTTTCTTTTGGTTTCCAAGGCTGGACTGGAGAGTGATGAACTCAGGATTTGTTTTCAGGCATATTGATAGCTGTTGGAGTGGCTAGAATCAGTCAGTTCTCTCTCAACTGGCCTCTAAGCAGGGAAAGAAACAAATTTAGCCATTATTTAACTTTTAGTGGGCTTGTCCCCCTTAGCTGCGGGTGGGCACTACAGTATTATAGACCAAGATTTGAAGTCTGTCATCTGAGTAGCATTTTCTTACTAGAAACAAAATCATCAATGAGAAATAATTGTCTAGATAACATCTTATAAGAACCTAAGTCTAATGTCTGGGAAGTGTAATCCATCCCTTGAACTCTCAAAAAAATATGAAGTAGAATTGGTATGGATATACTACATTTTTAATTTAAGGATTTTTTTTTTGAACAAGGAAGACTGAATTTGTGTGTAAAATTCCTCTGAAATCAGAACAAAGAGGGGAAACAAGCTACCCATGCAAAAGGACTAAGAAAAGCTGATGATGTTCATGAAGAGATACTGAAGCATTTTAAAAGTGGAAGAGTGGAGGGACAAAGACCCTCTGAGTTCCCAGTCCCCAGCATGCTAAGCAGCTACAGGCAGTGAAGACGAAGAATAAAATTGAAGCTACTGCAATCATATACTAAGAGCATGATGCTTTTAAAAATCATTGAGAAAGAAGCATTCTCAGAAATAAAACTGTAATGATAAAATAAATATTTGATAAAAGTGGCAGAAGATAAAAAGCAAATATTTTCCAAGAAAGTGACAAGAAAACAAACAGATGAAGTACAGGGGAAAAGAATCAATTTGAAATTTGGGAGGGCTGACATGTAAATATCCGAGTTCTGGGATATGAAGACAGATTAAAACGAAGGTTGATGAATGACAGTGAAGCCCTATGAATGGAGCTTTAGCAGAGCCCTGGGCTGCTGAGGTCCTGGGTTCAATACCACATCATACAGTCACATGTGGATGCACACATGTGCATTCACAATGAGAAATTAAATAATACTAGGACGATTCTTAATGGTTTTTAGCATGAGTCTTCAAATTAAAAGATTCTGTTTCAAACCTGACACAATTTAAGAAGGGAATTACTTAAAATTAACCACTGTGATATTTCAAAGGACTGTAGGAAAAGGTCAAAGAATATATGAAAAATGATGACTCAAAATGTCCACAGGTAAGAAACAATTCCTTCACTTTCCTAAAGAAAAAATATTTCCAATTAGATTTCTATATAACTTAATCAGTCTAAAGTATTTTTAGATAATAAAGCTTCAAGATATGTGGTTGCCCAATGTCATAATGCTTTCTAAGAATTGTTTTAGCTACTAAAATATAATAATAATAATAATAGTAATAATAATGACAGCTACACAGAAGTTTGAATGTGACTTAAAATTTTACAAAAGAAGCAAACAGTTTTTAGGTGAGTGAAAAGAGACAACTCCCGGATGGCCCTCAGATAGCAAGCCATATTCATATATGCGTGTTAGAGTCTCCAGGGGAAGAGTCTGGAGGGAATGAGAAATTGGTAAAGTTTGGAAGCATTGTGAGATTACCTTTCCTTCTGAAAGAGTGTCTCTACCTTGAATCTGAATGTCTCCCAAAGGCCTCCTGTTACAGGCTTGCTCTCAGTCTGTGGTTGTCTTGCCAGAGGGCAAAGCCTTTAGGAGGCAGAGTCCAGTAGAAGTAAGTTAGGTCATTATGGGCAGTGCCCTGAAAGAGATAATGGGACCTCTCTTTTCCTTCTCTTTCCTTACAGCCCCAGGGGGTGAAGAGGCCCCCTGGAGATATGAGATATTTCTGCTTCTGGAGATATTCCAGACCAGTTTCTCTCATTAGAGAAACAACGAAAGGAAGCCTTTCTTCCTTTGTGGATCATCTTAGGGTGTTTGTGTGCCACAGTGAGGAAAGCTGACTAAGACAAAAGTGAAGCATTTGTTTGATAGATTTATGAAGAAGTTTAATTTAAAATTCATTGACAGTTGAAACACTGATCAAATTCTCCTCTCACCCTGCGTGCTGCAGACCCTAGAAGGTATCACATGAGAAAATTTTGCCAAACTCCCAGTGAGTCTGCAGCTCCTGCTTTATTCAATCTGTTACAGAAAATAGAACTTGAAAATAAGCTTCCAAACTCATTCTATGAGTTAATAACCTTGGTGCCCAAACAGAACAAGCCAATTACAAGTAGAGAAAATGACAGACTGATTTCACGGGTGAACATACATTCAGAAACCAGAGATAGAGTGCTAGCTAATTAAACCCAATAGTGTAATTTTAAATTAATGAAACACAATGATTACATAGTTTATCCCAAGAATGCAAGGATGCATCTGGAGATATTCTGTATCAGTTTCTTTCATTAACAGGACATATCCCAGTGCAGTCTACAGCCTGAATGGACGGAAAGAAGAAATTCACTTGATCTTCTCAGTATACTCATAAAAATCATATTGACAGCTCAATGTTATATGCCTTGAAAAATCCATGGGAAAAAGTAATCTATAAGAATACATTATTGAATTTATGAAAATTGCCAAAGAAGAGACCAATGTATAAGAATAAATTGTATTCCTCCAAGTCAATGATAAGCACTGATAAAATAAAATAACAACATTCAGTTTACAATAGAAACGAAATTTGTAAAATATTTAGGATAATCTAAGAAAAAGCATTCATGAGATCTGCATGGTTTTAAATTCATTTTTAAAATAACTTCTAGATTCCAATGAAGTTGTAAAAAATATTCTGCACATTCTTTGACAATTCCCCTAATCCCCCTAACTGTGGTACCTTAGCACAACTGGAAAAGAGACACCAATGGAGTTCACTTACCTGATTCAGATCTCTCAGTTTTGTGTGTGTGTGTGTGTACACGTATATTAATATAAATATGTATATTAAAGCCCCCATATGTAAAGTCCCAGCTCACAACCCGTGGACATCTTTCCTGGACATCTTTCCCTGACTCCCTTCCCTTCCGCCTTTCCCCTTCCCCCTTCCCTTCCCTTCTCTTCCCTTCCCTTCCATCTTTCCCTTCGTGGACATCTTTCCGTTCCCGAGGGAAAGGTGCCCCATGCAAAATAAATCTCTGTCCCACTGAGAATTCCATCTGTGCCTCGGTGCCTTCATCCATCCGCTCATGCTCTCCATCCGCGCTGCTCACTCCCGCCCATTCTCTACCTATCAGATGGTGCCGTGACTCGGATCTTACTTGAAGGGACCTCACACGTAAAACTTTCGGACTCGCTTGTCGTTACTGGCCTCTGCGAACACCACTAATTCGGCATTAAGGTACACTTCCACCCTCTATCTCTCTCCCCTCTCCCGTTCCTTTCAGCTCTCTCTCCCTCTCTCCCCCTCTCTCTCTCCCCTTTCCCCTTCACTACTCTCTGCCAGTTCTCTTTTCATCTCCTTCCCAATCAAATTCAGTCACTCCCGGACCTCACTCACGGCCACTGGACAACACTGGTTTCTGCGACCGTTGAACTGCCCGGCACAGTTACTGTGTCTGTCCACGCCCACCTGGGAGTCAGACCTGCCTCCCCGTCGCACACAAATCCTTTTCCCTACCTCAGCTCCCTTCCCTTCCTTGCTCCTGCCATCTTTTCCCTTCCCCTAACATCTCATCTTCTCTCTCTCTCTCTCTCTCTCTCTCCCCCTCCCTCTCTCTCTCTCCTCTCCCTCCACTCACTGGCTACTCTGAGCTTCATCTAGGCCTCTCCATTCTTCTCCATTCGCCCATCTCGGCCTCCCGGCCCACTACCTTGTTTCCTTCTACTTTGGCTCCTACTGGCTGGTCACACACCACATTGCAGAACCTCTCCTAACTCGTTTTTACTCACTCAAAATCACATCGGTGTGTGGGAGGTTCCACCATGCCTTTGACTACAGGACGCTGTGGTCACTGGCAGGGACACGCACAACTCCTATTCCCCCCCCCCAGTGATTGCAGGGGGCTGCCCTG
>NW_008353482.1:1783426-1784121 GCF_000622305.1 Nannospalax galili | reverse complement strand
GTAACGGCAAGCAGTCTGAACTACCCTACATCCACGCCTTTCTTGACCTCCGTGCTAATCCCTCCCTCTGTGTCAAATGTTCTTCCCACCAGGTTCTCCTGGCTAAGGCAGCCCCACCAGATCCTGAAACTCCAGGGGCCTTTGCCCCTATCCCTCCTCCCTACCCCTCTGACTCTGCTTTTGATCCTTCTATACCTGATAACCTGCCCCCTATCAGAATCCAACCCCAGGACCCCCAAGCTCCCGAGCCTAAGGCACAACCAAGTCCTACCCTCCTACCACTATACCCTTCCTTGCCTTCCAGTCCAGGGGCCAGCCCAACTCCCCTCCCTTCTCTGCCTCAAACTCCCTCTCTGCAATCTTCCCCCTCCCTTCCTCAGCATTCTGAGTCTGACACTCACTCTCTTAATTCCCCTTTAATCAAGGAAATCCAAAATCTTAAACACCTCATTACCAAATACTCCCTAGTCTCCCCAAGTCTGACTTCTACCTCAAATACCCCATTTACCCCTCCTGTATCTGCTTCTACTTCAATTCCAGACCCGGCCTCAGACACCCCTGCCCCTACATCCTCTCATGGACAGGACACCCCTCCCATCTCTCCCACTTCAGCTTCCTCCCAGGACTCCCCTTCTCCTCTTCTGCCTCCTCCCAACCCCTCTCCCAGGTCAACCCATACCCGTTCCCACACCCAG
>NW_008353482.1:1725075-1780351 GCF_000622305.1 Nannospalax galili | reverse complement strand
CTCCCTTCCTTTCCCTTCCCTTCCCTTCCCTTCCCTTCCCTTCCCTTCCCTTCCATCTTTCCCTTCGTGGACATCTTTCCCTTCCCAAGGGAAAGGTGCCCTGTGCGAAATAAATCTGTGTCCCACTGAGAATTCCATCTGTGCCTCGGTGCCTTCACCCATCCGCTCGTGCCTCCTCCATCTGCGCTGCTCGCTCCCGCCCATTCTCTACCTATCAATAGCCTGAGGAGTGTGTTTGCTCTAGTGCAGTTTTGTCACATGTGAAAGCTTATCTCTATCTCAGCAATGAAGATATAGACCGCCCCCCACAGCCCTCAAATTGCCTTTTTGTAGTAATGCCTTTGCACCTACCCCCATGTCTCCTGCATCCCTAACCACTGGAATCCACTTTTCTGTTCTCCCTTTCTATGCATATGTCAATTAAGGTATGAGATATTGAGATTGCTTGAATGAGAATATCCCTCTTGGGTCTAGGAATTTGGACAATTGGTCCCCAGTTTGAAGCACTGTTTGGGGATGATCATGGAACCCCTAGAAGGTGTGGCCATGCTGAAGAAAGCACATCTCTGAAGAAGGCTGGTTTCAAGAGTATATAGAAATGCCCACTTCCACCCTGGATCCTCTGCTTCCTGCGCATGCTTGAAGGTGTGAGCACTCAGCTTTCTGTTCCGGGTACTCCTGCTGCCATGCCTCTCTTTGCATTGTGGACCCTCCCTCTGGATCCATAAGCCAAATAAAAGTTTCCTTCTGTAAGTGGCCTTGGACATGTTGTTTTATCACAGCAACAGACTACTACTGATATGAAGGATATTACATAGTCTTTGGAGGCTGGGCTTTCATGCACCCAGCCCAATTCCCTTGAGAGCTGTCCAAATTGCTGTGTACATCAATATATTTTTCCTTTGTATCACCTAAGTCCATAGTACAGACAGTCACAGTTGGTTTACCACTTTCCCAGTGAAAGACATTTGGTTTGTTTCTAGTATGGTGCTAGTAAAAATTGTTTCCATAAACATCCATGCACGGGGTGTTGTGGGAACATAAGTTTCCATTTATCATGAGTAAATGTCCATGAGTGTAATTACTGGTAATTATGTTTGCTATTTCAGTGCTGGAGATTAACTTTAGGGCTACATGCACAATAGACAAGTACTTTACTGGTGAGCTATCCCCCAACCCACGATGTCTGCTTACCTTTGTAAAAAATCATCCAGAATATTTCCAGGGTAATAGCAGCACTTCATATTCTTACCAGCAATGAAGAGCAGTTTTAAAAAATATAAACACAGCTAAGAGTGTGTTAATGAAACTGCAAACAGTAGGAAAAACACACACGTTGAAGCTCCTCTCATCATGATGCATGTTATAAGCCCAAGGCAATGGGGCTGGTGGGCACAGACAGAGACCACCAAACTGAGATAAAATAAACTGACTCCCTTCATGAGTTTATTTCATGCATTGTTATAATAGTGATTGATATCCCACTAATACAAATATCAGATTCAAATAAAGCAACAAAGAAAGATTAATTTTGATGTCTTTTACTCTAAACACATATAAGATAATAAAGAAATGTAAAGTTATAAATGTGCAGGCACCAGGGAAACATACCTGTGGTTGAGAAATCTAGGTAAACAAAGGCTGAAGAGTCCGTGGAAGCCTCTGCCTCCTGGGAAAAATGAGACATGAGTCCTGTTGGGCTGTGGAATTATGCTACCATTGGAAGTAACCGTCCACCTAGAGTTTCACGTATAGTTTTAAATTTTTTATAAGAATTATGGGAAGATTTTGTAGATTTCAATACCATTTTTGGGTGTCTCCTGATTCCCTGTGGATACCAGAGATGGAAATGGTGAAGTCCCAATTCCAGACAATCTCAGTTGTAAAATCGGACAACCTGGAACCCCTGATGTCTCAGAACACAAGGAACCAAGGACCTCCCAAAGCATGTTTGACTTTGGCAGAGGGAAATGATGGATGTCTAGGAGGATGAGACATTCAGTGAGATTATAAGGTGAGAGTTGGCGGTGTGCCTCAGTGGTAGACCATGTGTGCAGCATGTACCAGGTCCCAGGTCGAGTCCTTGGCACTGGGAACAGAAAACAAGGAACTAAGGCAGGTACAATTTTATGGGTAGGTGTTGTGAAGCAGTTTCTTCTGAACTGAAACAGTCCCTCTTAGAATGTTCAGTGAGCTCATGAGACTCTGGAAATAAACCTCTAAAGTTCTGGAGAACTGAAACTTCCAAGATTCGCAGGGACCCTGCTAAAGATTATAGAAGTGGTAACAGCTGTCTGTCCTGTCAAACTGTTTGGAGGAGACTCTCTGACCTGTCAAGCTGCTTGTAAACTGTGCAGAGAGTTCCAAGGTCACAATGTTCATAAGTTAGCATCCAAGCTGGGGTGAGCTTTTCAGAGATATGGTTGCTTTTAAGTCCCCCATGCTCCTGTAAGTGACCCCCTTACCCAAACTTCTGTAAGAAACTCCAACAGACTCTTTAGTTTGTCTAGTTGGACTTCAGTGGAATTATTTATTTGGTCTCTCATTGGTTCCCCATCTGAGATGGCTAGACCTTTACTTATGTCTCTTGAGGAAAAGTCTCACACAACAGTAGGTGATGAGTGCTCAGAAGAGGATTCTGTGTGGGGGATAATGTTCTATGATTGCTGTCTAGATTTTTTTCTTCTTTTTGGGGTACTAGCAATTGAACACAGGGCTTTGTGGATACCAGGTGAGCATTCTCCTGCTGAAGTATTTTATTTTTGGGTTTGTCAGTGACCTGGAGATTCAGTTCCTGTGTGGCACACTGTCTTGCTGCCTTCACAGAATGAGTTCTCAGCACCCTCCCTCACTTCACAGCTATTCAACAGCTACAACCACCAGGGAGGAGGACCTGCACTGGGCATTCAGGCATGGGATGCACACACGCAAATAGATGGAGCATGGGTTGGGCTTCTAGGGCCTGTGAAGATCTATACATACCTCACAAGCATCCCTTTGTCAGCAAGTGCAACACTGAACAGTGGTACCTTACCAAGACATGTTGGGAGAGGACAGAGAAGGGAAGAAAAAGCTTCTTTTACTTTATTCTTTTCTGAACAAGGATCCCTTTAATTTTGTGCTTGGCCCGTTAAATTACACAGCAAGCTTAATGATGGTCACATTCTGGAAATTTCAGCAGGCCAGGAATAGAGATGGGTGAAGGTTAGCAATGCACACGACAAAAGTGTCATAATGAAGCCCGTTATTCTGTATGCTAACAAAAATTAATGTAAAAAGAACAGAGTAATAGGCCACAATTTTAAAGGAAGTGAAAATGAAGTGAGGGCAAGGAGGCTCATAGTAAGTTCTCGCTGGGTTAATCCCAATAACAAAGATCAACCTCACTTCCAGGACAAAGCTCACAGTAAGAGAAAGCTGGTGTGAACATCATGCAGACTGAGTTGGACAGGGACAACAGAGATAAGAAGAGCCCAGACACAGGTCTGGTATAGTGTTATTTATGACACCCTTGGCCCTTTTAAACCTCGTGCTGGAATTCAGTCCCCTTTGTGCAGTGTCAGAAAGGTTTGAGGCTGGAGAGGTAGCCAAGTGGGTAAGAATAATTGTTATGCAAGTGTGGGGATTTGAGTTTGAATCTCCAGCACTCATGTAAATACTGGACATGACCATGCCTGTCCTGTAACTGCAGTGCTGTGGCAGGGAGAGAGGAGGATCATTGGGTCTTGCTGGCTGTCAAACCCTGTCTCAAAGGAATAAAGCAAGGAGTGATAGAACATGACACCTGACACCCTGCTTTGTCCTCTGTTTGTATGCATGGTCCTGTACCCACCAACACAGGTGTGCCTACATCACACATCACATGAATTTCCCCCTCCCCACCCCTGATGTAAGGAGGGGGAAATTAATCTGACTGTATTTCTTAAAGGTGGGGTCTATGGGGGATGAAAAGGATTAGATAAAGCCAACAGGGTAGACCCTCATAACTGAATAGTAGTGGCTTTGTAAGAAGAGGGAGACAAGAGTACTTATGCATGTGCAACCACATAGACATTCCATGGCTCACCAAGAACTGACTTGCTCCAGCTCTGGACTCTGTCAGCAAATAGGCTATGCCCAGTTATGGAAAACTGAGCTTGGACCTCCATAACTATGAGCCCAAATAAACCTCTTTATAACTTTCCCAGTCTATGATTTAGTGACCATAGCAACAGAAAATGGACTAAGAAAGGACAGTAACATAATCAGAATATTTCTGAAAACCAGATGCCATAGTTTCTATTGTGTTTCAGAAACAGTATCTGTCAGGACTCCAATCAAGGAAAGAACCACTGATGAGTAACTGTGTGCCCTTCCCTGGAGCTGGGCAGCAGTCAAGAGAGGAACCTATCTGCTCAGTGAAAATGCGCAAGAACAATCTGGAACTCAGGAGTGTGCTTGTGTGCTTGGATGGAGATCTGTGTTTGATTTGCGCCTCACTGGCATTTATATCCTACAGAAGTTATTGCTCTTGTCACAGAGCTAAATGCAAGCTTAGCTAGACACTGAGGATGCTGGGGGTGGGGTGCTGGGGGAAGGAGGGTGTGGCTCCTGCTTCATGCCAAGATCTGCAAGCTTCAAATGGCTGTTGTTTCACTCCCTCCTTCCAAGAAGTCCTTTGCTCTAACAAAATGTTTACAGCAAGAGGGTTCTGGGAAACAGTTTAGTCATGTTAATTAGATTCCTTGCAACTTTACCACAATACTTCTGAACGTGTTAACCAGGGAATCATACTTCCATCATGAAAGATTAAAAGAACCAGTTTCATTTCAGTAAAGCCAATAATATGAAAATACTGAGGACTTATTAAAAAGATTTTATTGTTAAAAGACACTAAAAAGGAATAAAGAACAGTAAACAAAATTTGAATATTTTGATGAAATATTTAAAGTATCTCAACAGATGCAACCTATATCCTGGTACTTTAAAATTATTTATTAAGAAAATAGATACAAAATATGATAAAATAACAAAAATTAGGTGCTAGGACTTAGGGATAAGAGCATTCTAGAAGGAGCATTGTTTATAAGTGAACATGGGACCAATGTAAGTAACCACATTAGGTAACTTCCTAAGAAAAAGGAAGAACAGAAAAACCTTTTTAAAGAAGATAAAGAATTGAGAAAAAGTTGATAATGTGAAGGAATCCTGCCATTGCCAGCAATAAAACAAGAAAAAGGAAAAAAGAAACATAAAGCTCAAAAGAAAAATCGGAATAAACTTGAAGGATATATACATAATACAACCTGAAGGCTTGGAACCCTAGAATGGAAGCACCTTTGCGCCCCTTGGGAAGGCAGCCCAGAACATCTAACTTTAGGATATGCAACTTTAGTATTTGACTTTAAAGTAAAAAAAAAAAAAATGTCCTTTGAGTTTCCAAGAGAAAAGAATATGAAGTAGAAAAATATAAAATAAAAAGAAAATTAGATTGCCATCAGACTTTTCAAGAGTTACACTCCATGGCAGAAGGCAATGAATAATATATTTCAAGATGCTAAGTTTTTAAATAAATGAGTCAAGGTTTTTTATGTCTGGGCAAAGTGATTTTCAAGTAGAGTGGGAGCAAACTGTCATCAGTGTGCAGAAACTTTGTGAACATTTTCCAGGAATTCTGTCGTATGAATGGACTAAGAACAAGCTTTAAATAATAAGATTACTGGAGAGACATTGTATAAAGTCTGTTGGACAGCATTAAATGTGTCTTTCTCCCTAGAGAAGATTAGGTGGCTGATATGAGGCAGAGGGTATAGTGAGCAATAGCTACGTGCTTTGACAGAGGACAAATAGTCAAATGTTCTACAAGAAAAAAAAAAAAGAGAAAATGGAAAACAGTTTTACAAAGCACATTTAAAATACTTATCAATAATCATGCTGTTGATAGTATTGCTGTTGATAGTCAGACTATGCTTTGCTTAGAACATGAGATAGAGTCAATGAACAATATATGCATTAAGCAATTTGATTATTCATGCTCTCTGAGAACCAGGACTTGTAGGCACTGCAAATTTAAGATAAAAACTTAGGAAATCAGTCCTGCATTTGAGCTCATGAGGTATCTCATCAAGATAGATGGACATGTAGGTAGATGAAAAAAATGGGGAGATAGATAATCTTTAATCTATTCACCAAAGTTGCCTAAAATAGCATCTATAGCTAGCTAAGGGAAACTAGAATTTTAAAGAGATGGTTGAAATGGCTAATTCCTGGTATAGGGAAAGAAAAGTACAAAATGAACAGATGAGTTCAGAATATCTTCTAATAATTAAAGAGTAAGGGCATTGACAAAAGGGCCATGTTAAAAGGACTTGAGAGGCTACCTGAATGATCATTCAGTCATCAAAGACTGGACAATCTGAATAGTGGTAAAGAAAATGACAGTAATCAAATAGATCACAGAGGCACACATCTGTGGGCTCATATCGATGTTCTGTATTAATACAGATCTGCCAAGACAGGACTAAATTTTAAAGGGGTAGTGTCGGGAGCCGCTAATCATTGAGCTGTTGGCAGCCTCATTTACTGAGTTTGTGTCATGCAAACCAGTACTTAACCTGCCCATTCAGGAGGAAGAAGTGTTTCTGGAGAGCCTCACAATTCACAATACCTGACCTTGAGGCATTAGTGGTAAACAAAAGGATCCAAGAAGCCTTTGATCTGACTGCTCCCTGACCCTCAGGTACAGGTGGGGAAATACAGCAATTGTAACTAATTGAGTTCTTCTGTATAAAAAGACAGAACTGAAATAAATCGAGGCTGCAGTATTCACTGTGAGCCCTCCCAAGAAGCGTCTTTCCTGTCTTCTTTTATTTCTTTCAATCCTCACTCCCCCTTTCAGGTACTGTCCGTTTTGGCCGGCTGGCACTGGCAGGGTAGAAGAAATGACTATGTAGGAGAAATAGGAAGTGAGTCAGAGAGGATTGGGAGAGCTACCAGACCTCAATGTATGCCTGCATATAAGGGTGAGAGGGAGAAAAGCTTGCATGAAAGAGTCTTAGGTTCAGGGATTTTGGGAGCTTTTGAGTCAAAGTTGATTGTCAGGACAGTTCAGCATCTCCCAAAAATATGAAACAAGATGTCAAGTTACAGCTCAAACAGAACATATTGATGTTCTGTATTAATACAAATCTGCCAAGACAGATCCCTTGATTTGGTCCCTTGATTTCTTGTTAAATTGTTACCTGAAATTAGAGATCTGCTTGGGTATGCAGTACACACACACACACACACACACACACACACACACACACACCACATATACGCCCTTAATTAACTAATCTTATAGGATACTAAGGAATAAGTTTACTGTTTTGAAGTCTTATACATAAAGGGAATATCTGTCTTGCTTTTTCTATGCAAACTATCAATGGGAATCTAAATGGGAGGTATGAGGATACATTTAAAAGAAGGAGGAATCATGGAGTTGAAGCATCATCATTTTTTAGCATCTATAACTTAAAAACCCAAGTACTGCCAGCCAAGAACCTATAACTGCCGGTCACAAAAAGAAAGATATGTTGACATTATGTGCCTCCTGACAATGAATACAGCAGCAACAACAAAGCAGTCTTCCTCTCCAAGAGAAATGTGAAACAGATTAAGTTTATAGATTCGACTACTAATTTTAAGGAAACCTAGAGGGCAAATGGAAATGTCAGACTTCACTAGAACATAGTCATCAGAATCATTATGCTACAGATTGGTTTCTTCAACAAAAAAATACTGAGGTTAAAAAGATACAGAGGGATAGGAGATGTTTTTAAAAGTCATGCTGAGATAATCTATGCTGTTTAGGGCCCCTCAGCTAGATACCAAAGGTATAATGAAAAGTCAGAGGGAACTTGCATAAAATCTAGAGTGGAAGTCACTTTTGTGAGGGTAACTTGATTCTTCTAGGGTGACCACATACTTCCTCATTTATAGTGGAGATTTAAAGGACATTTATGTTATCATACCTCTTCAAATAGTGCATTGAGATAAAGTTTCCTGTATTAATGACTTTCACAATAAAAATTTGAATTATGAATAGAAAGCAGACATCTACAGTGATATAACAACAGAGAATTGAGTTTAGAAAGACTCTCACTAATACTGATGATGTTTGCCCTCAAGAAGAGCAAGTAGAGAAAGGAGAGTGATTTAATAAACATGATGTTGATAAAACTAAATATTGCATATCCAAATTCTGTTGACAACCTTATCTAAGTAGGAGATACAGAAATAATTCTGGAAAACTGGTTCTAATCTTCCTATCCCATAGAACACAGCCAGAGCACTTGAGAACACTGAACAATTTGTGAGGAGATCAGAACAAAGCACCAGAATACAAGGTATGATGGACTTTTGGTGAATTTCACAGTTTTCATCCCTTGTATAGTTTGTGGTCTGAATTTGATGTAATTGGAAAACTAGAATTAAGCACTATGATACAAACTTAGTGCTCCAGAAGAAAGCTTCTAGCTTGGCCTCAAAGACCAGGAAAGAGAAATCTCAAGAGGATGAGAGACATCCCTTCTTTTCTCCTCTCCAATTTCTCAGTCCTTGCACTCTGACCCCCAGGCATTGTCTAATGTGCTAGTAGTGATGGAATTCTGCAGGAGCAGAAACTTCCTCTGACTTTTGCTGTTGTAGTTACATGCAGGGGTTGCAGAACCCATCCCATGTGTTTGTTTTCCCCCTGCTCTTTATGGGTCTTCTAGAATTTGTAATTGTGGAATTGGACAATTTCAGGCTTGAAAACTAGAAAGGGGAATCCCACTAAATGAGATAATACTGAAGAGATAGCAGAGAACCCTGCTCATGAGAGTGAGAAGTACAGCTGTTTATCAACTCCTGGACTCAACTTCTATCAAGTGCTCCATGGATCTCATCCTAACCAGTAGATTAAAAGCTTTGAGAACTGAGATAACCTATAGACCTGGGTGTAGGTCTCTGAGAGACCATTGGGGACACCAGGTCCAGAACAAATTTGCATGAAATTTTCAGGCTTGGGAAACCAGAATGATCCTGGAACCAGAGCTTCTCTATGGCTAAAACCTAAATATCATCCTTCTTCTCAGGATTTAAACAAGACCCAGAGTCTCACAACCTGATATTCAAAATATGTAGGGTAAAAATCCAAAATTATTCTGCCCATGAAGAAGCACAAAACCCTCCAATTTCATTATAAGATAATCAACAGTCATACACAAATAGGAGTTGACATTGTCTAACAAGCATTCAAAAGGAAATTTCAAGCTACAAATTCAATAGCTTATTGTAATGATTCAGTAGTTAAATGGAAATGACAAGGGAAAGGATAAAGGAATTGAAGATAGAACAATAGAAATGGTCCAACTTGAATCACACTCAGTGGGAAAACTAATAGAGCCTAAGAGATAGAGTCAGAGGACTCACACAAATAAGTAGGATGAAATGTATGTCCAATAAAAAGGTCAGAGTTCTGAGTAGATGCTTCATAAAAGAAGATATTTCAACAGTCAGTAAGTATACTGAACTCTATCGAATATAATCAGTTATTAAGAAAATTGTTAACACTACAGATACCTCCCCAAATATTTGAAATAAAGGTATGAGATGAAGTGTTCATAAGGGCACAGAATGATCATATTCAACAGAAATGCCTATACTCAACAAAAGATAAAGTCCAAGTGTGCTCATAGCAGCATCCTTTTTAATTCTCCAAACTGGAGCTTACCCCAGTACCCATAGGAGATAGAGGATATTTGTTAAATTCACACAAGGGAGCAGTATACAGTAAAGAGTCAATACAATAAACTACAAACATAATGTAGGGTAATACATTGCAACATTACAAACTTAACTTTAAGCAAAACTGGCGGGCATGAAAAGAGCAGGCTGTGAAATTCCATCTATGCAATTCAATAATAGGTAGAATTATCTACGATGTTAGGCAGTAAGATGATACTAGCTTTGAGGGGTAGAAACAGGGATGAGGCAATTGAAGGCGTGTTTGGGGGGTGCTTGCAGTATTCATTTTCTGGTTGTTAATGCAAGTATTATAGATTTATGGCTTTCCTATTTTTATGTGATGCTTTCATAGAAAATTCATAAAATTATCCCTTCTTACAAAGGAAATACCAGGCTAGATAGTTTAGCAAGAAGTTTTCTCATGATTTCAGGATATAACACAAAGCTTAAACAAACTCAGACTTTAGGAAATGGTGAAGAATTCCCAGCTCATTTTATCAGGCCAGCATAATCTTGATATCAAAGCTTCTATGTTTATTATTAATACAAGAAAATCCCCAGTGTGCTCCTTTTGATAAATATGGATGTAATGTTCTAAAGAAAACATTCGCAAAAAATCAACATTACATTATAATGCAATGATACTCTGAAACCAAATGGGTTATTTTTCAGCAGTACCAGGAAAGGGGCTGGTAAGTAGAATGGTAAGTAGAATGTCTCTAACTCATTCCTCCTTCTTGAAGATAGCTTAATTTTTACTTATTATTTTTATTGAATTTTTGTGATTTACATACAATATAATTTGATGCTCCCCCATTCACACCTCTACTTATTGCCCCTTGCCCAATTTAATGTTCTCTCTCATATATATATTCCACCAGCTGAGCTACATCCTCAGCCCTTGGTTTTGTCTTTTGTGTGACAGGGTTTTACTATTGTAGCTCAGGCTGTCCTTGAAATCTTGGCAATTCCTCTGCCTCAGCCTCTGGAGAACTGACATTATAAGCATGAGCCAACCCACCTGTCTGCTTCCTGCTCAGGACTGGTGGACAGTTTGTTGAAATTCAGGGAGTACCACTTATTGTAACCATAGGTCCAGGTCTAAAATAACCTAACCATTGCCTTTAACCTAACATTAGGCCTAATCCTAAACCTAACCCTAAAACTACCCCTCTACTTGACCTAACCATAAACTCAGATATAAAGCTTTGATCTACCCCTAACCTAAACCTAGCCCTAAACCTAACATTAAAACTAAACTAAACCTAACCATAGCCTTAACTCTAACCATAAAACTAGAACTATCTCTAAAAATAAACCATCCTTAATGTAACCCTATCACTAAACCTTAATCCAATCCTAACCCTAATTATAACACTATCTCTATAAAGCTCTTTCTTCTCAAATAAGCTGGGATAGATTCTGCTATTTTCAACTGAAAGTTTTGGTTATAGAAGTTCATGGGGAGGGAAATAGAAGGGATGATTCATCATATGACACATTTGAAAACACTTTGTAAAACAATAGGGAGTAAGAGGCTGCTTATATAACATGAGGCCGATGGTTACAGTTAGGGTTAGGGTTAGAGGTAGGTTTCGGTTTAATGTTTGGCTTAGTGCTGTGTTTACAGTTAGGGATTTTATCCTAAGGAGTGAATCCCCTGAATGTTTTGAAGAGAGTTTTCACCATGATGGACTTGAATTATGAGCCAAAATAAACCCTTTCCTCATTAAGTTGTTTTTGTCAGTATATTTTATTACAGAAACAGGAAAAGAAACCAAAAGAGAAACTGGTACTAAGAAATGAGGCCATTGTTGAAAAAAACCTGGGCATTTAATTTTTAGGCCTCTAAAACTGGTCTGAAGGTGAAATGTGGAATTATTTGGAAATTTGGGCTAGAAAAGTCCTTGAATACTGTAAACACAGCTTAATGGGCCATTCTAGCAAGAACGTGAAAGAAAATAATATGCAAGAATCTTGTGACACCATAAAAAAGACCAAACTTATGAATCATAGGCATACAGGAAGGAGAAGAATCTCAGGATAATGGTATGGACCAGATCTTCAATGGGATTATAGAAGAAAATTTCCCCAAATTAAAGAAAGACATGCCTACTACAAATACAAGAAGCATATAGAACACCAAACAGACAGGACCAGAAAAGAAACTCTCCACGGCACATCACAGTAAAAACCACTGCTGACTTACAATCATTTTATCCCATTCCTAGAAATCCTGATTTACTAATGTAGGGTGATGCCTGGGAAATCTGTTAACTAAAAGTTCTACCAGGTGATTTTGATGCAATCAATAAAAAGTCAATGATTTGGTGAAGATTCTTTGCTTGTATTTGATAGGAGAGCCAAGGAGAAAAGGAAAATTTTAAGCTCAGTCATGGAAAAGTTCAAGGTTGCTGGTTCTGAGTATGACTTGGTCTGAGTAAAAGATGTTGTAGGCTGTAGAGATGGCTCAGCCATTAAGAACACTGACTGTTCTTGCAGAATACCCGGGTTCGAATCCCAGCAGGCACATGGCAGTTAACAACTGTCTGTAACTTGAGTCCCAGGGGATCTGACAGCCTCTTCTGACCTCCGAGGGCATTGCATGACATGGGTACACTTACCTACATGCAGGCAATACACGCATAGACATTAAAAAAAAAGTGACTCCTTGGTCATTATCTAGTTTGGTTGTCTGTCCCTCAGGGATGTTTCTACGGCTTAAATATGCTGAGATGGAAACCACCAAATCACCCCTCCCTGTAACTTTACATGAGTAAAAGAGCTGCTGTTGGAGATATTGTGTACTTGACATTGCCCCTGCCCATCACAAAATACCCATCTTCTCCAGCATGTTGGACACCACCATATAGCATGAGCTGTGACCAATCAAACACATACTAACAATTTTTAAATTGTGTGTATGTGTGCTCATGCCTGTCTACATGTGTTATGTGGACATGGGCATGCCATAGGCATACACATGGAGGTCAGCAGATCTTCACCTTTGACCATTTTTAGAGGCCTAAAAATCACATGGCCAGGTTTTTTTTTCACATGGCCCTATTTAATGCTCTCTCTCTCTCTCTCTCTCTCTCTTTGTAAGGTTTTGCTGTTATTACCACAGTCAAATACCAGAACTTTCTCAGTCTTCAGCCCATTCATATATATATATATATATATATATATATATATATATATCCTATAAACTCTGATTACTGTCCCCAAATGTGCTTCAATGTGGATCTATCCACTGGAGCCTGATTAACCTACCAAGATACCAAGAGCCCCATATTTGAAAGAGACTGTTTCTGCCCCTCACAGCAGCCATCAGTTGTTACTATTTCCTTAGGTTGGGTTGAGATTTCTTACTCACTTCCTCATGTCTATGTTGGGATTTTGTCTGGTTTGAGCTTGCTTGGCACTTGTGCATGCTGTCACCATTCCTGTGAGTTCATATGAGTGGCTGACCAGCTGTCTGAAAGACTCTCTTTCCTTGTGGTCATTTGCCACCTCTGGCTTTTTCCACTCCTACTTCCAAAATGATCCCTGAGCCTTGGGAGGCAAAGTTTGCTATAGGTATCTTATTCAGGTATGAAGAGTCTGCAGCCTCTTGTTCTTAGAAATAGTTTTAATCTTGATCAAAACTTCTGGCCCAGGGCTGTAGAGATAGCTCAGCAGTTAAGAGTCATACTGCTCTTGCAGAGGACCAAAGTTCAGATGCCAACACTCATGCCAGTAGCCTCACAACTGCCTATAATTCCAGTTCCAGGTGATCCAATGCCCTCCTTTGGTCTCCAAAGGCACCTGTACTCATGTGTACAATCTCTCTCTCTCTCTCTCTCTCTCTCTCTCTCTCTCTCTCTCACAAATATAATTAAAAATAAAATAAGTCTTAAAATTAAATAAGTGAAGATGGCTAATGGCATTTACCAGGTGTGCAATAAATAAAGAAAGCAAGTGCTTCTCAGCACTGGCTGCTGGCCCACGGTCTCTCTTAGGATGGTGCCCAATTTGTGCATAATGTTTACTGGAAGCAGATCTGCAGTTTCAGTGCTGAAGATTTGTGAAATACAATAGAAGTTTCTCATGTAGGCAATACTGTATGATCAGACTTGTAGGATGTAAAAACTGAGTGACATCAAAATTCAGCTGCTTTCTTGTGCTAACTTGCCCCTATGCAGTTATCACCCATCACTCTGAAAGCAGAGTTCACTCAAGAAGGAAAGGGGACCAGGGGTGCCAAGTCTGAACAAATTGGGACTCCCAGAAGACAGTGTGGCATAGGTGTCTGGATTCATAACCTTCACTAATCATCAGAAATCCTCTGTGCGGCATACAACTGAAAATGTGGAATTTTGTAGTGTTACAAGAAAACACAATTGTAACTTGAATAGTAATGGATAAAAAGAAAAGAAAAAAGAAAAAAGAAAAAAAAAACTGTCCAAGGACCAGCATTCTGCAGATTCTTAATCTCTACATTTTTTTTTCTTGGTCCTCTGTTGCATGAGGGAACTTCATTAATGAGAACTGAAAGATTCATTAGTGTCTTCTTCTTTGCCCGTTTTGTGTGTCTTGGTGTAAAGCTTGCTTTGTAGGTGTGTTGCTTAGCCCTGGGCAAGTCATAGACAATGTCTGTGTATGATCAGATGTGGTACTTGGTCTCTGACTGGTGCAAAATAAGCTTCTTTGATGAGTGGTGACTGGGATATTTGTCTGTAAATATAAGGATACATATTTTGTACATAGTAAAAAATCACATTTGTCTAGGGATGTGGCAATCTTGCAGTTTTCTCTAAGATCTAGGACCACTCCAGCCATGTGTATTTGGTTATGTTTACATTACCACACTTGAGTTTCCTCCTGTTGAGTGGACTTTTAGTCCAATTACATAGCTGTTGATTGCCCCCAAGATAAACGTGCCACTACTGCACCAATGTCATATGTTGTGCTGGCCATTGATGTGGTTATTTGGTCTTGTCCCACCCAGAGTTCAGGGACCATCACAGAAGAGGGTCTGGAGATTGTAAGAGCCAGGGAGGAGCTGCATGTTCATATGGAAATAAGGTCCTACAAGCTCTTGGTACCCTGCTCATATGATTCTATGGCAATGGTGTCAGCATATACAAGTACCATGCAAACTCAGGCAGACAAAAACCCAGCATAGAACTAGGGAAATGAACAGCAGACCCCAATCTTAGCTGAAGAAGTATTGGTAACTCATTGCTGCTGGGTGAAGAAGAACTGATCTTCCTAAACAAGGGACTCTAGATAGGCTGACTAGACCTCAGTGCATGGACTTGCACTGGGGAATGTCTGGGAAACTGACTTGACACAATGGGCCTTAACATGGATGACAGAGTATATAGGTTCCAGTGTGGAGGGGACACAACAGGAGAGTTTCAGTGGACACAGGGGTATAAAGATGATTAAGATTGTTTTAGATATTCTGTATGAAATACACAAAATTTCAATAAAAACAATAAGAAAAAAAGGAGAAAGCCAATAATCTCTTAATAAATGTTTCAAATATTCTATGTTCACTCATGTTTCTAAAAAATCAGTAAAACATCCTGCTCGAGTAAGCTTAGAAGAGAAGCTGGGCATGGTGGTGCATGCCTTTAGTTCCAGCACTTGGGAGGCAGAGGCAGGCAGATCTCTGTGAGATTCAGGGCAGCCTGATCTACATAGTGAGTTCTAGGCCAGCTGGGGCTATAAGGAGACTCTGTCTTAAAAAAAATGAAAGAAGGGAGTTGAACATGTTTCCATATATGTGTGTATGAATCTCTGTGTGTGTGTGTGTATGTGTGTGTGTGTGTGTGTGTGTGTGTGTGTATGTGTGTTTCTGTGTCTGTGTGTCTGTGTGTAGACCAGAGGTTGATCCAGGTGTTTTCCTTGATTGTTCTCCACCTTTTATTTTATTTTATTTTTTTTTGAGACAGGATCGCTCATTGAACCTGGAGCTCATTGATTTGGCTAGGCTGCCTGGCCAATAAGCTCCAAGTTTCCACCTGTTGGTACAAATCCCACCCCCACAATCTTGCCAGCACTGGGGTTCCAGATATGCGCCATTATGCTGGCTTTTACATGAATACTGGGGATCCAAACTCAGATTTTAATGAATGCTTGGTAGGCACTTTACCATCTGATCATTTCCCAATTCCTTTAAAAATATTTTTATTATTTCTATTTAAGTGAATGAATGTATTGCCTGCATGTATGCAAGTGCATCTGTGTCCTGAAATACCCACAGAAGTCAGAAGACAGCATTGGATTCCCTGGAACCGGAGTTATGGATGGTTGTTAGTCGTGACATGGGTGCTGGGAACTGAACCCAGGTCCTCTGCAAAAGCAGCCAGTTCTCTTAACCACTGCATCATCTCTCTAGTCCTGAATTTCTTGTGAAAACAATTGTTTGAAAAACAATTTTTTGAACTAGAGAAATGGAAAACTGTAACTAATATTTTTCTGTTTTGTTGCTGTGATTTCAATTATGTTTCTTCCAAGTAGATATATTGAATTAAAGGCTTAGCTACTGCTACTTCTGAATGTGACATTATGAAGAAGTAGAGTCTTTGCAAATGTAATAAAGTTAAGAGAAAGATGTTCATTAAGGATTTGGGTCTATAGTTTCTTTTTTGGTTGTATCTTTATAACTAAATCTGGCTTTGGTATTAGAGTGATGCTAGCTTCATAGAAGGAATTTGGAAGTTCTCCCTCTATTTCTATCTTTTTGAATAAATTAAGTAGTATTTGATGTAGATCTTCTTTAAATGTCTGGTAGAATTCTGCTGTAAATCCATCTGGTCGTTGGCCTTTTTTTTAGCTGGGAGGTTTTGTATTACTGTTCAGTTTTCTTATGTGTTATGGGTCTGTTTAAGCTGTTGCTCTCTTCTTGGTTTAGTTTTCTTGGTTCCTGTGCTTTTAGATACCCATCCATTTCTTTTAGGTTTTCAAATTTAGTAGCGCATTGGTTTTTAAAGTATTCCCTTACAATGTTCTGGATCTTTTTGGTGTCTGTTGTGATGTTTCCCCTTTCATTTCTGATTTTGTTGATTTGGAGGTGCTCTTTCTTTCTTTTGGTTAACTGGGCTAGCAGTCTGTCAATCTTGTTTATCTTTTTCAAAGAACCAGCTCTTGGATTCGTTGAGTCTTTGTATTGTTTTCTTTGTTCCTATTTCATTAATTTCTGCTCTGATTTTTGTTATTTCTTCTTGTCTGCTGAGTTTGGGCTTCATTTGCTGTTGCTTTTCAAGTGCCTTGAGTTTTGATGTTAGGTCATTTATTTGTGTTCTTTCTGATTTTTTAATGTAGGCACTTAGAGCTATAAACTTCCTTATAAGTCAGTATGTATCCAGACATAACTACAGGAACCAGGATGAAATATAACCAGGGAAGTAAAGGAAAAGAAAGAACCTGAAAGAGAAGAACAGTAGGAAACAGGCATTAATAAGGGAAATATGGACAAAAATGGGATTATTTTAAGGGGAGGGGTGAGGGAGGGTTATACAAGGAACCTTGGGGATAAAGGGAAAAAAAGAGCTCAAGACAGGTCGGACCATAGGAGAAGGGTATTATTAAGGAAGAAATGGGAAAAATGGGGGCACTTTAAATGGGAAAACCATGGTGGAAGGGTTAAACAATGAGAGAGATAAATAATGCCTAGCTAGTTTTAAAAAACCAAAGGGAACCATATTAATTGAACAACCTACTGACAACTAGCCCAAGGAATGTAATACATATCTAGGCAAGGTTTATCTGAGAACATTTGGTCTTTTCTCAAGCTTCATCTACATAACACATGGTAATTAAAAGTATCAGACTGTTGGAACTAACTGTCTTGGATGTCTAACAGCCATACTTTGAGGCATATACTAATTTGGTCAGAGGGACATAAAGGACAGTTTTTGCTCCTTACTCTCCTAGGTCAATTAAGCTCCAGGGGACTATGAGCATCTATCAAAATGTCCTGTAACTGTGGTGTGTCACTTGTCCTCTTGATCAAGGAGGCCACGGAGATCCCACCAAATGGACTTGAACCAGTGTCCCGTCTACAAAGAGGAGGGTCAAACAGAGGAAACATTTCCCCCATGCTTCCAAGTGAAGCCAACCACGGTAGAGCAGGACCTTTGATTTATTTTCACATAGATGGAATGGATAACAAAAAGGAGCCAGGGCTCCTCCCAAGCCCATGTTACCCTTGCGGAAGAGATCCTCAACTGACCTTAAGAGTAAAAATAAATTGGTTTATCTGGGCCAACTGTATGGTCTTAAACACCGAAAAGGAAAGTATATCCAAAGATTAAAGAGATCAATATAATTCTTTAATAGTCCATGTGTATAGCTAAAGGCTACATAATAAGAAACAATGCCAGACAGAAGATACCTTCCTTTGAGTTGCTGGCCAAGGTGGCCCAAGAGACTCCCAGATAGTAATTCAGCATAGAACTGGGAAAATGAACAGCAGGCCCCAATCTTAGCTGAAGGAATGTTGGTAACTGATTGCTGCTAGATGAGGAAGAGCTGATCTTCCTAAAACAAGGGACTCTAGATAGGCTGATTAGATTCGGTGAATGGACAAGCACTGGAGAACGGCCCGGGGCATGACAACACAGTGGACAGTAACAGGGATTACAGAGTATATGGACTTCAGTGGGGGGTGGGTAGACTATGGGAGGGTGCCATTTGGGATGTGGGTATATAGATAAATAAGATTGTTTGGGATGTTCTTTATGAAATACACACAAAATAGCAACAAAGGAACAAAAAGTTATATTTGAGGAAGAAGCATAAAAATTTGCTCCATGTTAATTAGTAGAGGTGAAAGACATTACCATTGAAATCTACCCAATGATTTTATATCCATGCTCAGGTGGATTTCAGAAGGTAACTGACTGTGATTAGTAATAATCAGATAATGGAGATTAGAGAGGCATGTGCAAACATCTAAGTGTTAGCATTAAAAACGAGTTTTTTACATGAAACAGTATATTTTAAAATGAAATGGAGATCTTTTTTTGAAGTTTAAAACCTCATTCCATTTTCTGTCTTATAGGGCTTATACTGAGTTCAATATTGTATAACTATTAATTCAACTGTGATCCTAAAAATTATAGCCAATATTGAAAGAGATGCATCTTTGCTCTGGAAATTGTTATTGAATATGTTAATGCTGTAATGAAATGCTTCTTCTAATCATGTGGTTATTAAATAAATAATTTTAAAGATGAAAGATGTTAAGGTATAAGAAGAGAGGGTTCTGAACACAGACCTACAGCAGAACTTGTGACTGATGGAGCAGAGAGACTGGGATGATCCACCGGCAGGTCAAGAGACACCAAGTACTGTTGGCCACAAACAGCAGTTGGGAGGCCAGGAGGGAGGCTATACAGTCTCACATGAAGCAGGCTGACACCTTGATTTAAGGTTTCTAGGCTCCACAACTGTGAGAGTTTAGGTCTGCATGTTTTTAAGTGACCACATTTTTGTTACTATATTATAGAAGAGCTAGGAAATGAACATGGTGGAGAAACACTAAAGGCCGTTTGCTTGAGACAGGAATGAAACTATGCAGTGTGCAATAATATCTACTCACCTGAATTTGATGGTCTGAGCTACAGTCAGAGCCAATGAAATAGGCTGAGAAGTAGAAGTAGAAGAACAAGGATTGGTAAGAATAATCTACTAAAAACTATCAAAATTAAGATGAGAATTTGGAACTTCACAGACTATAAGATTAACGTGCAATATCCAACATGCATCTGTGATGCGGCATTCATAAATGAAAAATTTAAAGCTATAATTTTAATAGCACTGAATGAAATACAGTATTTTTTGTGAATAATTCTTAGCAAATCTTCCTAAAATCTTTACACTGAGAACTACAGACAATTCTTGAAGAAAAAAATGTAGAAAATCTGTATGAATGGAAGAAAGCACCGTGTTTGTAGATGAGAAGACTCAGTACTAAAAAAGACAATGATTATGCCTAAGTTAGTACAAAAATTCAATAGACTAAGTAAAATCCTTAAGAAATGGATCATATTATAGTAATATAAAAGGGTCAAAAATATCCAAGGCAATGTGGAGGAAATCAAAAGATGTAAAACACACTGTCAGGCATGGGGTCCTATTGTAATGAATGGATTACAGCTGAGAATGCAATATTTGTGCAAGTGTAAGCAAAGATAATAGATCATCCCCCCACCCATCTGTCATCTGATACACAAAGATGACGTGGCAATCAGGGAGAAAAAGATCACCTTTTCAATCAATGAACTGGGTCAATTGAATATCCACAGAAAACAATGAATCTTATTCTTAACTGTGGTTTATAGAATGCATAAATGTTAGTTCCAGGTAGATGAGATTTCAATGTGGAAGGTAAAATAATGAAGCTCTTAGAAGAAAACATAGGATGGTCTCTTCATGTCCTTGGGGTAGGCAAAGAGATCTAAGCTAAACAGGAAAAGTGCAAATGTGCTTTGAAGTGTTGATAAATAGGTCTACACTAAGAATATCTCTTCCTCAAAAAATAGCATTATGATTAAATCTTGGGGTTGGAGAGTTGACTCAGCAGGTAAGAGCATGACTGCTCTTCCAGAGGACCTGGGTTCAGTTCCCAGCACCCACAAGGAGGCTAATAACAATCTGTAACTCCAGTTCCAGGATATCCAACACCCTCGTCTGACCTCTGCAGGTTTTTTCACGTGGGTGAACTTACATTCATGCAGGCAAACTTTCAAACACATAAAATAAAAAAATATAAAAAGATTAAATTTCAAAGGATATTATGGTCAGACAAGATGGAAATTTGGATGTTTGAAAATATGAATAAAATATTTTATATATTATTTTTATTTTATTGTTTGAGTGTTTTGCTTGCATGTGTGTAAGTACCCCTTGTTCTGCAATTCTGGGAAAGGTCAGAAGAGGGTGTGGCATCACCTGGAACTGGAGTTATGGATGACTTTTATCTACCATGTGGGTGCTGGGAATCAAACTAGGGTCCTTTGCAAGAGCAGCCTGTGCTCTTAACCAGGGAGCCATATCTCCAGCCCCTACTTTTATTTTTTAAATTCACACTTATTGCTTAAATAAAAAGTAATAGCATTGCACCATACAAGTTACCACCAAAGTAGTTAAAATATACATGGTGACAATTGGACAAGGGATGGGAAAAGTAATCGTTGTTATAAGGCATTAACAGTTTCCAGAATGTAGTACCAGAGTCACCATAGTAGACAGGTGCAAAGAAAAGACACATACTGAAATCCACAGAGCAGCCACTTAGTAAATGTATAATAAAAAGGGGAAATTAAATGAAATATGTAATTTTGAAAAATTTACACTACATTTAATTAATTAATTATTTATTCATTGTGTGTGTAGTGTGTGTGTGTGTGTGTGTGTGTGTGTGTGCCACAACTTTTGTGTGTGGAGGGCAGAGGAAAACTTGTGAAACTTGATTCTCTCTTTTCACCGTGTAGGCCCTGGAGACTGAACTCAGGTCATCAGGCTTTGTGGCAAGCACCCCTACCTCTGCTGAGCCATCTTAACCAATCCAAGTATATTAAACTTTGATTAGCAACAATAATGATGAAAGACAGAACAGTAGGAATATGGATATAAAAATGGATTGGATAAATACAGAATACATATAAAAGTGATAAACTTACAAATCAGTGATACACTGAATGTAAGTGGACTAAACACTAAATAAGCTCTGGTTATTCAGACCAGAAGAAAGCAACTGTATGTAGTCTCCCAGGCATGCTTTAGATATGAAATCATGAGTTGTTTATAGAACTATATTTTTTTAAAATGATGTTCCATATGAACAACAGGCAGATGGAAGCTGATGTGGATTTATTAATATCACAGAGAAGTCAAGCCTAGAAATAGCATAATTAAAGAGGACTATCACATAATATAAAAGGGGCCAGTTCACTAGCACAACAATCATTAACACCACACACACACACACACACACACACACACACACACACACACACACACAGAAAACCCAGATTCAAAACCCATGAAGCAAAACTGGCAGAGTTATGGGGAGAAAGAGAATTATCATCAAAGACAGTCTTTTAAATTAAAAAAATCTATAAAGGTCCAAATATTTAGTTATTCTTATCAGAGTGTCCAATTGAGGTTTATAGGACACTACATTCAACAAATTCAGCATACATATTCTTTTCAAGTGTATATAGGATGCTCACCAAGACAGAACGTTTATCATATGTCTGATAAAAAAGTCAATATAGATAAAAGAGTTGAAATCAAAGAGAATGTGCTGTGCTACAATGACATAGGTTAGAAATATACAAATGTTATATACCTTGAAAAGAAGCACATATTTGGAAGTAAAATAGAACACTGAAACAAACGTTGGTCAGAGACAAAATCACAAGGAAACTAGGAGATATTTGGAACTGCAAGTAATGGATGTAGAATATCAAACTCAGGAGGAGGCACTCAAGGCAGTTCTTAGATGGAAATTTGCATCTTTAGTCACATTTGAAAGGAAATCTAAGATCAATGATCTGTTTTTTCATTAAGAATTCTGTAAGATAAGCAAATTAAATCCACAGTGAGCATAAGTGCAATAATAAACATGAGACAAAAACCAATAAAAGAAAAAAGGTGAGGAAATTAAGAAAGCAAAATTTGTTCTCTGGAAAGATGAATAATGTTGACTAACTCTAGCAAGAGTAATGAAGCTGAAATGTGGAATCAAATTACTGGAGTCAGGAACAGAAAGGAAGCATTTCTACAGAGTTTATACACAGAACTAATCAATGTAGAAACATCACAATATGCAAAAATATGATTACTTAAATTTAGAAGATGAGATTCTCAGAATATTACAAATTAGTAAAACCTTTCCAAGAAGAAATAGAAACTCTGGTTTGTACTGTAGCAACTAGACTTTGATGTTAAAATTTTTAAATGCAGGGCTGGTGAGATGTCTCAGCAGGTAAAGGTTGCAGAAACCTGGGAACATGAGCTCAGTTCCTGGAACCCACATAAAGGTAGGAGAGAACTCACTCCACAAAATTGTCCTCTGATCTCTACATGTGTGCCATGGTACATATGTACCTGCACTCACACATTCACATATCATACATATACAATTTTTAATGATTTTTAAAATGTCACAAAGAAAACTTTAGATACAAACCTTCAGTTCTTAATCTTATCAACATTTAAGAAATAGTATCATCTATAAGAAATTTCAGAATATGGAGGAGTGGAACTACTTTCCAATGTACTCCTTAGGCTATTGTAATTCTTGACTAGAATTACATAATGTTATTATAAGAAATAAAAATTATACATCAATTTTTCTCATAGGTATAGATGAAAAATTCCTGTAATACCCATTAGCAAATTCAGCAGCAGTCAAATGTAAGATCAAGGGAATCCGTGGTTTGATATTTCTCATCAATATTAAAAAGTTCTCAGAATTTGTTCTTGGATATTTCTTTTGCCTCATATTTACTCTCTGGTTAATGATAGAATCCTTCATTTTTAAAAGAACTAGATGCGGGTGAGGAATAAATCCCAACTGTGTTAAGCTGATGGAGACGGCAGGCTACTACTGCCATCGACGCCACAACCAGAAACGTCAGCATTTGAAAAATAATTTTATAGTTTTTTAGGTCATTCTATTATCTGAAATTATAGGGCATGTTTTGCTGTTTATTTTGCTATGGACTTGGCCTTAATGTTGACTGTCCCCATATGTGTGTGGTCTATTCCTTTGGACAGTTATATTTTGTAAGTTGAATTCATTTTCATGAGCAGTATGGTCTTCCTTTGGAGTTCTGTTTGGAAAACTGTAGAAGTTGTGTCGTGTGTGTGTGTGTGTGTGTGTGTGTGTGCACATGTGTGTGCGTGTGTGTCCCCACTGGAATCCTTGAATGTTGACATCCTGGGCACTTTGAATCTGGATTCTACCCTAGATCAGATGCACAATGGCTGGTTGCATGACTACCGTTTCCTCTGTCCAGAGTTCTTACAGAATACACACTTCTTTTCACTGGAATACAGTTGAGGTTTTTCTGGTCTCTTTTAGTGGGATAGGGAAAGTTTTCAGTCTGTAGATTTATATGGGCATCTCCATTCTAGTTCGATCTTTTTATGTCCAAGGTTCTGTTTCCTTAACAGAATTCATTAAAAGTTTAAACTGTCTTTGTCCTTGCTCTGCCTCTCCCTCGGGCTATGGAAACAGCATCAGCTTCTGGGTAATATTTGCAATTTGTTTTCAGTTCCTGTCTTCATAAGCTCAAACATATACTAATTTTCTCTTATGCCTCTTTACCATTTCTTTATGCTGATGGGAGTGGGGGGAGGCCTACATAGCCCATGGGAGTGGGGGAGGCTGCATAGCCCAGTTGGCTCCATATTCAGAATTGCCTACACCTTACATAAGAAAATAACCAAGTCCCATGGAGAAGACTAAATATAGCCAGACTTACAGTCCTACTTATTGTCATGAGGGAAACTGACACATCAGATTTGAGCAGCAACTTAGTTACTGGGTTGTGCTTGCAGATCCTCCGCGTCTGACAGAGCACAGAGCATAAACAGTTATTGACCTTCTCAAAGTCCGTTTATTTCTAGGTTGTTGATGTTATAGGTTATAACAAATAGTGTTATGTTCCTAGAGCTCAAAATGTGACCCCAAATTCAGTAAGGATGTAGTTGTGGTTTCAGAATATGGCCTCAATGGCCACACCCAGATGTGTGGTGTCTGGCAGGGTTCTTAGTCACTTGCAGGCTGTGTGCAGGAGAGTGGGCCCTGCAGTCAGTCCCACAGCCAGTGAGAAGCTGCCAAAGTGCTGCTGCTCTTCCCTTTCTCTGTGGTTGATTTTATTTTCTTTCTCTAACTGCCTTTTCTGCCAGCAGCTCATCCCTTCACCAAGTGCCCACTTTGTGAGGTTCTCACTGCAGTAGAAAGGACTGGGGGATGCTTAGGAGGCAGATGCTAAACTGGTTCCCTGTCCCCTTCCCACGGTGGAATGCAGGTTAATCATTGAGGGGAACCCTGGTCAACTGCCCTGTCTTTTATGAACCCTTCTCCAAAACCAATCAGTTTTCCTTCTTCTAAGCTCTTACATTGCAGTTGTCAAATCTTAGAAAATTGTTTACACATGGATCAGTAGACAGGCCTGGATTTGCTTCAAGACACTTCATCGAAAGTACATTACGTGTCACTGTTCTTGCAAACGAAGTAACTGGACTCAGTATCCCATTCCTACTCTTGGGGTGTCTTCCTCAGTTTATCTTTTGTTGAGCCTGTCCCTGGTTCTTAGTGTCATCCGAGGGTCTCATCTCTTAGTTCAGAGGTCATTGCTTATGCTGTCTGGCGGGCCAAAGGAATGGATGCTCTGGGGTCTGTGAGAAGAGGGGTTGCAGAGGGCAGTCTTCAAGGCAGGCTTTCTGAACCACACTTCTGCCAGTAAAGAGCAAAGGGGCCAGAGCCGGCCTTACTTTTGAAACCACTATTTTACACTTTCCAGAACTACACCTCCTCAACAAAGAAAACTCCCCTGGACAAAGGTTTCTGTGACTGGTGACATTGTCCAACTTCCCTTGCTCATTAACTGTTCTTTTAGTCAAAAAGGTCTACATAATAATCAAGGTTTGGCTTGTCCTTCCAGCTAGGGGTTGGAGATAACTTTCAGTTTTCAGATAAACCTCTTTTAAAAGAAAATGAGATTGAAACAGGCTGTCTTTGGGGAATGTCATGGCATACATTTGAGCGTCCCTTTCCATAGAATAACCCTGGAATAGAGCCCATACCCAGTTGATCCCTGACAACAAACCCAGGTCTTACAGGGGACATACAGGGTTACTTCCTCCCTGGTTGGTCTACTTTATCTGGCAGGAGAAACTTCTAAAGCAACCTGCTTCTTTGCCTCTATCACCCAGATGTTGGCATAGGGGAAGGAGTGCTGGAGGACTGAATCCCAGAATTGTCTTGGCTGGGGGCAAAGAGTTGGAGGGGGCAGCATGGGGTCAAAGGACACCAAGGCAGAGGCAGTGAGTAGAGCTGAGCAGGGGTGCTTTGGGCGCTGGGCCAGGACTCTGGAGCATCATCCTTGCCCGGCTGGATGTCGCTGCGATGCCCGCGGCTGCAGTTCCACGGGTGGCCGCGGAGCCGCGCCGGCCGGGGGGGGAGCTCTAGGAGAGGCGGGGCTCGTCACGTGCGGAGGCGCGCGGGCGAGGCGGGGGCGCGCTTGGCTCTTTAAAGGCGCCCAGGCGGCGGGAGCTGCGTCTCGGCCACAGGCGCAGTCCGGGGCGGACCGGGATCGCTGCCCGTGGCTCCTGGGCAACATGAGTGGCTCACGGGGAGGCGTCTGGCTGGCGCTGGCCGCGTCGCTGCTGCACGGTAACCACGCCGCGGCTCCGGGTCCTCCACTCTAGGCGGGATCCCGGGCGCGTCCCGGGAGCTCGGCGCCGGGCAGGGCAGGATGGGGTGGTCCGGGGGCGCTGCGGGGCTGCAGGGCTGCGGGTCCGGGCGGCACCGGGGGTGGGGGGAGGGCAGCGCGCGTGGGACGCTCCCCGCCGGCCTGCGCTGAGCAGCCTGCTGTGCTCTCTGCTCCCTAAGTGTCCCTGCAAGGCGAATTCCAGAGAAAGCTCTACAAGGAGCTGATCAAGAACTACAACCCCTTGGAGAGGCCGGTGGCTAATGACTCGCTGCCGCTCACCGTCTACTTCTCCCTGAGCCTCCTGCAGATCATGGATGTGGTGAGTCCAGCGCCGGCCACAGCGCTGCCTTCTCTCAGCCGAGGGCTCCTCGCGCATCCTGGCGGATCCCGGGCATCCTTGCAGACCCAGGACGGGCGGTGAGCCTTCGGACCTGCACTCCAGCCTGCTTCGGGTTGGGTCACTCGGTCTCCCGCCTGTAGAGCTGAGATTTCTCCCTCTCCAAGCCACCTGTGCCTGGGTACTTGGGTCGCGCCTTTCTCTCAGCTTAAAAACTCAGGGCGAAAGTATCCCGAGCTGGAAATGAGCAGTAGGAACTGGGTGCGATGGTCGCACTCAAGTCTTCCTTGTAAGGAAAACTAGTACTGTCTGGGGTTTGCTGTCAGTTTAGCTACTTACAGGCTTTTTGCGTTCTTAGTGTGTGGTAGCTTGGGTGGGGACCTGTTTTTTCGGCTGTGAATCTGCCCAAACAGAGGGCCTACTGGTGTTTAGACTCCCCCACCGATTAGGGTGATGGGTAATTTTTTTTTTTTTTTTTTTTTTCTTTGTGGAGAGGACAGAGAGAGTACTGGCAATCGCGTTTAGAGGATCAGGCTTCACACCACAGTAGACTTCTCTGGTCCTTTAGGCAGCTTGGTAGCAGTCCCTTGGGCCTCTGAAGCAGAGCAGCCCACTAAAGTTGACACACCCGTGCAGCATAATCTGTGTCAACTTGTCTTTACGCTAGGCTACTTTTACTATTTTTCATAGGCGGATTCTTCATACAGTATTAATACTTAACGAAAGGATTTGAGTGTCTGTTCTATGCAAGACACAGATGAGAGGAAGGTGGAGTCAAGGGGTAATTGAGTACTTCAGGAGGGACTACTGTGGTAGGAAAGAGGTGTGAGAATAACCACAACTCCAGGTAGAAAGTGCAAAAAGCCACCTAAGGGATTTATATAATGTGCTGGTGACATTCGTACAGTTAGAATTATCTTCCCTTCTAGGCTGATTGATGCATGCTTCGCGGCTTAATCTAGTTAAAGTTTCCCTGGTGAATGGCAATGTTTCCATATTATGCCTGTTAAATCTGCATTTCCTCCTACAGACAGAACCCTACTTTATTAAATGTTTGTGTGATAATGTGGAGAATTTATCATGAGAGATGTAGAAGACAGCTGTCTTCCTCAAGTGTGTTGTTTTCTAAGCCATTGCTGTTTACAGAGCACAGACTGCAGGAAAGGAAAAGGCATGGGTGTTTTGAGTTAGGGCAACACACAATGAAAAAGAGATTCTGTCAAAAAGCGATGGGGAGGTACAGGAGGAGTTGGAGGGGAGGGAGTGGGCATGGATTTGATCAAAACATCTTATATGCGGGTATGAAATTATCAATAAATTTTTTTAAAAAAAGAAAAAGAAAAAGATTCTGTCATGGAGCACAGCATAGGTCAGAGAGAACTGGAGGTAGAAGGCTGGGGGGCAGAGGAAGCATAAAGGCCTCTGATCATTTGGGGTGGGGTAGAAATTTATAGAACAATGCCTCTGTTAATTTAAGTAGTACAGGAGTTGTTTGGATTTTGTGACTTTTGGCTTTGCTGGTCTCTGAATGGTTGATTTTGGGTAAGTTTCTTAAATATCATGGGTTTTGACTTTCCTGTTAGTGGAATGGACACTTAATTTGTCACTGTGATGAGCTATAGGGAATAGAAACTTCAAGGCATCCCAAAGCTAGATATGGGGTGATGGTCATTTTCATGTAAAAAAAGTGCACTAGGAAGGACCAGGCACCTGGGCTGACATATTCCACAGGTGTCAAGTGGTAAGGGGAGAAAGGAAGTGACCTTCTCTGCCTCTGTCTGTCTGCTCTGGGCAGCCAGCCTCATTACCCAGCAGCCACTGGGTGAGTAGTAAGCTTGATGGTATGGGAGGGGCACTCAGCTAAGGAGAAGCATGTGTGAGGAAGTGGAACTGGCCTTCTAAGGCCATTGAAGACTCTTAGGGAATCTGGTTACTATGTTAAGCCTTGTTGACTCTTTGATAAGTTAAGGCATAAGGTAAGATTAATGATGTGTAAAAAAAAATTACATTATAAAATTTCAGAAAATTAGAAAAAATTAACATGAACAAATCATAAGCCTTTGTGCCATTGCTATTCCACTGCTAGAAAAACACATGTGCAGAAGGCCATGAGCAGCCAAGGGTCGAGGGCGGAGTGAAGGAAAGTCTTGGTCTCATTGTGGCCTTGGATTGTGCTTCTTATTGAACTTCTCACCAGGCAGTCCTGCATGTTTGTGGAGTGGCCTTGAGAAAGCTGCTTTACCTTTCTCGGCCCTGCTTTTCTCATCTGTAAAATGAGAACAATCATATCCACTTCATGGGGTTTGGAGAGGATTAAAAAAGAAAAGTGCTTGCCACACACTGATGATTCACTGAAGGCTTGTTCCATCTTAATTGTGTATTGACTCCTCTTAGATGTCAGGAAATTCATGCCTTTAAAGGCGTGGTCACCTGCCCAAATACCAGAGATTTGGTGCAGTCTGATGAGGAAAACCCACAAGGGGTGAGTTTAGTTTTTGTCCAGAATCTGTAGTCACTTCCTCTCTTAGAACACCTGATCTTCCTCCTTCTATCTCCAGAGTGATGAGATTACAGGCAGGAGACATCACGCCCAGCTAAATGATGCTCCCCTCCCCTTTCTTTCTTTGTGACAGGATCTCATTATGTAACCCTGGCTGGTGTGGAACTCCCTGTGTAGATCAGGATAGCCTGGAACTCACAGAGATTCATCTGCCTCTGCCTCTGGAGTCCTGGAATTAAAGGCTTGTGCCTGGCTGCTGCCACTTTTGAACTTGGTGACTTCTTTTACAGAACAGAGTCAGTTTAATCTATTTAAACTGACTGAGCTGTAGCTGATTGAATGTGACTGTCCTAAGATCCTGGGCGAGAAGAAAGTTTTTATAGCAAGTATAAATAAATATGTAAACATTTGTATTCCATCCCTACTTGGCCTTCTCTGGTTTTGAAATGGAGCCAGGTCTTTCTTACTGAAATCTCAGCACTCTGGACAGAGACACAGATTCTCCTTAGGGTTGTGTGGGTGACAGTCTTGGCCAGTCCAATCTCTGTACAAATTCAGTATTGGGGTCATTTTGCTCATTCAGACCTGCTGCTCTACAAATCACAGTTGACCGCCCACATCTTAATATTATTCCCCAATTTTTAGCATGGATTTTCTGTCTGGAGTGACAGGGAGATGGCATGTGGTGCTTCATAATTTACTTTCTCTTTAAAAAAAAATTTCTTTACTGAGTTTTTGTGCATTTCATTTAATAGATTTTTAAAAATTTTATTATTTTTATTTTATGTGTATTCGTGTATTTCCTGCATGTAGGTAAGAGCACCCGTGTTGTGCAATGCCCACGGAGGTCAGAAGAGGCTGTTGGATCCCCTGGGACTGGAGTTACGGGACAGTTGTTAGCTGCCATGTGGGTGCTGGGATTTGAACCCCAGTCTTCTGCAAGAACTACGAGTGTTCTTAATCATGGAGACATCTTTCCAGCCCCCCTATAATAGATTTTAATCAAATTTAAACCCCCCTTGCTCATCCATGCCTCCCCATGGCTCCTCCCCACCAGATTTCATGCATTCTGTCGTATGTTAAGTCCTATCCAATCAAACATTTGTACCCAGATGTCCTTTGGTGCAGGTTTATCCCCTGGAGTCTAGTCAGCCTATTTGGAGTCACTCCCTTAAAGAAGATCCTTTTACCCTGCTGTGATCAGTTTCTTATAGTTCCTTGGCTAGGGTTGGGGCCTGCTGCTATGCTGGGTTTTTTTCAGTTGAGTTGGCATGGGTCTTGTGCATACTGTCACCATTGTGGCAAGTTCATATGAGCAAGTTACCAGATATCTGAAAGCCCCTGTTTCCTTATGTTCATGTACCAACCCTGACTCTTACAATCTTTCTACCCTGTCTTCCACAATGGCCCCTGAACCATGGGTGGGTGAGGTTTCATATAGGAGCCCTCTCCAGGGTCTCTTGTTCTGCAGTCTCTTATTCTCTAAAGATTGGCCAGCTGTGGTCTTGTTTGTGCATTACACTTTGTTGTATGAGGAAGCTTCACTGGTGAGAGTTGTATTAGTATTCTCTCTACCCCCTGTTTCTCTATGTTCCATGAGCTTTAGGTATCAAGGTTTCACTGTAGATGTGTCACTTAGGGCTGGGCAACTCTCATACATATATTCTGTGTGTGTTACCAATTGTAGAACTCTGTAATAGCCTCTATCTGTTGCAAAAAGATTCTTTGATGAGTGGTGTATGGTATATTTGTCTGTAAATATAAGGATCCTTATTTAGCATACAATAAGAAATCTCATTTGTCTAGAGATATGATACATATGTTTTTCTCTAGGATTTATGACTTTCCAGCCATGTGTATTTGGCTATATTTACAGTGCCACTTGTGAGTTCCCTCCCCTTGAGGGCTTTAAGTCCAATTAGATAGGTTCCTCCTGTCTGGCACTGTGTTTCTTGTTATATGACCTTCAGTTATGTACATGCACTCACTTTCAGATACTATATTTTTATTTTTCAGGATTTTTTTCAGTTAATACATTTCCCTCTTTTTTTTTTAATACCACTTAAGCTTTATCTCCCCTCTCTCTCCCTCTCTAACCTCTCTCCTCCTGCCCCAGTTTAAGTACCCCCATTTTCTCCTTGATAATACCTGTATCCCCTTATACCATTCTCTTATTCTCCTTTACCCCCATAGTTCCTTGTATGTCCTTCCCTACTCCTTTCCATACTTTATTGTTTCATGAGAGATTGCTCCATTGGTTTATTCATCGATGTTTACTGGGCTCATAGTGTGGGCCTTGCTAGGTTCTGAGAGTTTACAGATGAATAATGTGTTAGAGGTCACACAATCTGGCTATCGGGGGGCTAAGAAGTGAATCTAAGATTTCCACCTGTGATAGAATTCAACAGAAGTGTGTAGACTGAGGGCTGCAGATCTGCATAGGGAAGATATTTATTTCCAAGGACAGTGACTGGGGTGGTTTCAAAGAGCAGAAGTCCTTCCTTCCCTCCCTCCCTCCTTCCCTCCCTCCCTCCCTCCCTTCCTCCCTCTCTCCCTTCTGTCTTTCTTGACTTTTTGAGACAGGGTCTCCCTGTAGTCCCGCTGGCCTGGAACTTGCTGTGCAGATCAGGCTGGCCTCAATCTCATAGGGATCCACTAGCCTCTGCCTCCCAAGTGCTGGAATTAAAGGTATGTGCCATCACGCCTGGTTGGAGGTTGGATTTCTAAAAGTGAGTAAGACTTTTCTAGTTAGAAAAAGTAGGAACAGTTTCATGGTAATGGAAAGAGAGAGAGGAAAGAGCAAATGTAATGGGGGAGAAATATCTCCAACAAGATGTTTCCATAGTATACTGGCTCCCTACCTCAAACAAGATAGTTTCATGGAACTTTCCTCTTTGTTGATTTTTGCTTCACGTTTGGATGCAATAATTCTCAGAAAATTTAGTATGGTTATGTTCATTGAGAAATTCCAAAAATATTAATCAAACTACAGATAATTTTGCCAACCTTTTTGCTGGCCTGTATTCCTGAAAAACATCATAAGATTTTTCTTTGGTAGGAGATGCTAGTGTGTAAGATATCTTCACTACTCTGCAGAGTTACCATTTTTCCCTGTACTCTACCTAAGTGTCAGTCTGAGAGGGTATGAGGAGTTAGCATGCCAGGAGTTTTGCAAACCTGTAAGACCAGCTTGCCAGAGCCAATTTTCCTAGAAAGGGAGACAATCCAGCGATAATATTTTTATTAAATCCAACAAGTATGAATTATAGATTAGAATGAAAAAAATGCATATGTTTTAACGACAAAACATGAGTTTTCAAAGGAATTTCTGTACCCACTGTGGTCTGTTCTAGTTATTTGGCAGCTCCTTGGTAAAGCATTCAGTAGAGTGGGAAGGCATGGTGAATTTCTAAGTAGGGGTGGAAAGTGCCAAGATCTGTACAAGGTACAAATGCACTGATCATGGAAATAGTTAGAAAGGATAGGCAGTTTGGGAAAGTGGATAAGGAGAGCTTTCTTAGTTCATTTTATGTTGAGGTAAGAGAATAGCTGAGACTATAATTTATAAAGAAAAAAGGTTTGTCTTGGCTCCTGATTCTGGAAGCTGTGAAGTCTGAGAGCACAGTCCTGGCATCTGCCCAGTGTCTAGTGAGGCCTAGGTGCTGCTTGAACTTGTAACAGAAAGTAAAAGAGTAAATGAGAACAAACAGAAGAGGCTAGACTGCAGGGGCAGCCTCGGGTCCCATGAAAATTCATCCATTCCCCCTGAGAAAGGCATTAACTCGTGAGGACTCTGCCCCCCCAGGACCCGTGCACCACCTCACTAAGACTCACATTCCAACACTGTCACATTAAAGAATTAAAGTCCTAGTGCATGAACTTCTGGGGGCACACTCAAAGCTTAACAAGGTGTCACACTTAAGATGGGCTTTGTGGGAATGTGAAGGAGAGTTTCAAATGATTTCTTCAATATACCATCTATGATATATAAACATCACATTCATAGATCAGTTAGTTCAGTGAAAGTTCCTCCATTATTCCTAAGTGAGTGCTCTCACTTATGGTGATGTTGAATTTGCCTCATGGACTTTGTGCTGGGCTGGGAATGAGATAAGGTACAGGAAATCATTCTGAAGCAGTGCAAATGGAGGAGTCCAAGTTGGCAACGGCTTTCATGATAGTTTTCCTCTGATGCCATTTAGTCAGTCAACTGTACCCATGCATCCAAAGGCCATCCTTACTGTTCATTTGCATAAAATAAATGTGCAGGTATGAAAGCATGTCCAGAAGGAAGGTGTTTAAAATGAATCAATATGTCATTACACACAAATAGAAAGCATATAATTATGAATGAATAAATTTTAGAATTTTATGGACTTTGGATTGCAGAGCTAGGTTTTTGGAAGCTTTATTCACAAGACAATGGAACTTGTAATACAATTAGACTTTGCTCTTGTAGAAAGCAGGTGTAGAGCTCAGTGTCCTAAGGGCTTGGGGCTTATCTGGTCTTTTCTTTGATCTTCTTGCTGTCCTTCACAAGATTTTGTGTTTTTCACTTACTGGCCATATTTAAAATGCTACTACTCTAAATATTATATTACTTATAATATCACACTCCTACAGCATTTTAAGAAGGAATGACCAATGGTGTGAAAATCAGGTCATCTTAATTTATTTTAAAGCTTTTCTTTTCTAGAGCAGTTTTAGGCTCACAGCAAAACTAAGAAGGAAGTGCAGCGATTTCCCATCTAGTGCCTGTCCCCCTCCCCGGTCCTCCTTTGTCAGTATTTCCTCTACAGTGGTACGTTTCTAAAGCCTGTGAGTTTGGCTGACATGTCATCATCACCCATCAGGCCATAATTTGAAGTAGGGTTTCAGTCATGATGCTGTGAATTCTGTGGAGTTGGATGATGTATGATGACACGTGCCTACCATTAGAGCATCACAGAGTTGAGGCATTGCTTTACAAATATTTTTTGCTCTCTGTGTCTTTGCCGGTGTCCTTCACCGTAAACCCTGGCAGCCACTGATATTTTTACTGTGTGTATAATTTTTTATGTTCAAGGGGCTGGGGAGATAGCTCAGTAGGTAAAGTGTTTGTTATGTAAACAAGAAGACCTGAGTTCAGATCACCAGAACCTAAATAAAAAACCAGGCACAGTGGTGCCTGTTAGCCCAGCACTGGGAGGGTTGGTAAGAGACATGTGGATCCCTGAAGCTCTTTGGCTGACCATCCTAGCAGAATCTATGAGCTTCAGATTCAATAAGAGACCTTGTCTCAAAAATAAAAGGGAAAATAGAGAGTGCCACTCATTGCCCTCCTCATAAGTGTGCATGCCTGTACACATGTGCACACACCTATACTAACAAGTATATACACCACACACAAACACACACCATGTCAAGAAAGTTCCTTTTACTGAATGTCATAGAGTCATCAGTATGTAGCCTTTTCAGATTTCACTTCACTCAGTAACAGGCATTTAAAATCCTCCACTTTTGTTTTTCATGGTTTGATAGTTCATTTCTTTTTCATGTTGAAAAATACTGCATTGTGATTGCAACATCTTATCAGTCTGTCAGTTGAATTACATTTTCTTTTCCTTTTGGTTTTTTTTGAGACAGAGTCTCCCTGTAGCCCCAGTTGACCTGGAACTCACTGTGTAGACCAGTATGGTTCAGATCTCATAGAGATCAGCCTGATTTTGCCTTGCGAGTGCTAGAGTAAAGTATATTTTATTTACTTCCAATTTTGCTCACTATGAATAAAGGTGCTGTAAATATCTGTGTGCAGTTTTTTATGTAGATTTATATTTTAGAATCCTTTTGGTAAATACCAAGAAGGGCACTTGCTGAACTAATGGTAAGAACTTGTTTCATTTTATAAGAGCACTTAGATATATCTTCTAAAGTGTCTCTATAGTTTCACATTCCCTTCAACAGTCAGTGAATATTCCTGTTGTTCCCCAACCTTAGCAGCATTTATTATTGTCAATGTCACAGATTTTGTCTGCTCTAACTGCTGTATAGTGGACCCTGACTGTCGTATTTTGTACTTCTGTGGTATCTGATGTGGAGTATCTTTTTCATGTACTTCTTTGCTATCTGTTTTTCTTTGGTCATTTCCTTAGTGAATTTTATGAAATTACTGTATGCATTTGAGTAGCAGTCCTTTATCAGATATGTCATTGTTTACATGTATGAGCCTATATTGCCTGCATGCATGTAAGTGCACCTATGTCATGCAATACCCATGGAGGTCAGAAAAGGATGTCAGATCCCCTGGAACTGGAGTTATGGATGGTTGTTGGTAGTTCTGTGAGTGTTGGGAGCTGAACAGGGGTCCTCTGCAAGAGCATCCAGTGCTCTTAACAGCTAAGCTGTCTCTCAAGCCCCTTAAATTTTTAAATTTTATTTTAAAAAACTATTTATTTACTATTTTTGGTATATGAGTGTTTGCCTGCATGTGTGTAAATGCACCCGTGTTATGCAATGTCCATGGAGGCCAGACATGTGTTATCTGCCATGTCAGTGCTGGGTACAGAACTGGGTCCTGTACAAGAGCAGCCAGTTCTCTTTACTGATGAGCCATCTCTCCAGCCTCAGAAAAACTTAATTTTGATGAAACCATCCTATCAATTATTTCTTTAGTGGATGGTGCCTTTTGTGTTGTATTTCTCCTTTGTTCTATTTTGTTATATGCTAGGATGTATACAGTTTCAGATTCACTTAGAGCTGGTCCACTTTTGAATTATTTTTGTGAAGGCTATAAGATATATATATATATATATATATGTATTTATATAAATATGTATATATAAAATTTGTACATGGATATTCAGTTTTAATATCACTTGTTTAAAAGTATCTGTTGCCTGTGTTCTTGTGCATTTCTGGGTCTGTTCCATTGATTTGTCTTGTCTTTTTACCAATACTCTACTTCCTTGATCTTATAGCGTTAATGTAAGTCTTAAAGTTGGGTACCATCACTCCTCTAACTTTGTGCTTCTTTGATGTTGTGTAGACTCTTTTGGATCTTTTCTCTGTGTAGAAACTTTAGAATTAGCTTGCCAATATTTACAAAGTATTTTCTTGGGATTTGTTTAATGATTGTTTTGGATTTTATCCATAGATAATTGTGTCATCTTGTGCTGGATAGCTTTAGTGTCCACTTGACACACCTGGGTTGAAGGAGCCTCAATTGGGAAATTTCCTCTATTGGACTGGCCTGTGGCCATGTCTGAGGGGCATCTTCTTGATGAGAGATGGTGGGAGGGCCCAGCCCACTATGGGTGGTGCCACCCCTGGGCAGGTGGGCCTGTGTTGCATAAGAAAGCAGGCTGAGCAGGGGCAGGGAGCAAGCTGATAAGCAGCATTCCTCCATGGCCTCCTGCTGCCAGGTTCCTTCCCTGAGCTCCTACCTTGGGCTCCCAGATGAATTGTGACCTGGGATATGTAAGCTAAATAAACCCTTTCCTCCCCAAGTTGGTAGTGGGCAGAGTGTTTTGTTACAGCAATGAAGAAACAAACTAAGACACATCTGAAAACAAAGACAATTTTTATTTCTGTTTTCCCAATGTGTGTATTTTTATTTTCTTTTAATGTCTTATGCCTTAGCTAGAAATCACAGTATGGTATTGAAAAGGGGTGATGAGAGAGGAGTTTTTGGCTTCTCCTGATCTTAGCAGAGAACTGTTGACTGTCTCACGATTAAGTATGAATTTAGCTCTAGAGGTTTGTCCATAGTCTTTACCTAGTTGAGGACTATTCTTCTGTATTCCAAATTTACTAAATGGTTTTTATTATGAAAGAATATTGGATTTTTTCAAATGCCTTTTTCTGCATCTATTCATATGATCATGAGATTTCTAGGAATAAACCTAACCAAAGACATAGATGTCTGCAATGAAAATACTAAATCTTTAAAGAAAGAGATTGAGGAAGACACAAGGAAATGGAAAGTCCTCCCGTGGTCATGGATTGATAGAATTAATAATGTAAAAATGACCATCCTGCTAAAAGCAATTTATAGATTCAATGCAATGGCAATCAAAATCCCCATGACATTTTTCACAGGGTTAGAAAAAACGGTGTATCCCAAAAGTCATGTGGAATTACAGAAAACCCCAGAGAGCCAAAGCAATTTTGAGTACAAAGAGTAATGCTGGCTTATTACCATACTAGATCTCAAACTATATTACAGAACCATAGTCATAAAATCAGCATGGTACTGTCACAAAACCGACACATAGATTTCTCTTCTATGGCTGGTTGATATGATGGACTACACTAATTGAAATTTGAGTATTGAACCATCTTTACATATCTGGAATAAATCGCATTTGGTCATGGTGTATAATCCTATTTTTATTTTGTTATATTCATTCATTTTGCTCATATTTATGGCTGATATTATTCATATTTATTTATTTTGGGGGTGGTGCACCTACCACAGAGCACATGTAGAGGTCAGAAGGCAACTTGTGGTAATTGGTTCTCTCTTTCCACCATGTATCCCAAGAATTTAACTGAGGTTATTAAGTTTAGTGGCAAACAGCTTTACCTGCTGAGCCATCTTGCTGGCCCTACTGTTGAAGAATTTTATATCTGTATTCAGGAGTTGCATTGCTTGGTGGTCATCTTTCCTTGTATTATTTTTGGTTTTGGTATTAGGACAACATTATTTTCATAGATTTAGGAAATATTCCTTCTGATTTTGCACTCTCAAAGAAATAACAGAGAATTGGTACATATTCTTACATCTGAGCCTGATGTTTTCTGTTACTGAAGACAATTAACTATTGATTCAATTTCCTTAATCAATATTAGTCTATTCAGATCTGTTTTTCACATGTAAATTTTGAGAAATTCCTTTCAAAGAAGCGTTCCTTTCATTGAGGCTGTTAACTTCATGAGCACATGCTTATTCCTGTGATAACTTCCATCATTTTAATGCCATAGTGTTGGAGTAGTGGCCTCTTTTGTTTTTTCATTTCATTTCTGATAGTAATTTATATCTTCTTTGTTTTGTTGTCTTGGCTAGAGGCTTATGGATTTTATTGATCTTTTCAAAAAGTCAGAGTTTTGTTCATTTTCACTATTGATTTTCTATTTTCAAATTAATTTACTTCTGTTATTATTATTATTAATATTAATTATTATTTCTTCTCTATACCGGATTTGTTCCCCATAAAGTAGACATATTATGGATTTTATGTATTTCTTCTGTTTTAATGTTTTACTCAATGATATATATTTTTTAATGTTTAATGTTTTATTCAGTGCTATAAATTTCCTTCTAATCACTGAATTTACTACATCTTACAAAATTGGAAAGTTATGCCTTCTTTTTTTTAAAATTTAGTTAGATATTTTACTGGTTTTTGAGATTTCATTTTAAATCATGTGTTTAGAGCCATGGGGTTTGAATCTGTGTGTTTGGGGGGGTCTTTCCAGGTATCTTTCTGATTACTAAATTCTAGTTTAAATCCATGGTAGACTGAGACCCCTGTGTGATTGCTATCCTCTTAACTGCAGTACTTTATGGCTAGAATGCCTTCTATTTTCTGGACTGTCCCATGTTATCATAACAATGTGTATTCTGCTGTCATTTTATGGAATGTTCTATAGATATTGGTTATATCTAGTTTGATGAAGATGTTGAGTTCAATTGTGTCCTGACTGATTTTCTGCCTGTAGCACATTTATTCCTTTGTCTTTTTCAATGTTCTTTTTTTTCTTTATTTTTATTAAGCTTTTGTAATGTCATATAACAGTTCTTAATCAAATTTAGACTCTCTCCCTCATCCATGTCTCCCCCATCCTCCCACTGGACCTCATGTATTCTGCCATATGTGTTAAGTCCTATCCAGTCAAATATTTGTACCCAGATGTCTTTCAGTGTAAATTCATTCCCTGGACTCTATTCAGGCCATCTAGAGATTGTATGTAAGGCATACGCTCCCTCATCCAGTAGCAGTCAGTCTCTAATAGTTCTCAGTCTAGTGCCACACGCTACCCATTTCTCTCTTCCCCTCTGGGCCCTTGTTTAATTGAGTTGGCATGGGTCCTGTGCTCAATGCCATCATTGCCACAGGTTCACATGTGCAAGCTTCCAGTGCCCCGAAAGCCCTCTGTTTCCCTGTGTTCATAAATCAGCCCTGGCTCTTACAATCTTTCCACCCCCTCTTCCTTAAAGGTCCCTGAGCCGTGAGGGAGGAGGGGTTGAGGTTCAATATAGGAATCCTATCTAAGGATACACTCTGAAGTCCCTTATTCTTTAAAACCTGGGCAGTTTTTGCCTTCTGTGTGCATTGCACTCTGAAGTGTAAGGAAGCTTTACTAGTGAGAGTTGAAGGACACATTAGTTTTTCTCTCTACCCCTTGTTCCACTATGTTCCATGAGCCTTAGTTGTAGAAGTTTGACTGTAGATGTGCCACCTAGTACTGGGTATCTCTCAGATGTATATTCTCTGTGTCTGACCAGTTGTGCAATTCTGCAGTGGCCTCCATCTGTTGTAAACAGAAGCTTCTTTGATGAGTGGTGTATGGTATGCTTTAGCATATAGTAAGACATTTTATTTGTCTAGAAATATGAAAGAGATAGAATTTTTTCTAGGATCTTTGTCTTCTCTTGCCGTGTGTATTTGGCTGAGTTTACAGTGCCACCCATGAGTCCTCTTCCATTGAGCGGGCTTTAAGTTCAATTACATAGCTGTATGTTGCCTCCCAGATAACAGTGCCACTACTACACTAATAGAGGTAGTTTGCTGTGCCAGTCATTGCGGTTATTAGGCTTTAGGACTGGGTTGGACCACTGATTGTTTTTCTCCCTTGGCAGTTTTCATATCGTCATCTAGCATTATAATAGCCACATTTTGGTTAGAAAGCTTCCAGGTCAATTCCTGCTCATCGTTTCATGTCCTTTATCAGAAACAAGTCCTGTCTTCAGCAGTAGAGTCTTATCTACTAGCTGGGAGATAACCAAGAGGTTTGGCAACAGCCTGTGTTATTTTGGGAGTCTCCTGGACCACCCTTAACAGTCAATCAAAGGGAGGTATCTTCTGTCTGGCACTATGTTCCTTGCCAAGCAGCCCCCAGATATACATATGCACTAATAATGTTCAGACACTGTATGTGCATTTCTCATGGGGTTTCAAGGGCCTCACATTTCTTTCTGGGTTTCCTATCCACCCAAGATTCATTCAACTCTGCTCTTTTTCTTTCCATTTGGCCTCTCTCCTCCCTCCCCAGTCCCAGCACCCCATTATTCCCACCCTACCCCCAATAACATCCCCTCCCACTGTTCCCCATCTCCTGACTCTCCCCCATGTCCCCTTGCATATCCCTCCCTCCTCTCCTCCCTGCTGAACACTCCCACTCTCCCCCCATAACATCTGTTCCATACTATCCCCCTCTTTTGGGCTCTTTCTGTCCCTTTACCTCCATGTTCCCTTTCCATTTTCCTGGCTCCTGCTGTTACATCAGGATATATGCTCAAATATATGGGCTTGGTGCTGCAATCCTCAAATAAGGGAGAACATACACCACTTAGTTTTCTGAATTTTTGTTACTTCATTTAGTATAACAATCTCTGGTTCCATTCACTTATCTGTAGAGTTCATAATTTCATTTTCTTACTGTTGAGTAGAATTCTATTCTTTAAATATACCACATATTCATAATCCATTAGTCAGTTGAGGGACATTTAAGATGTTTCCATTTTTTAGCTATTGTAAAGAGAGCAGCAACAAACATGGATATACAGGTATCTCTACAGTATGATGATATATGCCAAGGATTGATATAGCTGGCTCATATGGTAGGTTCATTTTTAGTTTTTTGAAAGTTCTTTACAATGCTGTACATAGTGGTTGCACGAGTTTGCATTCCCACCAGCAGTGAATGAGCATTCCTCCCTCTCCATGTCTTCTCCAGCATTTGGAGTCTTTTGTTCCTTTGATCTTAACTAGTCTGACTGGGGTAAGATGGAATCTTAAGAGTGGTTTTAAATCTGCATTTCTCCAATTATTAGGGATGTTGAGCACTTTTTAAGGTGCTTTTTAGTCATTTTTATTTCCTCATCTGATCACTCTCTGTTCAAGTGTATCACCCATCTTTTTATTGGGTTATTTTCTTACTTCTTTGTATTTTGAGTTCTTTGTATATTCTGGATATTAATCATCTCTCAGATGTGTAGCTGGTAAAGCTTTTCTCCCACTCAGTGAGTTTCCTCTTCTCTTCTTTGGTTGCTTCTTTTGCTGTACAGAAGCTTTGTAATTTAATGAGATCCCACTTATTGATTGTTGACCTTAGTGCCTGTGCAGCTGGTGTCCAATTTAGAAAGTCCTTTCCTTCACCTATGTCTTGGAGGGTACCACCCCTGTTTTCGTCTATCAGTTCCAGAGTTTCCGGTTTTATATTGAGGTCTTTGATCCATTTGGAGTTGACTTTTGTGCAGGGTGAATGATAAGGGTCCAATTTAATTCTTCTGCAGGTGAAGATCCAGTTTTGCCCGCACCATTTGTTGAAGATGCTGTCTTTTCTCCATTGTGTGTTCTTGGCACCTTTGTCAAATATCAGGTGGCTGAAATTCCACGTACTCATGTTTGGGTCTTCTGTTGTCTTCCATTGATCTATGTGTCTATTTTTGTGCCAGTACCACGCGGTTTTTATGACTATAGCTCTGTAATAAAATTTGAGATCTGGAATGGTGATTGTCCCAGCATTATTCTTTTTGCCCAAGATTGCTTTGGCTATCCGGGATCTTTTGTGAGTCCATATGAATTTTAGGATTATTTTTTTCAAGGTCTGTGAAGAATATTGTGGCTACTTTTATTGGCACTGCATTGAATCTATAAATTGCTTTTGGCAAGATGGTCATTTTCACCATATTGAGTCTACCAATCCGTGAGCATGGTACATCTTTACATCCCTAGTGTCTTCATCTATCTCTTTCTTTTGTGAGACAGGGTCTTGCCCAAGGTAGCTCTCCAAGTGCTGGGAGAGTCCTCCTACCTCAGCTTCTCAGGTGCTAGCTTCTTACTGTTTCTAATAAAGGAGGGTTAACTTGCAGCTTATAAGTTTTTGCCTCATGTAGTTTGATGCTCCACTTTTAGGCACATGCATATCAAGAACTGTTGTGTCTTCTTGGAGACTTGACCCCTATCATTACACAGTTGCCAATTCTATCCTTTTTCCTGATTTGAAGCTTAGAATTAATACATCTTTCTTTTGTTTACTATTAGCATGGTATATTTTTCTCCTTTCTCCTTTTATTTATGCCTTTATATTATTGTGTTTTTCTGATAGATAATAACGTGGAGTCTTGTGTTTTCATCTACTTGGAGTATTTTCTGTTTTTAAGTTGGTGTCTTTAGGCCACTAAGTTTCAAAGTGATTGCTGAGAGATTCCTATATATAATTTAGTTTTCAGTTTTCGTATGTTACACCTCTTCCAGTTCTCCTTCTGGTGCTTAGATATTCTGTCCTTTTTTATTATTTCACCTTTTTCCAATTTCTAGTCATAGCCCAAGACTCAGGGAGTCCTTCTTCAGTGGTGTCTTCTTTGCTAATAGACCTTTGCGACTCACTCATCATTTTTCCCGATTTTTCATCTCTAGCATTTCTCCTGGTTCTTTCTTAGAATTCTCATTTTTTTCCACTTTTTATTGAAATTGTGTGCATTTGATACAATAGATCCTAATTCCTCCCTTATTTGTACCCCCATAGCCCCCTCCCCCAACATTTCATGCATTCTGTCATGAAAGGCCAATTGAGTCAATCTGTGCTCCCCAGCTGTCCCTCAGTATAAATTCATCCACTTGTATGGGGTGTGCCACCTCCATTAGAGGCTTTGCTTATTGATCACAGTTGTTGTAAGTTTCTGGTATGATCATTTCAGCCTCCCAGCACTGTCTGGCCCTCATGCTTTTCTCACTGTTCAAACTGTGTCTTTTGCCTTTTTAGTACATTTCCCCATATTTTCTTACAGCCACACATGATGGACTGGATGGAGGAGCTACAGTAAATTGGCCTTTGCTGATATGGTGTGATAGGAGAGGAAGTGTTTCTTGGTATTGTGATCAGGCGGTAGGCATTTGTTGAGCTTTTGCCTCTGGACTTGAACCATCCAAATTCAGTCATTTTCTTTCTCATTAGGTGGAACAGACTGGCTAAGGCTGGCTGGAATTGGCATCATTCTGCCTTTGGGTGGACATTAAATAGAAGAATTTCTGTTGTACTGCAAAATGCTCCCGACTCTGGAAGCCAGAGGAAGATTTTCTTTTACTTTCCTGGAGAACCTGGTCAGGCATCTGAATGTAACACCCCAATTTTATGGTGGGCTCCTATGACCAGATATCTCTGTAATTTAAAATTGTCAAAGTTTTCTGCATTGATCTTCAATAATATAGTTACCACTCCTATGCTCCTACCCTGATCTCCTTCCCACAGTGGCCCTTGCTCTGAGTCTGCTCTGGCAAGCTGTGACTCCCTGTGACCTGGGTCCTTTCCTTTCTTATGACTCCAAGAAGAATTGTTAATTTTCAGTCTGTTCAGCTTTTTATTTCTTGTTTGGACACAGTGGTGAATTCCAAACTCATTACATTCTGGACTAGAAATGTGACCTAATAATGCATTTATAAGTGGAATTTATTAAAATTATAAAAGAAATATATGCTTTGTACAGCAAGCCACATTAAATTTAAAAAGGGCTGGGTCTGGGGGAAAACCACCCAATCACTATTGCCCAGGGCATTCTGGTGCAGTTTATGCTGTCTCTTCCTCATGTACATAGAGAAATATTTAAACATTAAAGTAGTGAGGCATCATTTATGATACCTTAATCAATATTAACCAGCATTAATTTCAAAGATATGCAAATAGGCCAAGAGTAAACAGCTCTAAGTTTAAAAAGAAAAAAAAAAAAACTGTTCTCTACTCGTCATTATGCAACATCACTGAATATTTAACCCCAGTTCCCTTTAAGTTTAGAAAAAACTTTCAATTTGTTTTATGTAAATGATTCATGATGTTCCTTGTATGAAATGCATAACTGGGGTTCTAAGGTTTGAGCATCTTTTTCTTTTTGTTTTTTAATGGGGGTACAACTGGGTTTAAATTGGTTTTTTGCTATTTGCCTGTCTCTTATTCATTATCTTTCTCATTTTATGATTCCAGTTTTTCCTTCTTTCAGCTTGTTAGTCATACATCTTTTTTTCTTCCTACAGTGACCTAGAGACTGCAGCAGGAATCCTTGACTAATGAAAGTCTGATGAAGGTCACAACTCTTCCATACAGTGTGAGGATGCTGGGATACTCTTTTCACTTATACTTCAATTTCACAATCTCAACTTATGTGCTATTATATTGTCTGTCTAGTTTATTTCTCTTGTCTATTTTATTTCTCTTGTCTATTTTTAAATTCTTCAAGATTACTATCATTTTTTTTTACATTGACATACCCTTTCAAATTTGCTTACACATCTATATTTCTGCTACTTTTGGTCCTGTCTGCACCCCTCACTGCCATTTGAGAAGTTTTCTTTACTCCTCTTCAGTGCTCTCTTTTTTGTGGGCCTGGAAGTGGCAAAATCTCTTATAATTTATTTCTCTCTAAATATATTTATGCTACTTTCATTTTGAAATGAGATACAGAATCAGGGTTGGTAATTTGTTTATTCCCCACTTAAAAAAAACTTCATTATAGTTATTCAATGTGTGTGTGTGTGTGTGTGTGTGTGTGCGTGCGCGCGTGTGCATGTGCGCATGTCCTGATGTGTGCATATATGTGATTGTATTTGTGTGGAGGTCATAGGACAACTTGCAGGAGTTAGTTCTCTCCTTCTACCGTGTGGGTCCTAGGGATGGGATTCAGGGTGTCAGGCTTGGCAGCAAGCACCTTTATCCACTGAGTCACCTCATTGGCCCTGTTTCCCGCTTTTAACCCATCACTACATTATTTCTGATTTCTGTTACTTTCCTAGAGGTCATCTGGATGCCTTCTTTCTCCTTGAGGTGCTTAATTCTTATTTTCTCTTGTGGCTTTAAAAATTATTTGCATTCTTTTATTTTTAGCAATTATATGTCATAGATAAAAAAATTGTTCAATTAGTTCAATTATGTAGCCCGGACTACATAGTGAGTTCCAGGACAGCTGGGGCTACAAGGAGACCCTGTCTCAAAAAGACAAAAAAATTGTTCTATTTACATGTTTACCTGCTTGGACATTATTCATTCATAATTCTATTACTTGGTTTCTTTCATAAATTCTGGATAGTTTTTACCAAGTATTCATTCAAGTGTGGGTTCTGCTCTGTTTTATTCATCACTCCATTTGGATTGCAGTTGTGTGCTTGAAACTATCACTTTATGCCATATATTTTGTCTGTGAGCACTTTTGTCACCTAGAGAATGTCTGGTAGAGTCTTGAGACACTTTTGCTTGTCATAGAGTGCTACTGATGTTCACTGGGAAGAAACCAGGGATGTTGCAGTTTGGAGAATAGCTCAGAGCAGCAAGGATGCGCCTGGGCTGGGACGGCCATAGTGTGGAGGTTGAGACTGCGGTGCTCCCAGCGTCATAGTCGTTCTGTATTTCCATTACTCTGTCTCTCCATGCTTCCCTCAGCTGGTGCTCTTCACTGTGTTCAGCCACTGATTCTCTCCTTGTGTCTAGTTGTTTTTCCCATCTGGTGACTTGTTTTTAAAGTTTCAAATATTGCATTTTCACTCTCAATTTTGGGGGGTTTTTCTTAGATTTTGGCTATTGTTTGCTAGTTTTAAAACTTTGGCTACATTAGTAAGAATCATTCAGAACCTCTAATTGGCAGCTGTGGTATTTGAGATGCCCCATGCTTCTGTTTCTGCTGTTCATTTTTCCTCTGGTAACGTGGTGCAGTAACTTGGTGCCTGCTCTTTCTAAGCAAGGTGGTTCTGTTGTTTGTTCTAGACAATATAAAAATATGGATAAATCCTAGGGTCTTGAGAACTCTCAGTTCTTGCTTGTACTTTCCTCTAGACAGCAGCCAGTCTACAGACACCAGCAACCAATATTCCTTTATTCATTTAGAGGCTGGGGAAAGGAAAGGCGGGCTTTGGTCCTTGTAGAGACTGGGCCTTGCACATTCATTCTGGGCTATGACTCCAAAGAGTTTCCGATGATGTTCTTTCTCTTCAGTGAACCTTGAACTCCTATTTAATCCATGTTCCTCTTTCACGGTGCCCTCAAATATTGGTTTTATAGGCATTTTTTTAAGGGAAACAACATATGATCCTGGAATAGTAACCCAGGTCCTGTTGTTCCCTCAGGTTTCCCTCCCCTTTTAGAGTATGCCATTGATTCCTCACCACCCTGTCAGTTATCTGATGTCCTCAAACACATGATTACATTCTGTTCAGTTTTTCTAATTTGTACTCAAGGTCTGGTGAGGACCATTTTTTTTTTTATAGAGGACTTGAACTTGTAAATTAAGCCTTGTTTATTCTGCTCCTTTGCAATTGACTCATGTTTATTATGGCAGAAATTTTATATCTCTAAAAACCTGTTTATGAGTCTAGGAGCACAAGCCTCCACAATTCTTTCAGCATTATAGCTGAGGATTATGGGCACTTTTACTGCAGCAGTCTTCTTAATAAATGATAACTTTCCAGGCAGTCTGAGTGCATTCCCCAGAGCTTCAGCTCTCTTGAAGCTCCCGCTTCACCCCTGACATGCTGTTAAAGAAAGAGAAATAGTCTTATCGTGGGGCAGCGATGATGAAAATCTATGGTCTACTGTTGATTTATTTTAAAAATCAGGATTAGGTGTTTTACAGAAAAGACAAAACCATTTGGTATCTTTTTGGTTGGTGATGCTTGGAGTTAACGCCAAGGCCTCCCTGAGATGCACCCAGCACTCATTTGATGTCTTCTAATAGCTGTTCCCTTGCTGTTCACTTTAGTGGTATCCTTACTCACAGCCAACACCAGCTCTTTTAGCAAATGCAGTCCTCAAATATGGAAAATTTTGTGTGCGTGTGTGTGTGTGTGTGTGTGTGTGTGTGTGTGTGTGTCTGTGCCTGCCATGTTTCCCTTACATTTGCCCTTGGCATGCACTGACACATAAAAGCAGAGAAAGGCATCACAGAATGCTGTTTTTCAGATTCCAAGATGGCAGGATGGAAGTTACAACAGAAACCTGAAATCACAGCTCCTGGCAGGCCAAGCCAGTCAATGAAGACTAACAGGAAATTAAATAAGGGATTATATGAAATCCAGGATAATGGGTTGAAAATGAACAGATGACTGGGCAGGAGGAAAGACTGGGAAAGAGGCTGACCACAGGTTCTGTCAGACTGTGGGTGGCAGGCAGGATGGAATTGAAGTTGTCATGGCTAAAGAAAGCCACCTCTGAGAGCAGCTCAGCATGGGACCTTGACTCTTGAAGCACTGAGAGCAGATTTTCTGTAAAGATTCCTGCCTTGAGTGAAAGTGATGGTGTCTCTGCTCCACAGGGACAGCATGCAAGGGAAGGAAAATTCACCTGCTTTATTCTCTAGAGAGAAGGCAGGTGTTAGGTAGCTTTCAATTTGGTTTCATGTTTTAGAAGTGTATAAGGAGTTTCTAGCCTAATGTATCTATTCTAAGATCACATGGAATAAATTATGTTTGGTGATTTTGATTAAACAGATTAGGCTCCCTGATAGCCAGAGTATATTTCATTAAATTTAGCTTGATAAAATTTGCAGTTTCAACCACTAGCTAGAAAACATAGTTTTCTATTCCATGAAGACATTTTATTGATATTTCAAGTAACCTTTACTAACCAGCTATCTCAGAGGCACATATTTCATTTCGAAAGTGATTCCTTAATCCTATTTGGAATCTTCACATTGCATTGTAATTGGTGTGTACAAGTGTGGTGCAATATCAGAATCCACTCAATGGTTGTCACCAGGGGACCTTCCTAAGGTCCCACCACCCAGCCCAACTATTCTATCCTCGAGGGTAAAACTCTTAGCTTCATTTCAAGTACGAGGGTTTAATTGTCCCCATCTCTGGAACTTCTTTTAGTTTTATTTTTTCAGTACCAGGGATTAAAGCCAGTGCTCTGCAGTCTGCATACCTAATCCCCCTCCATGGAGCTTTAGCAGTTTCTGTTCCTTTAGGTCTGGCTCCTTTTGTTCAATTTATTTTTGTGAGTCATTAAAGCTGTTGCCTGTAACTTCACTTTATTCAATTTTATTATACAACTATAATAAGATTTCTTATTATATTGATAGATATCTAGATTGCAGATTTTCTCTGTTATAAAGAATACTGACATGGATATTCTTTCAACTGTTTCTTTGAGATTTACATCTATATTTCTAAAAAGCTTGGATTGTCACTTTTAGGTTTAAAGTGATGCCCAACATATAAAGATTTCCCAATACCGAAGGTTTAATTCCCCATTCAGTCTGCAATTCTCTGCCACACAGTTATCACACTTCCTCGTTTCCTCCCACATTTCCCCAATAAATTACATAATCAATTTTGGTTAAATTAATCTGCACTCTTTATACAAAAATCTATGAAGTCCCTGTCCATTTCTGATCCATGTGGTAGACAGTGGTTATATTTATTTTCCTTAGAGTTAGGACTATTGTCATCTCAATGGTATAATCACTCTTTCCTCCCTGACTCTCCTGTTGAAGTGTAATTTTCTCCCCCTATGCTTAGATACACGTGGAGTCCTATCTTTTGTGTTCTTAGAGCCCTCTTAGATGCTTTTCATCCTGCTTGAAAGCAAATTATTTGTTTCCTGGGCCTGTCCTACAGCTGTCACACTGGGACTGTCCTTCATGATTGCTCCTGTTAACAATTCTGACATCAAGTGGGTGTGCTGCAGTCGCTCTAACACTAACCACTACCCAGTTAGCATCAGATCTCATAAGTTATAAGGCTGAGTCTCTGCAATGACAGCCTTAGTCATATGCTATGTCTTTCTGTGCACATGGCTTGCATTTCTGTCTGGTTTGGTCATGGATGTGGGCTTGCTGTGTCAGAGGGTGACATGTTTCTAACTTTTCAGATGGAGTCCAGACAGTTGAGAAGAGTGCTTGCCTTGTTGCTCTGTGTGGTCACTAACACTTGGTGTTTTCAGTCTTTCAGAGTTGGGACTTGGGCTGAAGCCTAAAGGCAGAGTCCTTGCCTGTCATGCCACAAGCCTTGGGTCCAATCTTCAGCACCAAAAATAAGTAAATATACCATTCCAGTGGGTGTGTAAATAATATTTCTTGTGATTTGAATTAGCAGTTCCTTGATAACTAAGGCGAGAACATTTTTGTTTTTTCAAGTTTTCATTTATATATATGTTTTGAGATGCATCCATTTATGTCTCTTAATATTTTTTTCTGTTGCTTTGTTTTTTAAAAAAAACTCACTGACTTGTGTGAGCTGTCCTGTCTTAAGAATTTGAAACTTTAGTGTCTTTATTTTGTGCTGCCATAACAGAATACTTGAATGTAAGTAATTTATTAAAGGTACAAATTGATTTCTCACCTTCCTGGAGGTTGGAAAGTGTCTTCTGTATATGCTAACATGATGGAGGGCCTCACATGGCCTAGAGTGAAGAGAAAAAGAGCTAGAGGGCAGGGACCTGCTCCCAGGAGGATGAACTTACTCCTGCAGTAAAGGCATTGAATGGTCTATTTAGGAAGGTGGAACCCTCATTGCCTAAACACATTTTGGCACCATCTTAATTGCAATTTCGTGTGTGTGTATTTGTGTTCCTTTGCACATGTGTGTATGAGAGTGTGTGTGCATGTTTGTGGAGGCCAGACAATATGTTGGTGTCTTTCCTCAGAACCTGTCCACCTTTTTATTTTTTTTCCTGAGACAGAGTCTTTCATTGGCCTGGAATTGGCCAAGTAGGCTAGGCTGGCTGGCCTGGGAACCTGAGATAACCACCTGTCTCTGCCTTCCCAGCACTGAGATGACAAACTTGCACCTACACCTGGCCTTCTTTTTTTATATGAGTTCTAGGGATTGAACTCAGGTCTTCATGTCAAGGCTACTTTACAATTGAGCTCTCCCTCCAGCCTCCAAAGGCAATTTTAGCATGACATGATGTTTGTCCTTTCTGAATCTCCAAACAGTAGCTGTTAGGTATGATTTGCACATATCTTCTCAAATGCTAGCTTGTTGTTTTAATTTTTAAAATGTCCTTTCTTGAGTCTGGAGAGATGACTCGGTGGTTGAGAGCACTGGCTGCTCTTATGGAGGACCTGGGTTCCATTCCCAGCCCCGACATGGTGGCTAACAACCATCTGTAACTCCAGTTCCAGGGGATCCAGCACTCTTTTCTGACTTCCACAGGCATTGCATGACATGGGTACACTTATATACATGTGGGCAATACACTCATACACAAAAAATAAAAAAAGTTCTTTTTTTTTTTTTTGCTTCAGTAAACTTTCAATAGAGGTATCTTTTGATGAACAGGAATTTTTAGTGTGATTCAATTGAAATCCTTTCTTATATAGTTATTGAATGTGGTGTCATGTTTTAAGCCTTTCCTTTACTCAAATTCTTGAAAATATTTTCTTTTCTATTGTTGCTGCAGGTTTAACCCAGGGCCTTACACGTAATAAGCATGTGCTCTTCCTCTGAGCTATGCCTCAAAGGCATTTCTATATTTTTCTTTAGATGATTGTTTTAACCTTACTTATTTCTGTGATTTCCTTCAGAGTGGTTTTGTACTTTGTGGTATACTTTATATCAATTTTGAACAGTTTTATGAAATCTTGACTTATGATTAATGTATTTTGTATTTTCAAGAATAATTGAAGGTAATGTGAGCATGTGACTGTTGAATTGTATTACACTTGGGCATCATATTATTCTTGATGACTGTGTCCAAATTGAAATTTCAATTATTAAAGAGTATATAATATGGAGAAAATGATTTGGTTCTGGGAGCTTTTAATATTCAAAGACATTGAAACAGCCCCCATCATTTAAAGAACTAACTGGAAAGAAGGGCTTATGATGTCTTGGCTCTTGTCCTAAGATGTTCAGTTGCTGTGCATTCCTATCACACAGCTACTCTTAACCTCTATTTCCCACTCTTGTGTCTATTTTAGTAATTTTAGTGGTTGGTGCATACTACTTTTTTTTTTGAGACAAGGTCTTCATGCCACCACACAGCTGTCCTGGAAATTGCTGTGTAGAACAGGCTAGTCTTGATTTCACAGACATCTGCCTGTATCTGTCCCCTGAGTACTGGGATTAAAGGTGTGTGCTACCATGCCTGCCTTCATATTTTTTAAATTAAAAAAGAAAACATGTACACATGAGCACCACTAAATGGACTCAGTAAATTATATATGTATGTATATTTATAAATATATGTATGTATATGTAACAATAAGAAACAAAGAAGAAGACAAGCAATTTTGAGGGAGTGGGAGGGCATGGGAGGAGTTTTACGGGATTGGGAGGGGTGGAGATGATGCAAATGCAATGCTCATATATAATTCTCAGGAAATAAAACAATATAGTAGAGAAAGACAAAATAACTACTGGTTGGGTTTTCCAGATCGAATCCAACCTCCTCTTTGACCTAAACTCTCAGCATGACTTTCATTCTTATGTACAGCTGTGACTGATAATGAATTAGCTTTAGCATATTTGAATATTATTGTTTGGATTTGTCATCAGTTGGTAACTATTTAGTGACCCTGGTTAGTTCATAGCCTCAGAATCATGGAATCCATTCTTCGTTAACTGAAGAAATGGTGCAATTACACTTGCAGTTAGATTGCACACCTTGAAGGAGGACTGCCTATGTGCCAAGAGCCATTGGAAAGGAACTTCCATAGGCAGTTCTTAAGGCATAACCAGAATCACTGATGCTTATTCTGTAACTGCCAGACTAGAGTGGTTCCTGCTAATAGTGTGATCATTTGACAAATCAACTGAAATGAGCATATTATGAAACACTGGGAGGGCCACTGTATGACTGTTACCATCACTTAACATTGTGTTGTCTATGTTGTATTCATACCTCATGTCCTGAATTACAGAAAACTAAAGTAAAAATAATGACATTTATTTATTTAATTTGTGTTCGTGTGTATGTATGTCTGCAAGTGCCATGGCATAAATTCGGAGGTCAGAGAAAAAGTTGTGGAACTCAGTTTCCTCCTTCTATCATGTGGGTCCTTGGGATAGAACACAGATTGTCAGGCTTGGTGGCAAGGGCTTTGCCTTACCCACTGTGGTGGTTTGAATGAGAAATGTCCCCAGTAGGCTTATGGATTTGAACACCTGGTCCCCAGTTGATGATGCTGTTTGAGGAGGTTTAGAAGGTATTGCCTTGCTGCAGGAAGTATGTCACTGATAGGATTAAGAGTTCAGAGCCTGGTTCACTTGCAGTTGGCTCTCTTTGCCTGTGTTTGTAGTTGAAGATGTGAGCTCTCAGCTTTCAGTTCCTGCTTCCAGGCTTGCTACTCGCTGCCATGCCTCCCTGCCATGATGGGACTCTGATTCCTCTGGAACCATAGTTCTAAATAAACTCTTTTGTCTACAAGTTGCCTCGGTCATCTTATTTTACCATGGCAACAGAAAAGTAACTAATACACTGATCCATTTCAAAGATGCTTTTTAATTCTTTGATTAAAATATCAAATGAATGAAATGCATTGTTTGAATAATCTTATTTTTAAGTGTGGCTTCATTACAAGTTTTATACAAATTAAAAGTTGCACTTGACTAGATAGAGAAAGAAACAGTGTACGAACAGGCAGCACTCAGAGTCAGAAGAGGTTTGGAGAGCTCTACCAAGCCGGGGGCTTCTAGAGGCCCAATGCAGAGGTAAAGAAGAATCACTTGATTGGCTGTAAGGAGGTATTTACTTTATTAGGGCATGGTCTGATTAGCTGGTTAGCTCTGATTGTCTGAAGATTGATTGAAACTCAACCACTTGATAAACTCCTGTGTAGATTTTAGTTTGTGTCTTAGCTATGTTAGATCGCCATTTGTTATGTAAGAGCTAAAGGCATGCAGACAACCATAGGCCAGTGGACCCTTATCTAATTAAACAACTATATTAGAGTGGTGATATGATCTGTAAGTAGCATTCATTAATTAAGTCTAGTGGCTCATGAAAAGATAGAGATGGATTTTGTTTTTGATAATTGTGATCTGATGCTGAAGATAATCAAAAAAAAATTTCCCAAGTGCCCTGGCATATCAAAACCTTTATAATATCTGAACTTATTTCAAAGGCAGTCTTTGTTAGTCTTTGTTTGGTGTAGCTTAACTTGAAAAGCCTTGATTTGATATTCATAGCTTATGTGTATTCAAACATTTTATGGGTTTTAGAAAATAGTTAGTAAAGGGCTGAGGCTGTAGCTCAGTGGTGGAGTACATACATGTTTGCCTGAGGCCCTGGATTTGATCCCCAGCACTGAAAACAAGAAGCAGCTGATCAAAATCTATGGGAGAGTACTTTGGGGCCAGGTGTGTTGGTGCATGCCTTTAATCCCAGCGCTCTGAAGGAAGGGCAGGAGGATCTCTGAGAGTTCAAGCCCAACGTGGTCTACATATTGAGTTTCAGGCCAGTCAGGGCTACATAGCGAGATCCTGTCTGAAAACAAAACAAAACAACAAAAAAACCCCCCACTTTCTTAGAACATGTAAACTTTCTTGTATGGTCCTTTCTTATAAAACACAGGATATGAGATTGCTTCGACAGCACATATAGTAAAATTGGAACAATACAGAGGAGATTAGCATGTGCAAGGATGACATGTAAATTCCTCAAGCATTCTGTCTTTAAAAAAAGAAAATACAGGTCTTGTCTCCCTAGACACCTGGGGAACCACCACTGCTTCCTGATCCTTTGCATCCAGACCAACTCAGTTCCTTCTCAGGTCCCCAGAAGCACTTTGGACCTGGCCCCACCCTCACCTCCCTCTACTTTGCTGGGCCTGTACGACCGACCAGCCTCTTTCCTGGATGGCGGAGCTGACCTTTCCTCTTCCTGATCCTTTGCATCCAGACCAATCCAGTTCCTCAGTGCAGTCCCCAGGAGCCCTTGGGGGCTGCTTCCTCCCCCATCTTCCTTTGTGTCTATGGGCGGCATGGCCACCAGATGCCCTAGACCAGCATCTTTCCTGGGCCTGGCTCCCAGACCAGTCCAACCCCCCAAATTCCTGAGGCCAAAATCTTTCCTGGAGGGATCCAGACCTTAGGAGAAAGCCTGAGAGCATCTGATCCTCATCTGACTTTGACCTCTGTGGGAACTCCTGAAGACAAAAGCAATCTGGCCACTCCAATATAAAATCAAAAGAGAGAACCAGAAGCTTAGAGGAACCAGTTTTTCATGCCCAAAATGTAAACCACAAAGACAGACAAAGTTCACAAGAAGAAGCAGACCTAAACTTGAAGGCTTGAGTCTCACACAAGAATCAGAATCTACAAAAGAAATTCACATGTCAAAATCACAGAGAAAAAATCATAACATGAAAAACCAAAATAACATATCCCTACCAAACGAGACAATGCAGGACATGGAACTCAAAAAACAATTATAAACATGATAAAAGAATTCAGTGAATTTAAAGAACACACAAAGAAATCAAAGAACTGAAGGATGATAGGGATAAACTTCTGAATGACTTCAGAAAAGAGCTAGAAATATTGAAGAATACTCAGGCTGAAATGAAGAAGGAAGTGAAACACTCAGTAAGCCAATTAGAAATGACAGGAGAAAGCCTCACCAATAGGATGAACAAGATGGAAAACAGAGTATCAAGATTGGAAGATAAAGTGTATGAACTGGACCACTCAAGCAAAGATTATGAAAAATTTAAGAAATCACAAGAATGGAATATGCAGGAATTGTATGACACCATAAAAAGACCAAATTTACGAATCATAGGCATACAGGAAGGAGAAGAATCCCAAGATAATGGCATGGACCAGATCTTCAACAGAATTGTGGAAGAAAATTTCCCAAAATGAAAGACATGCCCATACAAATACAAGAAGCATATAGAACACCAAACAGGCGGGACCAGAAAAGAAACTCTCCACGGCACATCATAGTAAAAACACTAAAGTAAAACAAAGAGATAATACTGAAAGCTGCAAAAGAGAAACAACAAGTCACATATAAAGGAAAAGCCATTAGGATTATAGCTGACTTTTCAGTGCAAACTATGAAAGCTAGAAGAGCCTGGACCAAAGCATTCCAAGTTTTAAATGACCGCAC
>NW_008353482.1:1722416-1724955 GCF_000622305.1 Nannospalax galili | reverse complement strand
TCAATAATAACTTTAAATATCAATGGACTGAACTCCCCAAGAATGGAGAAAGGAATAAGTATACCCTAGGGTCAAAGAAAGAAAGTAAATAAAGGTATAATTGTGGGAAGAAAAAATAGACAAAAATGCAAACAGTAATCAAAATGATGGCAACCAATACATATCTTCCAATTATATCTTTGAATATCAATGGACTTAACTTCCCAGTCAAAAGACGCAGGCTAGTTGAATGAATTAAGAAACAAAACCCATCTTTTTGTTGTCTGCAAGAAACTCATCTCACTGTCTTAAAATGAAAGGATGGAAAAAATATACCAAGGAAATGGTACTAAGAAAAAGCAATTCTAATATCTGACAAAACAGACTTTAAAACTAATCAGAAGAGATAAAGAGGGCCACTTCATTCTGATCAAAGGAACAATAAATCAAGACGATATTACAATCATGAACATATATTCACTAAACTCTGGTGCACCCAACTTCATAAAAACAATAGTACAGGACTTTAAGACCCAGAATATCAGAATAACTCATTAATAGCAGGGGACTTTAATACGTCACTGTCTCCATTAGATAGGTCAACAGCACAGAGAGTTAACAGAGAGACATCTGAATTAAACAATACCGTATATCAAATGGACTTAACAGACATCTTCCGAGTATTCCACCCAAGAACCAAAGGACATACTTTTTACTCAGCACCCTGTGGAACTTTCTCCAAAATCGACCATATACTGGGGCACAAAGCAAACCTCAACAAATACAAAAAGATTGAAATAATTCCATGCATTCTATCAGATCACAATACAATAAAGCTTACAATCAACATTGGAAGAAGCCCTAATCACCACATGAACACGTGGAGATTAAACAACACACTCCTGAATGATGAATGGGTCAAAAGAGAACTTAAGAAGGAAATAAAAGTATTCCTGGAACTAAGTGAAAAAGACAATACAACACAACAAAACTTCTGGGACACATTGAAAGTGGTCCTTAGAGGAACGTTTATAGCTCTAAGTGCCTACACCAAAAAATCGGAAAGAACACAAATAACTGACTTAATATTGCAACTCAAGACACTTGAAAAGGAGCAACAAATGAAACCCAAACCCAGCAGACAAGAAGAAATAAAAATCTGGGCAGAAATTAATGAAATTGAAACAAAGAAAACAATACAAAGAATCAACAAATCCAAGATCTGGTTCTTTGAAAAGATAAACAAGATTGACAGACTGCTAGCCCAGTTAACCAAAAGAAAGAGCACCTCCAAATCAACAAAGTCAGAGATGAAAGGGGAAACATCACAACAGACACAAGAAAGATACAGAACATTATAAGGGAATACTTGAAAAACCTATATGCTAGTAAATTTGAAAACCTAAAAGAAATGGACGGAGATCTAAAGGCATGGGAACCACCAAAATTAAACCAAGAAGAGACTAGCAGCTTAAAAAGACCTATAACAGAAAAAGACATTTAAACAGTAATACAAAACCTCCCGATTAAAAGAAGCCCAGGACCAGATGGATTACAGCAAAATTCTATCAGACATTTAAAGGAGATCTACATCCAATACTACTTAATTTATTCAAAAAGATAGGAATGGAGGGAGAACTTCCAAATTCCTTCTATGAAGCCAGCATCACTCTAATACTAAAGGCAGGTAAAGATACACCCAAAAAAGAAAACGATAGACCCATATCCTTAATGAACATAGATGCAAATATTCTCAATAAAATACTCGCAAACCGCATACAGACACACATCAAAAGGATCATCCACCATGATCAAGCTGGCTTTATTCCAGAGATGCAGGGATGGTTCAATATACGTAAGTCAATAAATGTCATAAATCCCATAAATGGGCTCAACGACAAGAACCACATGGTCATTTGAATAGATGCAGAGAAGGCCTTTGACCTAAATGGAGAAAAATTGGAAGCATTCCCATTGAATTCAGGAACCAGACAAGGCTGTCCACTATCTCTACTCCTCTTTAACATAGTGCTTGAAATTCTTGCAAGAGCAATAAGACAAGAGAAAGAAATTAAAGGAGTAATATTTGGAAAAGAAGAGTTCAAATTATCCCTTTTTGCAGATGATATGATATTATATCTAAGAGATGCCAAAATTTCCACCAGAAATCTCCTAGAAATTATTAACATGTTCAGTAAAGTGGCAGGTTACAAAATTAACCTACAAAAGTCTGTAGCCTTTCTGTATACCAATAACAAGCAATCAGAGAAAGAGCACATGGAAACATTCCCATTCACAACAGCTGCATATATATATATATTCAGAATAAACCTGACCAAAGACATTAGAAAGCTCTACAAGGAAAATTTTAAATCTTTAAAGAAAGAGATTGAGGAAGACATCAGAAGATGGAAGGACTTCCCATGCTCATGGATTGGAAGAATTAATATTGTGAAAATGACCATCCTACCAAAAGCTACTTATAGATTCGATGAAATGCCAATCAAAATCCCCATGACATTCTTCACAGAATTGGAAAAAAACCATCGTAGATTCATAT
>NW_008353482.1:1721826-1722248 GCF_000622305.1 Nannospalax galili | reverse complement strand
CTTCCGATCTTAGAGGAATGAAACTAAACCCCTATCTTTCACCCTGCATGAAAGTCAATTCCAAATGGATCAAAAACTTCAATGTAAAGCCTGAATCTCTGAAACTGTTATAAGAAAACATTGGGAAAAACCTACAAGATATAGGTGTAGGAAAGGATTTTCTAAACCGGACATCAGTTACTCAGGAAACAAGGGCAGAAATTAACAAATGGGACTTCATTAAACTAAAAAGCTTCTGTACATCAAAGGAGGCAACCAGGGAAGCGAACAGAAAACCCACAGAATGGGAGAAAATCTTCACCAGTGAAACATCTGATAGAGATTTAATATCCAGAATATAACGAACTCAAAAACAGAATCAAGACAAGAAGTAACCCAATTAAAAGATGGGCTAAGGAGCTGAACAGAGAGTTCTCAAACAG
>NW_008353482.1:1711984-1721693 GCF_000622305.1 Nannospalax galili | reverse complement strand
AAATGTTGGAGAGGATGTGGGGAAAGGGGAACACTCATCCACTGCTGGTGGGGTTGCAAACTTGTTCAACCCCTATGGAATGCAGTGTGGAGAACTCTTAAAAAACTACAAATGAACTTAAAATTTGACCCAGTTACACTGCTCCCTGGCATATACCCAAAGAACTCATCCTATTGCAGAGACACTTGTACATCCATGTTTGTTGCTGCTCTTTTCACAATAGGTAAGAGATGGAAGCAACCTAAGTGTCCTTCAATTGACGAGTGGATAATGAAAATGTGGTTCATTTATATGATGGAGTTTTACTCAGCAGTAAAGAAAGATGAAATCATGAAATTTGCAGGCAAATGGATGGAACTAGAAACTGTTATACTAAGTGAAGTAACACATACTCAGAAAAAAAATCGGCACATGTTCTCCCTCATATGTGCATCCTAGAACCAAACCCTGATAAGTGATTATTATGTATCCAGACATAACTACAGGAACCAGGATAATGGAAAGGAAACAGGGAGGTAAAGGAAAAGAAATAACCTGAAAGAGAAGAACAGTAGGAAACAGGCCTTAATAAGGGAGATATGGATAAAAATTGGGTTAATTTGAGGGAGGCCTAGGAGTCCCCATGGGATGGACTTGAACCAGTGTCCATTCTACAAAGTGGAGAGTCAACACAGAAAAATAATTTCCTACATGCTTCCAAGTGCAGCCAACCATGGTCGAACAAGACCTTTGACTTATCTTCACATAGGCGGAACTGGTAAAAGAAAGGAACCAGGGTCTCCTCCCAAGCCCATGTGACCCCTGAGGAACAGATCCTCAAACGACTCAGAGTAAAAAGAAATTGGTTTATCTGGGCCAACTGTATGGCTTTAAACACCCAAAAGGAATGTATAACCAAAGATTAAAGGGGTCAATATAATTTAAGAGTCCATATGCATAGCTAAAGGCTACATAACATAGCCAAAGGGGCTCCCAGATAGTAACCCAGCATAGAACTGGAAAAATGAGCAGCAGACCCCAATCTTATCTAAAGGAATATTGACAACTGATTGCTGCTGGATGAGGAACAGCTGACCCACCTAAAACAAAGACCTCTAGATAGGCTGACTAGATTCACTAGAAGGACAAGTAGTGGGGAAGGGCTAGGGGTGCTAACAACACAGCAGATAGTAGCAGGGATATCGGAATATATAGGCTCTAGTAGGGGGAGGGAGGCTACGGGAGGGTGCCATCTGAGAAGTGGGCGTATAGTCAAATAAGATGATTTGGGATGTTCTGTGTGATATACCCACACACACAAAAAACACAAATCAAATTTAAAAAAATGTATTATATTTGAGGAGGAAGCATGGAAATTTATATCATGCTAATTAGTAGAGGTGATAAACTTTACCATTGAAATCTACCCAATGACTTTATAGACATACTCAGGTGCCAAGCATCCAAGTGCATCCGATTATGACTAGTAATAATCAGATACATACATCTTAGAGATGCATGAGCCAACATCTCAGTGTTAGTTGCAAAAGCAGTGAGTCTTTCTGCAAGGAACAATATATTCTAAAATGAAATGGATATATTTTTTAAAAGTTAAAAACTCATTTAAGTTTATGTCTTACAGGGTTTATACTGAGTTCAGTATTGTATAACTGTATTAATTCAACTGTGAACCTAGAAACTTGGACCCACTTGTGAAAGAAATGTACTCTTGCTCTGGAGTGTGTTACTGAATATGTTAAAGCTGTAGTGAAATACTTCTTCTAATCATGTAGTTATGAAAAAGAAAAAAAAAACAGGTTCCTTTTAAAGTTTTATCAAATGTAGTTACTCACCATATATGTGACTGGTTATTTAGGATATTTTACATTTGCATACAATTGCAGATTTTAGATTACAGATCAATCAATAACACAGCCTGCTTGAAAATTAAAGTATAACAGATATGTTGATAAAAGTGGAATACCATAGAATCCCAATATATGTGAATAGCCAGGTGTTTATGCTGCTGTAACTTGGATTTGAAATGTCCTCAGTGTCTGTGTATTGAAGGCCTTTGTGTTGAAGGCGTGTATGTTGCCATGCTGGGCCCTGTCAGGGGATGGTGGAACCTCTCTGCAGTGGAGCCAGTGGAACAAAGTAGGCCATTGGGTGTATGTCCTGGCCAGCAGGATTCCCAGCCTCTCCTGCCTGTCTCTGCATTGTAGCCATGGCAAACATACCATCTCTGCCGGGCACTCTGCTCCAATGTGCTGTGCTGCCACAGGTCCTAAGCAACAGGGCAACCATGTTCTAAAACCTCCCTTACTATGAAGCAAAATGTCTCCTTTAAGTTGATTATTTTGCACTGGTGAGATGGCTTAATGGATAAAGGTGCTTGCTGCCAAGCCTAACAACCTGTTTATTTCTTGGAACTCACATGGCAGAAAGAGAGAACTTTTTACCTCAAGTTGTCCTCTCACTGCCACATGTGTGTCATGAGATCTGGGATCACCCCTAAAAAGATCTAAAACAAAATCCCAGAGCCCAAGAGTTGAGGATGTACTTCAGTGACAGAGGGCTTGCCTAGCATGAGCTAAGGCCCTGGGCTTGAGCCTCAGCACTGTAAATTGGTTACTTCAGGTATTTTGTTTTATCAGTGGAAGATTGACTGTCACAGTCTTCTCTTCTTCAGGAACACAACCTATAGATAGTTGGAAATCAGGCCATATGTATATATTTTAAAGTTAGCTCATTGCAGGCAGTCTAAGATTTTTCAGGCAGGAAGGCCTTACCACATCTGACCTTGCAATTTTCCTGTTCTTCCTGTTAATGTGGATTGGGTTTTAAAACTCAGGTTGTGTAGAGCTTGTCACAGACTCCTCTCAGTGGTTAGGCCAGGGCATTGAGTGCACTGACTTATGGTCTGTGTGTGTGTTGAACATCCCACAACTGAAGATAAGACAGGCTTTTGAAATTCTTTCTTGTCTTCTTTGCCTCTGAGCAGGACAGAGCAATTTGGACTCTCCATCCTGTTCTGTGAATGGAACAATTAATGCAATGACAGGGACCCAGGACAATCTTCTGACAATGACCATCAGGCATGCATTAAGACAGCAGTGTGCAGATGGTACCTTCATTGTTTCTGAGAGGGAAAATTATAGGCAGTGGATTAAAATATAAGCTGGAAAGGAATATTCATGAGGGGAAGTGTTCCCATCCAGTGGTGTTTTGCATAGGCAAGGAGCAGCTGGCCATTGACTTAGCAGCACAAAGGCAGTCTTCTCCTGGCTTCCTGGGTTTTTACAGATATGACTTTAAAAGCACATTGAATTAGGAAGACATCCCTTAAAGTGCTTGGAACTTAGTCTCAGAGAGGGATGGAAGAGCAAGATGGGAATTGTATAGCTTTGCCTGGTCTTTGAAGACTATACACTTTTCAGAAATGTCTCTCTGGGAGAGTGTGTCTCCAGCGTTATCACTAATGTGCTAGAAAATCTGTGAGTAAAGCCAGGTAGGCTTTGATTCAGGCTTTCTGGTTTGGTTTTGTGACTTTGGGTGCATATTTTACCGTCTATGTTTGAAAAAAAAAAAGCCATACAATGACATCATCTATGTGTAAAACCTGAAGTTGCAAAGTACATCCACTTGTTTTGTCCTTTGAGGTTCATGTGAGATGGTGTTACACTGGACTGAATGTCTTATATCCACAGAGGACATGTGGGGACTTGATTCCAATCCTTTCTGTCATCCCTTTGTTTGGGGATTTTTTTCTTATTCATTTGGTGCATTCTTTTCTATTGCAGTTCTTTGTGGTGTTGTATGTTGCTTTTGTCTTGGCTTTTTGTGTTTTTCATGGTGGTCACCAGGATCTTTGAGGGTATCTCTGTTGTTCAAGCTCATCCTGATCACCTCACACACTCAAGTCCTGGATTTGCCTTTGCTGGGGAAGCCCATGAGTGGGAAGTTATATTAGGAAATGCTAATTAAATACATCTAGATGACCTGACCTAAATATGTCTGAGGAAAAGCTGAGAAAGAAACTCAGTGAATTGCAAGATTAATAGGAAGAAAAGAGTTTTTTTGAGTTTCTAGCATTGAAGATATGTATAATTAGATGTAAAAGATCCCATGAGTCCTTCAATTCCAGCACAACAAATAGGAGAATAAAAAATCTCAAGCTCATCCAGGAGACTAGAGGAAAATCATTCTTCTAAAGAATGAGGGCATAACGGTATCCATCTTATTGGAAGCCACAGTAGAGAGAAGTGGGGTTATAATGCCAAAGCTCAGACTAATTATTATTCTGAAAATATCTGCAAAGCCAAATAGAAAGTCCAAAAAACTTTTTCAAGTATGTAGGAAATCAAAGTTCATCACCCACAAATTAGCTGAAGGAACTGGACTAATACATTCTGCTTTTGAAAAATGAAAAATGAATTCCAAGAAAAGTAAGTGGGATGTGGGGAGAACAAGTGGTCAGAATCTAGATAATGTTCCATTAAGCCTACGTGTCAGACAGGAATCCCTGAAATATTAGCAGCAATCTCTTGTGAAAAATTTGCATCTTCTCATGTAAAAAAGAAAGCAAGAAAGCAACTAAAATCCCAGTCCAGGAACCTTGGGGACAGGGCATGTCAGGGTGAGGAAAAATAAGGAGGAAATAAGTTCTAAGATTGCTTCCTTCCTCCCTCTCTCCCTCCCTCTCTTTCTTCCCTCCCTCCTTCCTTTTCTTCCTCCCTCCCTTCTTCCCTTCCTCCTTCCCTCCCATAAGGAGGAAATAAGTTCTAAGATTGCTTCCTTCCTCCCTCTCTCCCTCCCTCTCTTTCTTCCCTCCCTCCTTCCTTTTCTTCCTCCCTCCCTTCTTCCCTTCCTCCTTCCCTCCCTCTCTCCTTTCTTCCCTCCTTCCCTTTCTCCTTTTCTTCTTTTCCTTCTCTTTTCATCTATCATCTATCTATCTATCTATCTATCTATCTATAATCATCTATCTATCATCTATATTTCTATCATCTATCTATCCATCTATCTATATCATCTATCTATCATCTATCATCTATCTATCATCTATCTATCTATCTATCTATCTATCATCTATCTATCTATCATCTATCATCTATCTATCTATCATCTATCTATCATCTATCTTCTATCATATCTATCTATCTATCTATCTATCATCTATCTTAACCTATCTCTGTCTATCATCTATCTAATCTGTCAATCACCTATCAATAAGATGAGGTATAAAATTTATATATGCCAGAACATATGTTTATGTGATGTGTAATGATTGTATAGGAATTTATAGAGAATGTAAGAAAATTATGTTTTAAGAAATTATAAATAACATTTTTAAGAATAAAAACAGGATAGAATTTTCAAGCCTTGAAGGGGAATAATGGAACAAAGAAAACTGAACAGTCTAATAAAATGAGTGGTTTTAAGAAACACTACAGAAGACCATGGCAAATCAGCACATGTTCCAACAGCAGACACAAGCCCTGTCTTATCCACAATCACCATGCTGTGAATGCAATGCCAGGTTCACATTAAAAAGTTTCAGCTGTGTCACATATACTCCAGCAAAAATAAATACTCGGATAAGTCATCGGGTAGGTGGGAAAAGCTACAATAAGTAGCTCTGTAGTTTGTTGAAAAGCAGAGCCATGGAGGAGCCCTGTGCAGCTGGCCCTGGAGGATTAGAGCTTTACTGACTGTCTCAGGAAGCTGGCATCATTCTGGTTTGAGGTCAGAGCAGGTAGCAACAGGGTGAGGATACACAGCAGGGAATCACAGGCAGAGAATGTACCACAAAGGGGCTCTGTGGGCCATGAGAACTGTGGACTGCCACTATGAACACAAGCGAGATGTGCGATAACAGCCCCCAACACCGTGTCCCACTCTCCTGTGAGCACACTTTTATGGAGTACCTCTTCCCACCTGTTGGATACACTGTCATGAGTCTCCTTATTTTTTGCTGATTGGATGACACACTTGGTCCACATGCATGGAACCTGTCATAATGGAGCTCCAAGCACAGGGAAATAGAAGCTTCCAACAGCATGGGCTCAGGGAACCCCTGTATCAGGGAATCTTATGGGGGGGCACCCTGTTCCCAGGCAGGACCTTGGAGGAAGCCAGTAATGGCACACAGGAGGAAGGGATGAAGTCCAGGTTCTTGTCCTGCATGGAGAGGTTATCCTGAGTTTTCTCAAGGTCCTTTCCTGTCAGAATTAACAATGATATGAAACATTTATTTACGAGTTTCTATGAGGGTGATTCAGAGAGAAACAAAAGATCTGGGATCATCAGAACAGCATTTGTGAGCTCTGAAATGCCAACAAAACTATCACATCCTGTTCTATAAAATTATAATTCCTTTCATAATGCCACAATACTTTTGTGGTTGGTGATACTTCTAAAATTATTGTTTTTATTAAGTAATTCGTGCTCACAGTTTAAAAAATGAAACAAATCTGAGGCTTCCTGTGTCTCCATTTATATTTCTCGTAGAAAAACTAACTCTTCTAGTGATTTCTTTGTTGTTTATATCCATAACTATAAATAGAGTGCTTGCATCACTGCTATTTGGTTTAGAGTTATTTCCCAGTAACAAAGGTGAAGATTTCATTTTGTGCTTGACCTTAGCCAAAAGGCCAAGAAGAGCTGGGAGCATTTAATTTTGCATTTGCTCTGCCTTCTTACAACATAATTACCCCACTTGTCTGACTCTTTCCATAGTTCCCCAAAGAAAGTTTTTGGCTAGTCTGCAATATTTATATTAAAATCTATGAAATCCTTCTTCACTTCTGACTCGTGGTATAGACATTTATTATATTTACTTTCCTTAGAGCTTAGATATGTGTGGAGTTCTATCTCTTATATTCTTAGAGTTATCCTTTGATGCTATTTGTCCCCCTGTTTGAAAGCAAATTGTTTCCCAGGCCTGTCCTGCAGCTATCACACCAGGACTGCCCTTCATGACTGCCTCTGTCAATAGTTCTGATTCCAAGTGGTTGAGCTGCTATCGGTTCTGCTCTGATAATACCTAGATTTAGTATTATATCCCACAAGGTAAAGGGCAGAGTCCAGAATCAGACTGCCCTGTGTTAAGAAACGAGCCTTTGTGGGATTCCAGGCCACACACACTTTTGCCCAGCAGACTTCATATTTAATGATTCCCAAATTTTTATAATTCACCTGAAAGCTCCTGAGATTGAGGAATGTACTATTGATATGAGTATCATTTTATTATAAAGGAAACTACTGAGCATCCCTACAAATTAGGAACTGGAAAAACTCCAGTAAATCCTAAACTCAGAAGCTCCTGTGACTGTGGAGCCTGGTACATTGATGTGCTTCCCAGCCCAGGGGGTCCTTAAGCCTCATCTAGAGAATTTATTGGAGTTCCATTTTGTAAGCATGACTGATTAAACTGGTTAAACTAATTTCCAGCATTCTTCCTCTCCCCAGGGCTGGAGTGAGAGTTCCAGCCCTCTAATCATGTGGTTCATTTTCTGGCAACCAGCTCCAGATGAATCTCTTCAGGGGTATATATATATCAGCCTTATAGATTCATGGTTGACAGCAGTGGGGGGAAGCAGAGATAAGCCTAGGGATTCCAGAGGATTTTTAGTGCAATAAAGCAACTCTTTAAATGCTGATAATTGACATGTATTGTCATACATTTGTCCAAATCCATAGACGGTACACCACTAGGACAGAATGCTGATCTAGACTGTGAACTCCAGGTGACAATTCTGTGTCCTGGTAGGTTCATTATAAAAAATTGGACCACTCTGGGTCATGCTGATATTGCATGAGGCTGTCCATGTGTAAGGACAAAGGTTATATGGGAAATCTCTGTGCCTTTCATTCAAATTTACTGAGACTAAAATGTCTCTAAAAACAGTCTTCTAAAAATCAAACAGTGACCCAACTATAAGGCATGCTGTTACATCAAATATAGCAGTATAGGGAAGGTGAGAGTAAAATGACAGAAAAAGTACAACATCCAAACCTTAATCTAAATTGTTCATGTATGGCAGTACTAATATTAAAGCCTCCTTCAGAGCAAATAACATTGTCAGAGACAGAGGGTAACAGTATGACATTATAAATGCATCAATCTACCAAGAACATCTGGCAATCCTGAATGTGAGTGTACCAAACAAGAGAACGTTAAAATGTAGAGAGGGAAAATTGACAGAATGGGAAACAAATATCCCCAGTGACAGTTGCAAATCTCCATGCTTCACTCTCTGACTGAAAGTCAGCAGCGATATAGAGTAGGCAGTAGCAACCAGCAGGATATAGCTAAGATTTGTACAGTGCTCCATTCAAGAATGCAGAATACATTCTCATTTTTTCTTTTTTTTTTTTTTTAATTATTTTATGTGTAGGAATGTTATGCCTGCATGCACGTGTCCCTGTGTCGTTCAATGCCCACAGAAGCCAGAAGAAGGCATCAAATCCCCTGAAACTATAGTTTCAGATGGTTGTTAGCTGCCATGTGGATGCTGGAATTCAAAGATGTGTCCCCTGCAAGAGTAGCTAGTGCTTTGTACTGCTGAATCATCTCTCTAGCCCCCCCCCCATTTTAAAGAGAGATGAAACATGCCCCAATACATGCTATGATTTTAGTTGTAACCTGAACTCAGTTAAAATAACTGAAATCTTGCTAAATATCTTCTATAGTCATGGTGGAATCAAATTGGAAATAAGTAAAACAGAAGGATAGTGGGAAAACATGTGTAATTAGGCAGCTTTCTGTTATTACAGAATACCTGACACAGCATACTTACGAAGTGAAAATAGAAGTTTATTTTGGCTCATAGTTCTGGACACTCAAGTCCAAGACTGGGTAGCCCTATTTTGGGGGGGGGGCAAAGTGGCATATTCTGTCAGTGTAAAACACTTATATGAACTAAGAGGCAGAGAGAATCTGAAAGATGGGGGCCCATAATCCCTTTCAAATGTATGCTCATTGACCTAAGGACTTAACATAGGCCCCACCTCTTGAATGTCTACAACACTTCCTGATACTGCCCACAGGAGCAAATCTTAAACATGAACATTATTGGGAGAGACTGCTCATATTCAAACTGCAGCAGCATGCCAAGACTGAAAACGGAAGGCAATATTCTTAAGTTGATAGTTAAAGAGAAAGAATCAAGAATTAAAAAAATAATTCTTGGAATTGAAATAGACAAATTTGAGAGTCAGAAATAAGTCACCGAGGAAGTGAAATTCATAGTACTAAATGCACATGAATAAACATGAACAGTCTCTGCTCCAACCTGAGGAACCTGCAAAAAGAGGTAAACACAGCAAGGAGAATGGAAGCAAAGCATAAATCATCAAAACTGAAAACAAGGAATTGAAAGTCAATGGAATAAGAAGGAGATTCTTTATAATGACCAGGAGAATTGACAAAACTCTAGCAAGATTAACAAAGGAAACAAAGAGAAGATTCAAATAATCCCTGTCAGGAATGAGCCATAAGAACAGACCCTGCAGACTTTAAAGGCTACTGAGTACCTTGCAGAGTCTATTACCCTTTTCTTTGTCAACTTGTAAGTTGTAAAACTTAGATGAAATGGATTGATTCCTGAAAAAAAAAAGAAAAAAAAGAAAAGAAAAAAGAAACAAGCTAAAACAGATCACTAAATATCAAATAATTTTAAATCCCTATAACTATGAAGGAAACTGAAATAGTCATTTGTTTCTTGTT
>NW_008353482.1:1679394-1711851 GCF_000622305.1 Nannospalax galili | reverse complement strand
TCATGTAAAGAAAAAAATTTTAGGAAATTTTTTTTAACTTTTACAAAAACTTTATTGAGAATTTCATACATTTTGATCAAATCCATGCCCACTCTCTCCCCTCCAACACCTCCCATATCTCCCCATCACTTTTTTCTTTTTCTTTTTTTCTTCTTCTTCTTCTTTCTTTATTTTTATGGGGCTTTTGGCTACTCTAACATTCCCCCCCTCTGAAAAATCTTTTAAGGATTACATACAAGCTCAAAAATACTTTTGACATTTTTGTCCTTTGGAACAGAGTATGTTACTGTGAGGCCCAAGGACATTTTGACTTTTAGCCAAGAAACGGGTTACTTTTCTTTGGGGTCTTTTTAGCCTTACTGCCTAGCCAATTCCTACTTCCTGTTCTTATCATGCCATCCTCTGAAGGGGTTACCCAAATTGCCAATAGAGAATCGGGATGCAGACCGCTCTGGCTTCTTCCGTGCTGAACAGGGACCCAGGGTGAGGCAACTGGAATGCCCCTTCAGTGGGTCTAGCTAAAAGACTCTCAAATTGCATAACTCTTATCTCTAAGTGAAAAAGAAAGTCTTTGAATTGTGAATAGGAGATGTGAAGGAGAAATAAAGGCAAGACTAATTAGCATTACAAGTTCTAGACAGGGAACTAGAAAAAAGTCAGAACAGGGCAATTTTCAAATGTTCATATGAGAGTTCATTGGAATTTCTTGACAAGGGCTTCCAAAAGCATCCCTCTATTGGGTTCTTCCTCATTTTTCTTTTGTCTTCCAAGGTTGGACTCTAGAGTGATGGATTCAGGATTTGCTTTCAGGTATTTTGATAGCTGTTAGAGTAGTTATAATCAGTGTTATTTCCCTCTCAAATGCTTCTGAAATAGGGGGAGAAAGCAAATTCATCCATCATTTTAGAATACAGGTGGGCACTATGGTATTGGAGACCAAGATTTGAAGTCTTACATCTGAACAGCACTTTCTGGTTATGAGCAAAATCATGAATGAGAAATAATTGTCTAAATAACTTTTTATATAGACTAAGCTTTAAGACTTAAGTCTGTGAAGTGTAATTCCTTGAACACTTAAAGAAGTATACTGATGACTTTACTCTTTGGTTATACTTTCCTTTTGGGTATTTAAGTGCCGAGCCTCCACCCCACCAGCGAGGCAGGATGTGGAGCTCAGCGATGGGGGCCAAGGAGGGGTAAGTGCCCTGCTTGCCTGTTTACAAGCCTCCCTGAGACTCTCAGACACAGCAGGGAGTTTAGTCATGCAGGAACTCGTTTATTGTAAGTGTTACAACACTTATAAAGGCAAAAACCACAATCATTAGCATAGGTGGGAACCTATTCTCCAATCCTGTGAAAGGTCACGTAGAGCATGTAGGCTCCTTTCAGTGCACTACTATGGTGATCTCATGAAGTGTTCACGCATTTTTCTCTTGGTTAGTCTCCAATTACCTACACCTTTTTTTATTTTTTGTCCCTGGTCCAATTTCTTAGCTCCTCCCCCCACTGAGGTGGTCGGCGCCATTTTGAACACAGCTTCCCTACATCTCCCCCTTTTTGTTTTATTAACCAGGGAAGCATCACTCTCCCAGTAACCAGTCAGACCTTGGGTTAGGTGAACTGGTGACAACCTTGGTTTAGGTGTATGTTTCCTTTATGGGGGAGGTAGGGGCCGGTTGTAATGGACACGTATCGCCATAGCTTGACCTGTGCTATTTGTCCTCGAATCATTTTCATGACTTGGGCATAGATACATGGTCCAAAGGTGCAAACAAGGGTGAGGATCACCAAGGGTCCCAGCAGTGTTGAGATTAGCATTGTTAACCAGGGAGAGGCGTTAAACCATTGTTCAAACAGGGATTGGTCCCTCTGGACATGTCAATTATTAATCTCCTTTCTGACTTCATCTAAGTTTTTTGTGATTAACCCCGAATGGTCAACATAGAAGCAGCACTCCTCTCCCAGTGCTAGGCATAAAGAGAAGTGTTGCATAAAGAGAAGGTCTAACCCCCTTTTATTTTGTAATGTAACTTGTGTCAGCGATGAAACAGATTGTGGGAGGAATCTTACCACCGTTTTCAATTTATCTAAGCCTGCATCCATGTTTGCCTGAATCCTTCGGAGGCCCTGTTGGGAAAGGGCCAGAGAGGTGGCCCCCAGGGCTTCCCCTCCCATTCCTAGTCCCACGAGCATTGAGACTGTTAAGGTGGTGACTAACTCCCTCTTAAACCTAAGTGATTGTCGTGCCTCCATTTCCCCCCAGGAATGATATAGCACATGGGGGAAAGGCACTACCAAGGCACATGCATCCCCATCAGTATGTGTGAGAACTGTCAATGAGAGACAGGATGTTAGCCCTGACTTTTGACACAACCAGTAAATCTCTGGGTCAGCAGGAACTACCCATTGATTACTGTTATTTGCCACCACCTGTGTTATGTTAAAGCAGCCCTCCCAAGGGGACGGATAATCTAGGGTAGTGACACAGGTCAGATTGTAATCTGTCACAGGTGTGGAGATCCCGCTTGTCTTGGTGGACAACCCCCCCCCCACCAATACTTTTGATCATCGGAGGTATAATTAAACCTTCCTATTACACCTATTGCCTTGATCAACTGTACACCGGCCTCTAGGCACAACCAGCATGAGGAGGTAAGGTCTGGACGGGTCAGGTTGAGAACTCTATATGCAAGCTGGATAGCCATTAGGATCTCTGACCCTACCTTTGGGGTCAGATCCTTAAACCCATTGGGTCTTGCTCTGGGTTTTGAATGAAGTGTAAGTCCTGTTGGGGAGAGGCTCACGGCAGGTGAGTAAGGCTTGGCCATCCCAGCCCCCAAGTTGGCCGGTCCGGGTGTGATTGGCCTAGCGAGGGGCTCAACCTGCTTTCTAACCATAAAGAGGAGACCAGGGTCATGTCCAGATACATAGAGTCTCAATCCCCAAGTCTTTCCCAAGTCCCAGCCCCTCGCCCACTGTCCCTCCTCTGTAAAGGTTATACGGAGGGGGTTGCAATGAAAGTTTGTACATCTTCCATATAGTGAATTTGTGGAAAGTCTAGGTCTCTGTATCCTTTTGACAGTGATCAGTCCCCGGTCCTTAATCCAATACCCCATCTCTGTGGTTTTACATCCCCAGTTATAACAGTAGTAAGAATCAGCCCCCTGCCACAGTTGCACAGCTGTTGCGAAGTTCTACCACTTCCTGGGCACAAATAAAATTCTGTCTTTAATAATGCATCCCACTTAAGCACATGGGAGCATCCTGGCTCCCTGGGGGACCCTGTTAACGGTAATGTTCATCCACGCCCTGTTTCCCCACATTCAGGCTGGGTCCCCCCTTGAGTCTGGTCACCAACGTCCCACGATCTGGTAGCCAGGGCACAGAGATCTACCTCCAGGTCAGTCCACCATGTGTCTGGTGGTGTCACCTTGGTAGTGCTGTTGGCAATCACTCCGGTACTCGCATTGGTCACCAACCTTGTGACCTTTTGGGGCTGATGTGGATTTAGGGTCTCTATAGGTCCAGATGATCTTGTTAGCATCGGCTCCTCAATTGTCAGGAGTGACAGGAGTGACAGGATGAGCATGAAGGTGAGTTTCCTCGTTTTGATCTGTAAGAGACAGAGAGAGAAAGGCTTCCTCAAGGGTAGGTCTCCCTTGGTGATTATGAGGAGGTGTCTGTCTATGTTTTGTTTGTTTCTTCTAGGCCTTAAGGGCCAAGTATTGGCTCCACCAGAGTCTTTTCTTTTCCCTCTTAGTCATCTTGGTTTGAGCCATCACCCTGTAGGGGGCATATTTGAGGTTTCTGGCTGGTACCCAAATAGGCTTATCTTCTCCCATGGGGAAAACACAACTGAATCCCCTTCCCATTGTTAACAGTGGGTCCGGTCCTCTCCACTGGCCCCTAATTGGGTCCTTCCACCTCACCTCTACTCGGGGTTTTGTATTTTCTTGTCCCCAGTGAGCTTGAAATTTAGATTGCAAGGTATTTTTTGAGCGACTTAAAATGTTTATGGTAAATAGGGCTATCCCTAGTTGCTGATGGGGGCTCATTCCCCCTTTCTGTTTTAATAGTTGAGTTTTGAGTGTTTGGTGATTTTGTCCAACTATAGTTTGACCCTGTGAGTTATAAGGTATTTCCGTGGAATGTGAGATGCCCCAAATTTTAAAGGTCTGTATTGAGGCACTGATGAAACAGGGGCCATTGTCAGTCTTTATCTGCAAGGACAAGCCTAGGGTAGCAAAGTATTGGAGGAAATGTGATTGGGCATGTTTGGAATTTTTTTTTTTTGAATGGGCGGTAGCCCAACATGCATGAGAAAAAGTGTCTATAGCCACAAAAATGTACTTAAGTCTTCCAAAAGGTGCATAGTGTGTGACATCTGTTTGCCACAACTTATTAGGCTGTAGTCCTCTTGGATTAACTCCCAGGCCTTGTAGGGGGGGCACCTTTAGAAGGGTTGGCAAGCTTTACAGGTATGTGCTATTCTTTTTAAATCTTTTTTGGGACAGTGGGAAACCGTGGAAACCATGCATGAAGGCCTCGCCAATTGATGTGAGTGAGGTCATGAAGGTTTACTGCCTCCTGGGCCGTATATATGTGGGCCCCTTTTGAGGCCAGACAGCCAGGTTGTTGCCCTCTGTAATGAATCCAGGTAGCCCTGTGTGACTCCGCATATGCTGAATGAAAATGGGGGAGCTTCTGCCCTCCAAGGTCCCTTGGATCGAGACCATGAGTGTGGTAATTGGGTTGGAGTTTAATTTGATATGGGCCTGTGGTAAGCCTGGGAGGAGGTTAGCCACATAAAGGCTATCGGTGTACAGGATGAAGGGGGAGCTTAGGTCTTGAAGAGCCATGAGAACTGTCAGCATCTCTTTGAATTGTGCCAAACCCTTCACAGCACGGAAGTCACACCTCTGGGGCCCTCCTTCTGGGTTGGGGCCAAATGCTGCATAGGCAGCCCCGCTCTGACCCTTGTCAGTAAATACATGTAAGCCTTTGGGGATCAAACTCTTGGAGAAGAGAGAAGGTGTCTTGAGGGGCAGCCGTTGAAAGGCTGGGGCCCATTTAGAGGCCCTGTAGTGGCAAGTGATGTCTCCAAAATATCCTTTTAGAGCCATTGCCACTCTTGAATTGCTGCACCTAAGCCAATTGAAATCTGCTAAGCGATAGAGGACAACAATCTTATTAGGATCTCTCCCGAACCTTCGAGCTACCAGGATCCTTTCCCTTATAATCATGTCTGTTAGTTGATCCCCAGTTGTGTATACCCTTGGTTGACCCCCGAGGGTAGCATGTACCCATTTTATTGGCTCCTGTTCTTGGACTAATGTGGCTATGGCCAGCCTGTCTCCTTTAATAAACAAAAGGGGAGCTTAAGGGAGTATCTTCTGACTGAAACCCTCATGTCTAGGGCCTCCTGGAAGGCCCTAATTGCCTCCCAGTGTATGTCCTCCAACGTGACCTTGGTCTGGGGAGGTCCCATCATGAGGAGCCGATAGAGGGGGCTCAATGCTTGTGTGGGGACCTTTACCCATGGCCTGAGCCAATTTATTTCTCCCATTAGCTGTTGGAGTTCTAGGATTGTAGGCTCTTTGGGGATGTCTAAGGTGGGTTTAAGGGGGCTGGCCTGTGTGAGGAGTAACTGTGTGTCTAGGATTTTAAAAGGGGGCACACATTCAATCTTTTTAGGTGCTATCTGGAGGCTGTGTTTTTTCAGCCTTTGTAACACTATATTTAGGAAAGGCTGTAATTTGACTGCCTTTATATGTCTAATTATAAGATCATCCATATATGAGGATATTAGTGTTTTAGTGCCCGCAATTAAAGGCTGAAGAATAGAGGCCAAATAAACCACTAGCGGCTGTATCTCCCCTTCTGCCCCATCTGCGTCTCTCCACTTTATCAATCCCTTTACCTCATCTGGCCTTGAAAGTCCCCCCACTCCCAACACTTTAGGGCCGGCCTGTAGCGGCCATGTCGTGGGTACTTCTTCCTTTAGAAGGATTGTATGATCTGCCCCCGTGTCCACCAAACTAAGAAATCTTTTACCTGCTATAAAAATATGCATTTTGGGCCTCACTCCCGGGTGTATCAGGACCATCTAGTGAACCTGTGATTCCTTCTTTCTTCCTTTGGGTAATGGGGCTAGAGGCCACCCCGGAACTAGTTTAAAGGTCTGCCTGCTAAGTCAAACCTCAACCTGCAATCCTTTTTCCAATGGAACCCCTTTCTGCAATGGGGGCAGGGGGTTGTGGGTTTGTTGGGCTCTCAGCCCCCCCTTCCCCCAGGGGGTCCGAGGGGTTCTGCCTCCAGGCAGTCCCTCTTAAAATGTCCTGTCTTGCCACATTTAAAGCACCCCCCTTTTTTCTCCTCTCTATTGGCTCGGGCGGCTCAACTCCCCCCTCTGGCTGCCATGAGCGCCTGGGTCAGGGCATTGGCCAGGGAGGCGGTCTGGGTCTGCAGGGCGGTGGTTAGCGCCTTTGTCTGTTGGCTATGAGTTCCTACCTCTTGGGAGGATACTATCCAGCGGCTGACCGAGGCCTGCCTCTAGCCTGAGCAGGCGGCCCGATGATCACTATTCATACCTTTCCACACCAATACTCTGGTGAACTCATCCCTCAGAGGTCCAGGGGGCAATTTTCTGACAAGGCTCTTCTCTACTCTGTCTACAAAGTCTGAAAGGGGCTCACTTGCCTTTTGCCTCAACCCCACAAGAGGATTCTCCAATGGCCCTTCATTGAGCTTCTTTCAGGCTGCAAGGCCCGCTCACCTCACCTGGTCCCAGTATGGGGCAGGCAAAGCTGCCTGTTTACCCTGGTGGAATAGGCATCAGCAGTCCCTGTCAGCTGCCCGTAAGAAAGGGGGATCTGTGGATTTTCTCTATGATTTTGCTCTGCTATGGTTTTACACTCCTCTTTATATAAGGCTAGCCATTTAATGAACTGATTGCTAGGGAGGACTGCCTTAGCCATATCCATCCAATCTCTAGGGATGCATGGCTGGTGGGTGATGTTTTCCAGCAAAGCCTCAGCCCAAGGAGAGTTGGGGCATCACTGAGGACCGTGGTCCTTAATTCCTTAAGATCCTTAGGTTTCCATGGATACCAATTGGCCAGCCTCTGTGGTCCTGGAACCAAGTTTACTGGGAATGCCTTACAGGCAGGGGTGGGTTCTGTCTGCACTCTCACTGGAAAAGCGTCAGTGTATGTGGGCTCCCTCGGGTAGGGGGGCCCGAGGGTGCCTCTCCACCTCTCCCCTGCCACCCCCCCATCTATCTTGCTGTGATTGGGGGTCGTGGTCCCAGTGGAGGGGCTCATGTGAACTGGCCGACCGATAGGCTGGGGGGCTGCTCCTCCCCCTCCGTTTCTCCCAGGCGATTTCTCTCACCGATCCCGTCTGCCTCTTTGGTCTCCTCCTTGGCCTAGATAGTCAGTCTAGCTTTAACAACCACAGCTAGCACTCCCATGGGGCCTTCGGTGCTGCATTGATCCTTTTGCTCTGCATCAAACTGTGCCCACACCCCAGAGTCTTGCTTCTCTTCCCTCTCCTTCCAGCCCTTCACCTCCCCTCCCCCATTGTCCCTCGGCAATGCTGAGGTAGGGGAATCTCCCGTACTGAAGGTGCCCTTAAGGGCCAGCATCGTGGGGTAGAACCCCAGTGGGGGCTCTGTCCCAAAGTGCTTCTCCCTCTCTCTTGCCAGGTTCTCCACCCTCTCCCAGGTATCCCAGGAGAAGAGATTGGCCACAGACACCCAGGGCACTGAAAGCATCACTGTCTCCCAGACCTGGTGTGTGGTCTGATCAGATAGCTCCAAGCCTCGGCTCTTGAGCATATATCGAAGAGCCTTTAAGGCTGGGTCACTTTTTGCTGAGGTTGAGTTACCCATGCTAAGGGTCTCACTTACCCCGAGAGCCCGATTGGCCTCAGCCGAGAATTTCTCTGTAAAAGTTGCCTCACATGGGGCACCAGAATGCTGAGCCTCTGCCCCACCAGTGAGGCAGGATGTGGAGCTCAGCAATGGAGGCCGAGGAGGGGTAAGTGCACTGCTCGCCTGTTCACCTGCCTCCCCAAGACTCTCAGATGCAGCAGGGAGTTTAGTCATGCAGGAACTCGTTTATTGTAAGTGTTACAATGCTTATAAAGGCAAAAACCACAATCATTAGCATAGGCGGGAACCTATTCTCCAATCCTGTGAAAGGTCACATAGAGCATGTAGGCTCCTTTCAATGCACTACTATGGTGATCACGAGGTGTTCACACATTTTTCTCTTGGTTAGTCTCCAATTACCTACACTTTTTTTAAAATTTTTTGTCCCTGGTCCAGTTTCTTAGCTCCTCCCCGCACTGAGGTGGTCAGCGCCATTTTAAATGCAGCTTCCCTACATTTAAGAACATACAGTTGGCCCAAATAAACCAATTTATTGTTACAGTTAAGGTCATTTGAGGATCTGTTCCTCAGGGGTCACATGGGCTTAGGAAGAGTTCCTGGCTCCTTTCTTTTACCAGTTCCATTTATGTGAAGGCCCTGTTCAACCATTTCTGGCTTCACTTGGAAGCATGAATGAGATGTTTCCTCTGAGTTGACCCTCCTCTTTGTAGACTGGACACTGGTTCAAGTCTATCTTGTGGGGTCTCCATGTCCTCCCTGAACAAGAGGACAGGTGACTCATCACAGTTGCAGGGCATTTTGAGAGATGTTCCATAGTTCCCTGGAACTTGGTTGGCCTTGGAGGGCAAGGGGCAAAAACTAACCTTTAGGTCCCTCTGACCACATTAGTATAGGCCTTAAAGTATGGCTGTTAAACATCCAATAAGGTTAGTTCCACCAGTCTGGTACTTTTAATTATCATGTGCTATGTAGATAAGGCTTGGGTAAAAAACCAAATATTCTCAGATAAACATTGACTAGATATATATTTTGTTCCTTAAACTAGTTGGCTAATCTATGACCATAGAAATTTTAAGATTACGTGTATATTATTTTTGTCTCATCCTTTATATATAACCAACCTAAATAGACCTTCATCACTTGCTTAGGCTTTCTCATTTTTTCTGTCTATTTTGGAAAATGTCTCCATTCCCATGTCCGTTTAACATCTTTTACATCCTCATTTTCTCTTTTTAAAAAATAATTATGAGACATAATAGCATTAAGAAATAAATTTTCCATCAGTTGTGAAACTCCTTTTCCTGGGGATGCTAAGCAATGCTTATTCCTTTTTAAGGTTCTAGTGTCAAGCAAATGTTTCATCAAAGTTTTACTAGGGAACCAATGAATTTATTGAGCTTACTTATTGAGAAAACTGAGGGGTTGCTGAGGCATATGTATGACCTGAGGGGTTTGCACACTGGATAGCCTTTACCTAGCATGGGTCACACCTTCTATTCCTAGCCTTCCACAGATTGTGTACTTTAGCCCTCCCCAAATCCAGGAGGCTATGTGTTATTAGGGTCAAATTACATACAGTTGGCTGGGAATAGTGGCTGGATACTCCAGTGAAGGTCCAGTGACTGTGCTTGGCCCTCCTTTAATAAATGAGCACGACTGTCATCAAACACAATTGTGACTATGTTTAGCCATCAGGCTTAGCTGAAGTTGTTATGATCGTAGTTATTTCATGCAGAAGGGACTGCTGTATAGCATCATCTTATTAAAAGGACCTGGGATTTAAAAGGATTTTGTGCTAGGATCCACATATGAGAGGGAGAACATACGTCGTTTGTTTTTCTGAGTCTGTGTTACTTCACTTGGTATAACAGTTTCTAGGTCCATCTATTTACCTGCAAATTTCATTATTTCATCTTTCTTTACTGCTGAATAGAACTCCATTGTGTAAATATACCACATTTTTGTTAACCACTCATCAGTTGAGGGGCACTTAGGTTGCTTCCATCTCTTAGCTATTGTGAAAAGAGCACCAAAATGCATTGGTTGTACAAGTCTTTCTACAATAGGATGAGTCCTTGGGTATATGCCAAGGAATGGTATAACCGGGTCATATGGAGGTTCAGTTTTAGGTTTTTATCAAGAGTTCTCCACACTGTTTTCCATAGAGGCTGCGTGAGTTTGCCATCCCACCAGCAGTGAATGAGCATTCCCCTTTCTTCACATCCTCACCAGCATTTGGTATCATTTGGTCTCCTGAACCTAGCCAGTCTGATTGGAGTAAGGTGATACCTCAGGGTCATTTTAATTTGCATTTCCCTAATTACTAATGATGTTGAACACTTTTTGAGATGTTTCTTAGCCATCTTTATTTCTTCCTTTGAGACCTCTCTGTTTAGATCTTTAGCCCATCTTTTATTTGGGTTGCTTGGTTTCTCGATTCTTTGCTTTTTGTGTTCTTTATATATTCTGGATGTTAAACCTCTGTCAGATGTATCACTGGTGAAAATTTTTTCCCATTCCGTGGGTTTTCTCTTCACTTTTAAAATTGTATCTTTTGCTGTACAGAAGCTTTTTGGTTTAATGAGGTCCCACTTATTGACTGCTGACCTTAATTCCTGAGCAACTTCTGCCCGATTTAGAAAATCCTTTCCTACACCTATATGTTGTAAGTTACTGCCAATATTTTCTTCTAATAATTTCAAGGTTTACAGTTTCACATTGAATCTTTGATCCACTTGGAGTTGACTTTTGTGCAAGGTGAAAGATAAGGATCTAGTTTAATTCTTCTACAGGTGGAGATCCAGTTTTGCCAGCACCATTTGTTGAAGATGCTGTCTTTCCTCCATTGTGTGTTCTTGGCCCCTTTGTCAAATATCAGGTGGCTGAAATTGCATGTACTCAGATTTGGATCTTCAATGATGTTCCACTGATCTATGTGTCTGTTTTTGCACCAGTACCATGCTGTTTTTATGACTATAGCTCTGCAGTATATTTGAAATCTAGTGTAGTAATCCCCCCAGTGTTTTTCTTTGTGCTCTGGGTTGCTTTGTCTATCTGTGGTCTTTTGTGCTTCCATATGAATTTAAGGGTGGATCTTTCTAATTTTGTGAAGAAGGATTTTGATTGGGATTGCATTGAATCTATATATTGCTTTTGGTAGGATGGTCATTTTCACAATATTAATTCTTCCAGTCCTTGAACATGGGAGGTCCTTCCATCCCCTGGTGTCTTCCTCAATCTCTTTCTTTAACAATTTAAAATTTTCATTGTAGAGATCTTTTGTGTCTTTGGTCAGATTTATTCCAAGGCATTTTATTTTTTTGGCAGCAATTGTGAATGGGAGCCTTTCCCTATATTCTTTCTCCAACTGCTTGTTATTGGCATATAGCTTTCTATATGATTTTTGTAGACTGATTTTACAACCTGCCACTACACTGAAAGTGTTGATCAGTTCTAGGAGTTTTCTGGTGGAACTATTGGGATCTCTTAGGTATAGTATCATATCATCTGCAAAAAGTGATAGTTTGACCTCTTCTTTTTCGATTAGTACCCCTTGAGTTTCCTTGTCCTGTCTTATTGCTCTAGTTAGAGTTTTAATCACTATGGTGAAAAGGAGTGAAGATAGTGGACATCCTTGTCTGGTTCCTGATTTTAATGGGAATGCTTCCAGTTTTTTTCCATTTAGAATGATGTTGGCTGTGGGATTTGTTGTATATAGCTTTAATTATGTTGAGGTATGCTCCCTCCAGTTCAGTTCCCTCTAGGACTTTGAACATAAATCCATGCTGAATTTTGTCAAAGCCTTTTCTGCATCTATTGAGATGGCAATGTGGTTTTTGTCTTTGTGTCCATTTATATGATTAATGATGTTTATTGACTTGTGTATATTGAACCATCCCTGCATCTCTGGGATAAAACCTACTTGATCATGATGAATGACCTTTTTGATGTGTGTCTGTATGCGGTTTGCAATTACTTTGTTGAGAATTTTTGCATCTATATTCATTAAGGATATGGGTCTCTAGTTTTCTTTTTTGGTTTTGTCTTTACGAGGTTTGGCTACTAGAGTGATACTAGCTTCATAGAAGGAATTTGTGAGTTCTCCCTCTGTTACTATCATTTTGAATAATTTAAGTAGCATTGGTTGAAGGTCTTCTTTAAATGTCTGTTAGGATTCTGCTGTAAATTCATCTGGGCCTGGGCTTTTTTTAGTTGGGAGGTTTTGTATTACTGTTTGAATTTCCTTATATGTTATGGGTCTGTTTAAACTGTTGATCTCTTCTTGGTTTAACTTTGGTGGTTTTTATGATTTCAGATATCCATCCATTTCTTTTAGATTCAGATTTAGTAGTATATAGGTTTTTAAAATATCCCCTTACCATGATCTGGATCTTTTGGGTGTCTGTTGTGATTTTTCCCCTTTCATCCCTGATTTTGTTGATTTGGATTTGCTGTTTCTTTGTTTTGGCTAATAAACCCTTAGGTTTGTCTATCTTGTTTAGCTTTTCAAAGAACCAGCTCTTAGATTCATTAATTCTTTGTATTGTTTTCCTTTTTTCTAATTCATTAATTTCTGCTCTGATTTTTATTATTTCTTCTCTTCTGCTGGGTTTGGGTTTCATTTGTTCTTGCCTCTCCAGTGCCTTGAGTTGCAGCATTAGGTCATTTATTTGGGCTCTTTCTAATTTTTTAATGTAGGCACTTAGAGCTATAACTTTCCCTATTAGGATTGCTTTATCATGTCCCAGAGGTTGTGTTGTGTTGTATTGTCCTTTTGAAAACTCTGAAAAATGAAGTTTCTACAGTCCAGTGTGTTCACTGGATTCTCAAATGTTTAAAGTATTTCAGTACCAACTCTACACCATTTTCCCAGAATTTTGAAGACAAAGGAGCACTTTCTATTTCTTTTAGGAAGCTAACATTATCTTGATAACAATGATCAGGTAAAGAATAAAAGTTGAACAAACAAGAAGGAGGAGGAGGGGAAAGAGGAGGAGGAGGGCAGTAAGGGGGGCTAGGAATGTAGCTTGTTAGAAGAGTTCTTGTTTAGAGTTCTCTAGGCTCGGTTTGCTTCTAGTGCCATACATACAGGAAGAGGAAGGGATGAATAATTCTCATGAATATCAACCAAAAAAATCTTTAAGAGAATTGTAGGAAACAGAATGCTGCAATATGTAAAAAGAATTATGTGCCATGATCCAGCAGGGTTTATCCCAGAGATTGAAGGTACTTTATATTTGAAAGCCATCAGTATATACTAGTCATATAGTCATATTTTGGCTCAGAAAAAAATTGACAAAATTCAACACTCATTATTAAAAAGTTGAAAAGTATAGATAGAACATTTATTTTAAAAAGCTAAATTTAATGTTATATTTAACAGTAAGAGAATTTCTTTCTAACATAGGAAATGAGGCAAAGATGTCTGCTGTCACTGCTAATATCTGATGTAGTGCTGGAAGTTCTAGTTCCAGACTTCACAATGAGCACAGGAAAAGGAAAGAGAATACATAAGAATACATAAGGAACAAAATGGTGTCTATTTTGCAGAAGAGTGAATTATTTGCATAAGAATTCCCCTCAGAAGTCTACAATGTATCACCTAGAAACAGTTTTTCAGACAACTGGTCAAATACACATATGAACTCAGAGTAGTGGTGACAGCATGCGTAAGTCCTATGCAAGTTCAAATGAAACAGAACTTCAGCATAGACATTGGAAAGTGGATAAGAAATCCCAAACCAACCTAAGGAACTTTTGGCAACTGATGGCTACTAGGATGGGGAGAGACAGTCTCTTATAGGGACGGGGCTCTTGTTGGGCCCAGTGGATGGACCCACACTGAAGGACCTTAAATTGGGCAGGGGCAGTAAGGAGAGATGGGAATAGGGGAGGCGATCTCAATACCATCAAATTATATTGTATGAAAATTGCAAAAATTCAATAAATTTAAAAAATTTCTTAGAATATATTCTCCTTAATAAGATATTTATAGATATGAGTATTCAGAGTTTATATGGAAAAATAAACGAGAATAACTAAAATAATTCAAATAAGTATGTGAGGGGTCATTTCAACAGATTTGAAGATTTATAGTACTTTTGATTTTGGAGGAATAAACACACAGATCAATGAACAGAATACAGAATCTAGAAGCAGACCCCCAAGAGTGTAGCTAAATGATTTTGACAAAGATAAAAAGTAAGTTCAATAAAGAAAGGATTATATTTTAGCAAATCAGACCTCTGTAATTGGATAGCTGTATAAGAAATTGAAGAATCTTAACTTAAACCCCATATTTTATACAAAAAGTTAATAGAAAATGGATCATAGACTTCAATGTAAGATGTAAAACAGGAGAGAATCTTCAGGACTTCCAACTTGATAAGAAGTCCTCTATTAAGACATCAAAAGCATAATCAATAAAAGGAAAACTTGATAAACTGGACCTCATGAAAATTTATATATGTATTCTTGGTGGGAGGCAAGAACTGGGAAAGACCCTGTTAAGAGGAATAAAAGTCATCCTAAAAATAAGGAGAAAATGTTTATAATTAACTTATCTGACAAGGACGCATGTCTAGAATATATAGAAAATTCTAAAAATTCAACATTTAAAATCCAGTCAGCACATGAGCAAATGTATCAATAGTGAAGAATTAGATTTATGGTCATCTGGAGACTGAGGAAAGGTGGGAGTAAAGGAGGACTTGGTCTGGCAGAGAGACTGTATCTTGAATGCCTGTTGTGACTTTGCTTGGCAGGTGTATGGAAATGGCTGTACACCCAAGAGGGAGACAGATCAAAGGAAGGATTCCATCTTAGTTCACTGTTGTTAGCAGTCCTTTCTGGAAGATGGGTAACATGCATGCAGTATACCAGGTGATTCACCGAGCAACTTAATCACCCAAGAGTCCCAACCCAGTCAGTTGTTTACTGCATGCAATCTTAGAGAGAGCTCTGGAAGGCTCTTGAGTGTCATGACTCTCCCCCTCATCCAGGTGAGAATATTAATGTTCCCCATCTTGTGAGAGTCTCCTTTGGCATCTCAGCAGCTCTACATCATGACAGTCATGATCATATCCAGCATGGAGGAAACACTGCCATGATGGGAATCTCTTCTAGACTATGGTTTCATGAGTTTATACACAATCATCGAAACTTAACCCATACCTTTAAAATACATAGGGCTTCATAAATTACAATTTCATTAACACTGTTTTTTAAAAATAAGTATTTTTAAGTAGGCATCTGTTAACCCACACTGAAATGATAAGTACTTTATTTGAGATAAGTAAATAAATGAGAGCCACTACATACATAATCTTCTTTGGTCAGGGACCATTTGGGTTGTATTATACCCAAACTCCATATCGTGACCATGTTACCAATAGCTGCTGGGGTGCTCCTGCTCTGCCCAAATACAAATCATCAGTCCCAAGCCATTGAATCATTCAAGGAGTGGGCTGGGAGACCTAGTGGCTTTCAGGTCCAAGCCCAGAGAAGAAGGGTCTCATTGTTCCAGGCTTTGGAAGCCAGAATGTTATGACTCTACATGCTCAGGTTAGAGGCTTATTACCTTGTACTTTAACCAGCAATAGCCCAGGCATTTGGCAGCTATCATGATCCTCAGCTTCCAGCTGTAGTAAGCAGCAGCTACAGACAGTGCCTGTTAGTGCTATAGAGCCTGAAGGGATTTCAGATGGGAGGCTGGCAGCTCCTACAGCAGCCAGTGTTAGAGCTTTTGTGGTGAGGATGTTGGGGTGCTGGCCCTTTTCAACTCCTCCCTATTTCTATTTTATCTGTGACTCTTAAAAGTATTATTAGAATTACTAATAATTGCTCAGTGGTTAATAGCACTAGCTGTTCTTGCAGAGGTATCACACACCCCTCTTCTATTTTTTTCAGTATATTTCATCTGTGTCTCTCAATTTTTTTTTCATGTCTGCAGATTCAGTCATCATTTGTTCTCTTCTCTCTTTTTTTCTGATGGGCCTGCTCATTTAGGGTGGCTGTTGCTTAAGACTACGTAATTCTTAGAAAGTCTTAGAAAGATGCTAGGAGAAACTTCATTTTTGCGAAACTGAGATTGTATCCACGACTACAGAGAATGTAAAACACAGGGGTCACAAAGCAGAATGCAAATAGTGCTTTAAGCAATTGGGCACTACAAACATAACTTTATGATGTTTTGTCCCACTTTAGATTTTTTCTTAACATGATTGCGTTCTTCTGAAAGTAAGTTAATATTTATATAGCACTCAATCTTATGGCTCTATAACAATTTTCACTGGTCATTTAACTTACTGATAACATTGCTAGCATTTAATGTGACATCATAGTCAAGACGTTGGGGTTCCATCTTTGTTCTGATGTCTGAAAATTTATTTAAGGTAATTTCCTAGATGTGACATTATTAGCCTCAAAGTTAATATTGTTTTCAGGGGATTGGAGAGATGGCTCAGTGGTTAATGGCACCAGCTGTTCTTGCAGAGGCCCTGGCTTTGGTTCCTAGCCTCCATACAGTGCCTAGCAGCTGTCCCTAACTCCAGTTCCAGGGGATCTGATATATTCTTTTAGCCTTCACAGGCATTATGAACATGGGTGCACTTACATACATGCAGACAAAACATACGCATAAAATAAATAAATAAAAAATTAATATTGTTTTTAAAAAACTCTTTATATAAAGATAACTAACCTTTAACTACATTAAAAAAATACAGCTAGTTTTTACACATTGACTCAGTGGGAGAAAAATCAGTTTCACCCTCATCAGTCTGAGTCTTCTTTTAAAATACTTATTTTAAAATTGATCATAAATCGATTTCTTTTACATCTTTTCATCTACCTGTAACTATGGATGTAAGAAATGGCCCACAATTAGACAGACCATTTGTTGTATGTCCTCAGTATTATTTCCTATGGTTGTGTTCCTATTCCTATTATATGGTAACAATAGCAGCAACCCATGAGCTGGTGCCCAGGGGTGGTAGGGTGTCAGCCCAGCAGGTGGAAATGTGTTTGACAATCATATTTATTATTTAATTTAGTGAAATGAGAGACAGTAAACAGCATATCAAATGACAGTTACTTTGCCTGTTTCAGGACTCTTAACTTTGCCTCTGCTCTCATAACCTTGGAATTATCATTCCTTCTCATTTGTGACTTCATTGGATGAAATTTTCCATACTGCTTGTATTGTATTTGGTTTGGAAGAGTACAAGAGCTAGTTGGCTTCCTGCTGTGTTAACTTCCTTCCCTGTTTTTCTCTTTTAGATGGAGCTTCCACTGTCAGGACTCTTGGGGACACATGGACACAAACTCCAGATAGAACAGGGAGGGCTTGGAAAGTCTCTCCTGAGATGCCAGTGAGGGCTGTAGCATAGAAAAGCTGGCAGGTGGAAGGGTCTTTGGAAAGGGCTGGAATTACGAATAGTAGTTGAATAAGAGAACTTGGAGGACTAGCTCATTAAAAGCCCAGGGACTCTGCCTCCCCTGGGAAATCTCTTCCGGTTTTATAACTTGATTATCTATAATAACCCAAATATTAAATCTGTTAGGACAGATGCATTCCTTGGTCCAGCAGAAAGGAAACAGAATGTTTTTCTATGTTATAATGAATACAGAAATAGATTCAAATTTATTTTGGTCCTGTTGTGACAGGATGGGGCAAGCATGCAGAGGAAATGCAGGATAGAAATGCAGTAGCAGCCACCAGGCAGATTTAAATGTGGGCTTTACCTCTGCTGGGCACCATCTTCTTAACTACTTCAAGATTTAGACTGAAAAAAAAAAAATTCCCTGACATATAAAGTAGCTTATATATACCAAAAGGTCACTCCTAAAGTTATTTCTCTGTAAATGTATGCAAATTGCTTAATCACCTAAGTTATGAGAAAGTGCCAAAGTCATTCTGCTCCTGATTGTGTGATAGGAACATTTTTCTTGGTAATTGGTGTACGTGCTTCCTGGTCTGACACTTCATTGTAAGACTCAGAAGAGGGCTGTGAATAGTTCAGTTTGGTTTCCTGAGCTCCTTGTTCTATGTAAAGAGGACATCTGAATATGCTCCAGATTGGAAGGGAAATGGAATTCATGTCTGCAGCACAGGGAGGTGCACAGGTTTTCTTAGAGTCAAAACTGTGGCATGATTAGTTAAAATGAATTGCCAAGATATTTCTGGGCACAGTAATTTACTAGCTTTCTGCAAGTCTATAAGAAGGATTGGAGCTTAAATATCTGTAGAGAACTCATTATTTATAGATTGTACAGAAAACCAAAAAGGATTTATAAATACATAAGGGAGCTGCAAGTTTAATTAGTCTTTCTGGGACTTAGGCGACTCCTCTTGCTGACAGCGTGGCCAAGGAGTTGGTGAGAAGCTTCTGGTGCTTCCTCTTAGTGCTGTCTCAGGGTAGCACCTTTCGGCTCACGTATCTTCACAAGGGCAGGCTGTGTCTCTGCTGCCATGCCACTGTGTCCTTCTTTGTAGGTCAGGTGGGGGAGGGGGATGCTGCTTACATTTCAAATGTATGATAAGGTAAAGCCTGGGAGCATGCCCTTGAGGACGTGAGTAGAGATCTGCTAGGGTCAGGCCAGATCTGTCCCCTGGTGACTCCAGCGGATGACTAAAGGGTTGGACTATTCTGCTCCATGTTCCTGTCTCTCGGTCAGGTACTTCTATTTTGCAGAGCAAGACCTTATAAGATATGAATCACCTGTGTGGACATTCTGTCCCAGAACTGACTGGAAGAGGGAAATGTTGGGCCAGCTGCTGTAGGGAACACCTACTTTGAGTTCAGTGTTGTTGATGGTTGCCTGGCCACACATATTCCAACCCTCAGCCGTGGCCAGTTCTCTCTGTGCTTCCTTTAAGCAGCCTGATAATTTGTGGTAGTCTCTGTATAGAAGCCCTGCTGTTTGGCTCCTCCCTTGCTGTCTTTTGGTGGTTCTGGGGAATCAAACTGAGGGCCAGGAACTTGTTAAACACACAGTCTGCCACTGAGCATCCAGTAACCCAGCCCCCTTACTATGACTTTGATTGCCTTCAAGACTATTTTTCCCTTTTGGTTGTGATTTTTTTTCCTGAAATACTTGGGAGATGGTTTCCAGTTTGCCCTTCATATCCTTGATTGAGGAGTGCAGAGAGTAACAGACAACAGCTGAGCTGAGCATGTATTTCACAGCAGAGTTCTGTGGTTACTCACCGTGGCTTGAAAGCATCCCTGCACTGACTGTGGCTGCTGGTGGTTTGTGCCATCTGTTCTCAGGCAGTTTTTTGTACTACACTCCCTTGGAGATAAACTATCTATAACTTTGTGCTTTTAGATATTCTTTTCTATATGTCATAGTTTTAGTACAGTGTGAATTTTTCTTAAAAAATATGAACATTTAATTTTAGAATGGATTTATATTTGTAGAAAACTTACAAAAATACCCCTTGTAGCCCACGTTGTTTTGCAGTATCATTATCTAGCATTATTGTATATTTTACTACAATTAATAAATATGAACAGATTATTTCTTAAAATATTTACTAGTTATTATTTTATATATGTATGTGTCTCTGAGTATAGGTATATATACCATATGTGTACAGGTGCCAGTGGAAGTTGGAAGAGTACTTCAGATCCTTTGGAACTGGAGTTGCATGTGATCATGAAACACCATATTAGTGTTGAGGACCAAACTCAGGTCCTGTGCAAGAGTAGTAAGCACTCTTAATCACTCGGGTGTCTCTCTAGTACACAGATAGATTATGTTAAACTAGTGTCTGTGACTTATTCATGTTTTCTTAGGGTTTTTTCTTTGCGTTTTCATTGTGGTTTATTCTTCAGCTCCCTAACCAGGCAACCATAGCATTTTAAGTCATCACGTCTCTTTAGGCTTCTGTTAGCTTTAACAGTTTCTTAGGGTTTCTTTGGTTTTGATGATTTTAACAGTTTTGAGAAGTTCTGAGAAGATATTTTGAAATGCCTTTCAGTTGGGATTTGCTCAGTGTTTTGATCAAGGCAAGACTGGTGTTCTGTGTTTTGAGGGCGAGGCTGTAGAGGGAAAGTGGCATATGCGTAGCCTTCCGAGGACACAGAACTTTGATAACACTGATGTTAACTATGGTTAAGAGGTAAACATTGCATTTTCAGGTTTTACCACTCTAGAGTTACTCTCTTCCCCCTTTTCTACACTGTAGTCTTTGGAAGAATGTCACTATGTAAGGCCACCCTCAAGTGGGCAGTTCTGCTCCACCACCTTAAAGGAAAGTCAGTACATCAGTTATTGAGACTTTGTTTACACAGGAGATTTATCTATTATGCCCCATTTATTTATTTATTTATTTATTATTTATTTATCTATCAATCAATCAATCAATCAATCAATCAATCACTTATCTAAATCTATATGGAGTTACTGATACTTAGTTTATAGTCTGGGTTGCAGCCCAGTGTTTGTTTTGTTCACATTGTGGCTTGACCATTGGGAATAGCATGCTTCTCTGTCCCTTTCAGCTCCTGTCATTGTTGTGGTGTTTTTACTTTTTGTTCACTTTCTGGCATTGCATGATACTCCAGGCTTATCTTACATAATTCCAGTTGAAGACTTGATCAGTTGTTTGTCAAGGACTCCTGGTTCTTTGTATTGGAGAATGATTAAAAAACAAACCCTGGATGCTAGCTGGTTTTCCAGACAGCTGGTCAGTTACTCATATGAACTAGCCCCAGTGATGACAGGTGCTGCACAAGTACCACCTAAACTCAATCCAGACAGAATGCCAGCATAAACATGGGGAATTATTAGAAACAAAACAAAACAAAACAAAAAACAGTCCTACCAGAGGAACTATTAGAAACTGATGGCTGCTGGGAAGTGAAGAGTCATCCTCTTTTAAGGGTGTGACTCTTGATAGATTAACCAGGCTTCAGTGGATGGATCCACACCGAAGGGCATTTTTGCCATATATATATATACATACATATATATACACACTACCATCCATCCAACTTCATATATATATATGGAAGGGGATCTAAATATGACCAAAGTATATTGTATGAAATTTTCAAAACTTCAATTTAAAAAAAGGAACACATATAATCTTGAACTTTGGAATTACAAGCATGTGCTGTCATACCTTGTTCATGTAGTGCATGCTGTAGATCAAACTCAGGGACTGGTGCATGCTAGGCAGGCACTCTATCCCTAGCTCTCCCCTTGACTTGGGCTCATTTAGCTCCCCCTCAGAAAGCCTGGAGCCTCTCCTTGCTGTATCCCACCATGGTTACTACTTCCTTTGGAGCCTCTGTATAGTGATAAAGTAGGGGCCAGGACAAGTGTCCGTGAATCTAGACTAAGATTAAATGTTTGTCTTTTCCTGGGCGCTTCTCACTGAGCTGTGTCCTTCACAATTGTCTCTAATGGTCTCAAGCCTTTCTCCCCATCAATTGAGACAGCTGCTTTGGGGTGCTAGAGCGGAGGAGCAGCCTTTCCCCAGCAGTGATAAGACTGTCAGGAACACTCTGGGAAGTGTTCCTGGCATCTATTCCCAAAGTTATTTTTCATTTGCTCTTAGCAGTCAGAAGGGAATCTCATACATTTACCAAGAGAGTTTGTGGGGTTCTTAGAGATAAAAGCAGTGAAATTATAGGTACAAAGAGAAGATTGTGGCCTACAGATCCTTACTTTTATTCAAATTCACACTCAGTGTACAGTAATTGTCAAAATTAGCATTTAAGCATGGCTACAAGCTCAGGATTTTAGGATCTTCTGCCTCAAATAAACAGATGCCAGCTGTGCCTCTGTATTTGCTGACCTCTGGATTTCTGTGTGGCACTTGACTCTGCAACTCCAGTGCCTCCTGTGACTGGCTAAAACCATTGATTTTTCAGTCTGCTCAGTGTTCTTGTTTTGAGGATAGAATTGATAGATATTAACCTTGTATGCTGGGGCTGGAAAAAACAGTTGCGCTTTATTAGGTTTTAATTCGCCCATTTCTTTTTAAAAATTTTATTTTTAGTCTTTGTGTATGAGTGTTTTGCCTGCATACATATAAGTGCACCTGTGTCATACAGTGCCCACAGAGGACAGAAGAAGGCATTGGAGCCCCTGAAACTGGAGTTACAGACGGTTGTTACCTGCCATGTGGGTACTGGGATTAGAACCAGGTCTTCTGCAAGAGCAGTCAGTGCTCTTAACCACTGAGCCATCTCTCTAGTCACATATCCATTTCTTTTAAAAAATTTATTATTTTACAATTATATGTGCTTAAGCGTATTGCCTGCATCTAAGAATTCCCATGTCATTCATGCCTACAGAGGTCAGAAGAGGATGTTGAATCCCCTGGAACTGGAACCACAGAAGTTTGCTAGCTGCCATGTGGGTGCTGGTCTTCTGCAAGAGCAGCCAGCTCTCTTAACCTCTGAACTATCTCTCTAGATCATTTCTTTTTGAGAATTTTGTACTTCTTTGATCTGAGGATTAGTTGACTAGTTTTGGAAATTTCTCAGTGCTTGTTTCTTTTGCATTTTCTCCTTCTGCTGCTTTTGGATATGCGAATTGAGTCTTTTCATTCACTCTTCCAATCTGTTAAAGGCACTTTCCTGTTTATTATTCTCAGGGGGGCATTATATCAGATCTGTCTTCTTACCAAAGATCATTTCTGCCTTTCCTAATCTGCCATCCAACTCATCCACCAAGTTTTTATTTCAGTTGCTAAAGTTTTCATGTTGCAAAGCTTTTTCATCCCAGCGCACTTTCTCCCATGTCTTCTCCTTTTACATTTCTGATATCGTTAGTGCATTTAATCATGTCAGTTGCGCTCAGTGGTGACTCTTCTGCCGCTTTCTGAATTTGTGGGGATCTATTCTGCTGACTGGACCTGCCAACGGTCCTTCACCTGTGAAGAATTTTTCCTGTTTCACTGATACTATTCTCTTCTGACTTTGGGGGAATTCATTCTTCCCGACTCACTTTTTTGTTCGTTAGTTGTAAATCATTTTTCATATAATATAGTTTATATTTAAACCAGGAGGCAGAGATAGTTTTTCTTTATTCTTCTGTTTGTTTGGTTTGTTGCTTCTGTCTGGTGTTTCATAGTTTTAATGGTTCAGAGCTACTTTATGCCACTTCTGTGGCCTGCAGAGTTCCCAGGTATTAAGGATTGTTTAAGTTTGAATTCCCCATCAGACCTGTTAGGATGATACCTATCCTCTTTCTCTACTTTAAGCCCAGGCTGAAATGACAAACTTCCTTTTTATTCTCTAGTGAGTTTTTCAGGATCTGGGGCCACACGTGTGTGTGGAGTGGAGGCAGTTGTAGGGGAGTTTTGCCCTTACTGTCCCATAGGCGCCTACCAAGTCGGTCCTGAGTGTGCCCATGTGGCCATGACTCTCCTGCCTCTGTAGCCTGCTGCAGTGTTAGTTCATGTACTTGCAAAGCTCTTTTGAGTTTTCTCTTTCATTTTTCTGTTGGGGAGTTTTTATCTTTGTGGTAAGCTTAGATTTGCATTCAGAAAATCATTTGATTTCATCTTGCTTTTGTAGGTTTTGTAGTGAGGCAGGTGGTATTTAGCTTCTGGCACCTGCTGTTCTCATAGCCTCTGAACAGATGCCCTATTTATCATCTTGGAGCATCTCACCTCCCTCCAGGTGCTGTGTTCCAAAGCCAACTCCAGAGTGCCATCTTGATTTCACCTCTGTCTCAGGCTTCTTGTCTAAAGGGCTTAATGTCTCTGTTTTCCCTCCGCACAAGCCGTGGTTACCTCATGCCAGTAACTTAATTTTTAATTTTGTCTATTTCATCCCTTTCTGTTTCTAACTGAACTCTGTAATAGTGCTATTTGGGTTTTCCATTTATTTATTTAGCTCTGCAGATTTCCCTCTCATTTCTTTCTTTTATCTTGTTACCTCGATTTTTAAATCTTGTTTAATTTAATCCAAGACCTTATTGGGTTATATAATTATTAAGAACCGAGAAGCATGCCCTTCTTGCTTGGACCTTTTCTAGATTGCACTTGGTATTAGTTGTGACTGTCTGCCTGCCTTCCTTTCTGCATCAGGGTTACAAGTTTTTAAGTGTCATTTACTTATGTGTGCATTTATTCATTTCTTCATTCATAATCAATGTGTTTGTGAAAGTACTGTTCAGTTTTCATTTTCATTCTTCTTATGCCTTATGCTGTTCATATTTATTTTCAGTGTTATAATAGCCATAAATTGTTCTTCTTGTCACTCTTTTCTTCTTTGGGTCTTGATGTATTTTTACTTGGTTTATTAAAGCAATGAATCTGTTATTTGAAGAAATATTAAAACATCAAATAATGGAAAGCATGGAAAATGCTGCTTCTAAGTCTTGTTTCCGGTTAAGGGGCAGCAGGAAGAGGCTGAGCAATAGGTACTGAGACAGAGGGAAGAGGCTGCGCTATGGCAGTGAGGTGCAGTAAGGTGGGGTAGGGAGCTTGGCTGTGGAATTGTGCACCAGGGTGGCCATAGATAGTGCACTGTACATTTCAAAAAGCCACAGTCGATATGTGTGGATGCTTTCACCATGGAGAAATGATACAAGTTTGAGGTGGTACATATTTAATTTATACATTGCATAATGTATATAAGCATAGTATATGGAAACATCACATGGCATCACATAAATAAATGCTATTTTATGTACTGGTTAAAAGTAAATTTAAGTTTATTAATAAATTTAACACCTCCTCCCATGATCCCAGCTACTCAGGAGGCTGAAGCAGGAGGATTACAAGTTCAAGGCCTACCCGGGTTATAGAATGAGTTTAAAATGAGCAACTTATTAAGACTGTCTCAAAAGTTAAACAAGAAGACTGAGAATACAGTTCAGGGGTACAGCACTTGCCTGGCTTGCAAGAGGGCTTAGGTTTAACCCCCAGTTCTGCTAAGTAAGCAAATATAAAATTTAAAAGTTATCAAATAAGTAGGTCAATGAATCCTCCTAACTTCCATTCACATGCCTCAACCTTTTCACACTCATCTTTTCTGTTGGAATTCCTTCCACTCAGGGCTAAATCTTTGCTGAGATACATGGTAAGGAGCTTTGTGGAAAAGCCACATACGTGATACTAAAGCTGTACAAATGTCTGTATCTAAGGCCTCTGGTATGGGGATCATCTCACCTGAAATCCTTGCTTTCCACTTGTTTCTTGTGGTTTTTTTTTTTTGTTAACAGCATGGGGAATGTCAGGTGCTGATTGAGGCATGGTGATATTTTAAGCATAGAAACAGGCAACTCCCACTCTCACCTCGAGCAATTTGAGCTCAGTTTCTCTTTGCTCCTCTCTCCTTCTGTTCTGCAGTCTTCTATCCCCACTGCCCTTCAGCTTTGCTGACTCCAGAGCTGTCAAACTCTTTGGTAGGTTCTGCTCTCATGATCTACCCCCCAGGCTTCATTCCTTATGGGAGAGATGTGGGATAGGAGGTGGAGGCACTGCTTGGCTAAGCACCTTGCTCTCTTTCAGTGTGGCTCATGGACCTAAGCTCAGGTGGTACCTGTGCCTGTTCATATGACATTTGTTCTGCTCAAAGGAGTCAGCCTGATTGACCAGGTTTCAGTTTCCTTTCCTGTGTCTTTTCTGGGATAGAATGGTGTCAGCAAGGAATTGAACAGTGACCTATAGGGAGAAATAAAAAATCAGTGTTATATTCTGCTTTGATTTTTAAAAAATCCCTTAAGCCTTTCCTTCTGCATTACTCCTAAAAACAGTACTCTAGTGCCATGCAGGATTAGCTTCCACAGTTAAAAAAAGAATCAAAGAGTTCAGAATCACTCTGAAAAACTCTGGAGGTGGTAGTTTCCCAACAACCGAAGTCTGCCTCAGTAGGGGCTGTGTTGGTTCTCCAGTCTCTGAGCCTTCAGGATTCTGGGTTTTAAGGACTGCAACATAATGCCTTTCCTCCACTTCTCAGAATGTAACCACGCTATCAGAAATGAGTACACAATGCAAGGATCCCACTGCATGTAAGGAATTTTCCACAATCTTGGTAGAAAGGCAACCAAGCTCCCTGGTGAAACTTTCCATTATGGTGGATACCTGGGTAGAAAGATGCCCTGTAGCCAAGCCTTAGTAAAAGTTCCACTGCACACTCATTGCAAGAAGATCAGATCAGCATCTGTCACAGAGTAACTGTTAACCCATTCTGAAAATGAAATGGTGACCTCTAGGCACTTAATTTCTCTTAGTTTTGGTTGTTAGCCTGAAACAAACCAGGCTAAAGGAGAGCCTTTAACGGCAGAGCTATTGCTCCAGCTCAAGACAAGTCTTAATGATTATGAAGAAGAGTTTTAACTTCATAGCCCATGAAGGTATCTCAGATCGTGCTTTGAGAAGTTCTTTCCAGTACATGAAGTGACAAATGAAAGTATTTTCCATTATCTTAATAAAGTGTTCATCGCTACAACACGGGGTCATAATGACATTGTGTTCAGAATGCAATTATTCAGTCAATGAGATATGAGGTTAGATCTTAGCTTGTGCATTTTGTTTAGATAGGCTGTCACTCTGTAGCCTGAGCTGCATTCAAACTCTTGCTCTTCCTGTCTCAGCCTTCAAAATGCGAGCTTACAACTGCCTGTGGCTCAGCTTCTCTACATTTAACTGTGTTCCAAGATCAGAGGTTTGCTTCACATACTTATGTATTCCCCTCTTCTCCTGATCATAAGGTAACATATGCTCAAAACAGAGACAGTGAAATTTGGGAGCCCACCCGCAGTTATGAAATAAGAAAAAGAATGATACTAGTTTTGTTGGGTTGTCACAAGCAAAGCTAGAATAAAAAATGGTTGTTGTAAAGATCAAATTACATAAAATAAGTCATGTTTATTATAACTATAGTATGCTAACCAAATATGAATTTATATTATCCAATGATTTTCTGAACAAATGATTAGACAGGGTTAGATCTATGGCTATCCTTCTCTCAGCATCAACTAAAAAGAAAAGTGGTGAGAATTTTGTAAAAGACCGTTGAACAACATATCCCCATAACTTCCAGAAGAGTAATTGCTTTAGAAACGTGAGATATCACATTAGACAACATCTGAACAGCTGTACTCTAAATTATATGCATCATTATTTATAAAGATTTATTTTTAAAACTATGTCCACGTAAATCAAAGGGTGCTCGTCACTGAAGTGCTGGGATTAAAACAGAATGAGGGGAGTCAGGCTAGCAGACTCAGTGCTGTCACAGGGGGACTTTCGACTCATGCAAGGCTGTGATCCTGTAGTCTCTGGAGCTCCAGATGCAGGCAGAAGCATGTATGTCTTACAGGAGGCTCTGTCAGGTGTGGCTGTGTGATGACAGCTGCTAGGAATGACACACAGATTGGGTGGCACTGCCTTCACCTCCCTGGCTTTAGGAGGCCCTTGGGGGAAGCTGTTACTGTTTTTTCCCAGGAGAGAATAGGGAAACCTAGAGGAACTGAGTGCTTCCTGGAAGGGAACTGAGATGGACCTTGCAGCTCTGTGGTGCTCTGCCTGGTAGACAGGGCGGTAAGAGTAAGATGGTGACCTGAAACCCATCTGTGAACCGGAAGCCCTCACTGATCACCGAAGATCCACCATGCTGGCACCTTGACTGCAGACATCCAGCCTGCAAACTGAGAAATCTCTGTTCCTTGCCAACCTCATAATTTAGAATGCTTTCAAAGTCTGTATTTAAGGTTTTAATAATGTTGTTAATTCTTGATTTGACTTTAGCTTAATTTAATTTCATTTTGTTTGTTTTTGAGATGGTCTTTTGTGATTCATGCTGGCTTGAACTCATGACATAGTTGAGTATAATCTTAAAATCTGTGTTTTTTTTTTGCCTCTACCTCCCAAGTGCTGAGATTACAAGTGTGTACCGTATCCAGCTGGTTGCTTATAGCAGACTCAGAGACAGAGTGAGGCTTGCAGGGTATGTGTGGAATTATGATTTTCAAACAATGCACTCATTTACTCAGAGACCCTTTGAGTAGGTATAAATTGCATCCTCCTCCTCTGAAAAAAAATCCCAGTGCTTGGCCAGGGTGGTATCCAGGCTGTAAAGAAATTGAGTTTTGACTGCTCCATGCACTGATGCATGGGTGTTTAAATCTGCTCACCTACTGCACAGGAGGTAGTGTCTGTAAGAGGAGTGGGGAACTAGTTTTCATCCCTAGGTAGATCTGGGCAGTAGGAGTGGAGGTCCTGTGCTCCCTGCCAGCCTTCTCTTGGAGGCCAGAGAGAGGCATGGGATGCTTAGTTATCACCTGCTCCTCCAACACACATGGAGATGTGCAACCCTGAGACAAGAAAGTGAATGAGGGACTGATGGGATGCCTGGGGCTTGTTGTACACAAGACTGTCAGGAGGCAATCTGGGTGGCCAGGCTTGAGAGGAACTATGGGAGGATAGTGGCCTCAAGAGGGGGCAGAGGCACTACTTGGGGCTTGCTTTTGGAGCAGTTGTGGGGAGAGAAGATGGCTTTACTTGTTAGCTGGTCATTGTCTAGCAGCAGAGATATTTCTGTAGGCTCACTGATGGTACCTTCTCACCAGACCCCTTTGAGGTTGGGGTACACATTAGTCCAGAACCCTACTTTATAGAAGGCCAAGGCCTACAGACATTGTACCTCATGAATGGTCACAGGTGAAGAGTGCATGGAGACAGGATCACCTGAATGGTGCCTTGGCAGGCAGAGCCACTGTCAGCTGGTGTCAAGGGACAGAGACTCATGGCTGGGGTACACATGTAGACATGAGAGGAGCCATATATTGGGTTGTTGGAAGGCCCTGGCATGTAAAGGCAAAGGCTCATAGTATGTAAAAGAGATTGCCCATGCCACTCTGGGTAAATTCCTTCTCATACCAACTTCTCTGAAGGACCCTGTTTCTTCTTTTAGTAGTCTTGTCATCGTTTGCACAAGTGTGTCATTATTGCATGTGTGACCCTAACCTCACTCTATCTCATATTCTAGGAGCTCAGGAGCATTGTTCATTTCCCACTGCACACGTCATGCCAGCATGATGCCTGCAACAGGGGTGCGCCACAAAGATTTACTGAGTGAATGCAAACTTGGCTGGAACACAACTTGTAGAAAAGGCTTATGCGCTGCACTAGGGACTTGTGGCTTGGTCGTCTGTCCAGTGCAGTTGGGGATGGTGAGCTGAGCATCTGTGGGGTCAGGAAGCCCTATGTGGAAATGAGCAGAGGACAGATTGCATATATATGCATATCGGAATGCATATTGCGTGCCTGAATGGACAGGAGACCACGCACTGCAGTGGAAAGTAGAGGGAGATCTTGCTACCTGACTAGACAGGAGGAAGGGGATTCACATGGAGAGTGGCAGCCTTCTGCCTGGTCCTGGGCTTCCTTTGCAGCCTGGCATGGAGTTTGCTGTCTGGCATCACTGAGCTGCCAGGTGGTGTCTGGCTGCTGCTTGTTGATTACAGCTTGAAGTGCTGTGCTTTGGTCCCATGCTGCCACGCAGCATGGAAATCCAGTGTCACTCTAATGAGGTTTCTGTTCAGATTCTGGAAAGAAGAAAGCCTTTTAATTAGATTGGTAGTAATTGAGCTCCCAAACCACAGAAGCCTATCTCTCTCTCAGGAGAGGAAGACACAAATGCAATTAAAGAAGAAAAGTTACCTGAATGGAACTCTTGCTAACTCTAAGACCATTAAAAACAACAGCTCCCTAATAAGTTGAGGCAACAGATATATGTCATGAAGAACTTAGCAGTGCTTTCCAATAGTACTGGAGGTTGAACCAGGACTAGAGCACTCCTGAGAATAAAACCAATGGTTCTGTCAGGGATAGCTTGCTCAGTATGGAGCCTGAGGACACATTAGCTTTGCAACTATTTACCATTAAACATATTGGCACATTTATTAGAAAAGTAGGTTTTTCCTTCCTGTGGTCAACTTGCAGCTTCTTTTGAACCCAGCTCCTAACCTGGGACCCCCAGGCACATCGTTCCATGCCCTTCCACAGATAACCAGCCTTCTCTTTTGTAGTTGTCCATACTTGCTCATTTCACCCTGACAGGTCCCCAGTGGCTGAGCAGCTGGATATAGGGGCGTTAATGCATCAAAATGTTGCTGCCAATTTCTTATACATGTGCTACATTTACATTTTCATGAGGGGCATCATTCAGGTGTCATTTTCATCCCTAGTTACTGACTGCACTCTGGCAGGTACCCTGTGCTGTCAGGGAGTTGGTTTTGGGTGAGTGTCCATCAGTGAACCAGGCCAGGTAGTTCCTTATATGAAAATTCAAGGTGCCTACTACATCTGGGCTGGTGTTCATGTGGGCATTCATGAACACTTTCCCTGGAGGGTGTCAGTTACTTGAGGTTGTAATTGATGATTCCAAACTGATCGATGGCATGCTCAGTATAATTATTGGACAAACTTTGCTGATTTCCTTGTATGTTGATTTTTGCTAGACCCTGCTGGCCTTGGCTGTGATAGAGTGCTGGTGGTCTGCCAGTTGGAAAGGCCTAGTTTGATGATACTCTTATTCAGATGGTATGCCAGTCAACTTTCTGCCATTAGAACAAATATCTAGACAATAAACTTATAAAGAGAAGAGATTTGTTTGGGTCACAGTTTTGAGGTCCTGGTCTACAAGTACTTGTTCCTAGTGCCTTGGGCCTATGGCAAGGCAGGAGATCATGATCAGAGCCTGTGGCAGAACAAAACTGCTTACCTCATGGCCAGAAGCAAAAGGGAAGAGGAGGAAGGGCTGATATCTCACTATCTCTGGCAAATGCATGCCCTACATCACCTAATAACCTTCCACTTGACTCATGTCTTAAAAGGCTCTACTATTTTCCAGTAATGCCAAGGTTGGGACCAAACCTTTAACAAAAGGACTTTTAGGTGAGACTTAAGATCTAAGACCCAAACTCTAGCACAGGCCTTGTGTTTGAACCAAGGCATGGTTATTGCTCCTTCCTAATCTCCCTGGAATGTACATGGACTTGATGTCCTGCCAGATCCCATTTTAGAAATGGAGAAAAATGAACTCTGGGATCAGAAAGATGCAAGTGTAAGGGGCTGACTTCTAAGGTCACAACATCATCCTGGCCCTGTGTTTACTCATCTGGTTAGTATTTACCTTAGAGGTATGTATCAAGGGTCTGACATGTCACTAACATGTCAGATAGAAAAAGAGGAAAGAGCCCAGACCCATGCAGGCAGAACCATGGCCTCTTTGGGCCCTCAGCATAGGACAGAGGCTCCATGTGACCCTGCCTCTTCCTTGGGGGAGTATAAAAAGATAAATCGCAAAGTCCTTAGCAGGCTTCATTTCTGATGCTAGGCCTGCCTGATTTTAATTTTCTTCTTTATATTTTTCTGTCCTTTGTAAATGCTCTATAATAAATGTGTATTACTTCAGAATAAATAGAAGAGCTTGACTCTGGGGAAATGCTGCTGGCATAGATTTGGAAATGCCTGGTGCATTCTAATTCCCACACACAACAGTGATCCCCAAAGTCAGATTTGTACGTGAATAACTGTATCATGCCCTCTTTTGTGAAGCACATAAACCATATTTATGCTGCCTTTTCTAATTTCTTTCTATTTCTTTTCTTAAGGACGAGAAGAATCAAGTTTTAACCACAAACATTTGGCTACAAATGGTAAGTTCAGACTGGGGCAGTCCTTGCCATGGGTCTTCCTGCTCTTGACCCTTGTGCATGTATCTGACTTTCGTGAAAGGCAGTAGTCCCCAGCAGAGCCTGGGCTGTTGCTCCCGACCCCATAGTAACAACCGTGAATGCTGAAGGATCATATGTGCAGACTGTCATGTCTGGCAGAATAGAACTGAGGATGCCAGACTGACAACAGCAGGGCTCAGCGCTTGCTTGGATGATACTGATGTGTGATTTGGGGATATTTCAAAAACATTCATGCAAAACAAATAATCAGTGAAGGCCTGAAGGCCTGCATTTAGATATTCACAGTCTGTATATTAGCCACTCTTAGCTCAGCAGCACCTCACCTGTCCTCCACCCTCTCAGGAACTGCATGAGAGACTGAGGGTTTCTAAGTTGAAGTCTTTATACTTCATGCTGTCATGACTCCTGTGAGAATCTTGAATGATTCTTAGGGTGCTCATGCCTGATTCGAAAAATCCATAATCAGAAACTCTTGGACGCATAAAACATTTTGATTGCCCAAGTGCCACTCAGACTGTTTGAGACTGATTTTGGATTTTCAAATTTTTGGATTAGTGATGCTCAGCTGGCAAAGTCTATGAAAATATCCCCAAATCCAAAAACCTTGAGGATCTGAAACACTTCTGGTTAGTAGCATTTTGGATAAGGTCTATTTAACTTGTATTTTATTCTTGAATGTTTACCTTGGCGTGTATGTTTCTAATCTGTATTTAATTAAATTCAAGTGGTATCAGTTCTATCATATTGTAAGTAGAATTTAAGCCTAAAATGGTCAGTCTATTTTTGGTGGCATCTTCATATCACATTAATTCTATGTCAATATCATTTATTTAAAAAAACCATATAAACATAGATCTCTTTAACTCTCAGATATTTTACATAGTCATT
>NW_008353482.1:1668777-1679321 GCF_000622305.1 Nannospalax galili | reverse complement strand
CTCTCTCTTGCTTTGAGATAGGACCTTACTATGTTGCTTAAACTAGCTTTGAACTCTTGATCTTCCTGTTTCATGCTTCCAAGCTCTGAGACTACAGACAAGCTCCACCACACCCAGGATACACCTGCGTTTTAGTGTACTTTTAGAGGTTTTATCCTATTCCAAAATAATTTTACATTTGAACGTGCTTTTTTTTAAAGTCCTTTATTAATTGCTTTACCTGGGTTTTCTCAGATGTGAAGGTTTATATAATTTCTTTGGCCATCATAAGTGGTTAAAAAAATCTTTTGGACTGAATTGCTGTTGCTACTATTGGCACATAACTCACCAAGGTGATAAGATTAAAAAGTTTAATACATAATTGCTAAACAGCTTGTAATTGGAGATTCATGTCTTTCAGACATGGCACTTTATTTTAAATTAATTTATGCATCCATAAATGGCGTCTTTATTTGTATAAATAAACAAGCAATGCAGTTGCAGCCCAGTTCTATTGCTGCTCAGCTTCTTGTACGTTGAGGTTATATGCCAAGAATATTGTTTTTATCAAATGTGCCAGCTGACAGCTTCTTTTTTTTTATTTGAAAAGAATAATTAAAGAATTGAACACGCTTAAGCTTTGAAAATATTTCACTTAATTTTTGGGTAATCCATGATGCTTGTTTCATCCTTGGATTGGTGGCCCACAATTAAGAGTCAGATAAGCTGAGGGAAGCCTAGGCTTCTTGTAATGTAGAGGCAAGGGAAGTAGGACTGGGGACAGAGGGTATTCCTCGGTGGTGAGGCAGGTGAGGTTGCTGTGGAATCTGTAGAACTGAAAGGTTGAAAACAGATGCTGGAGGTGCACAGACACACATGAGGCACTTCTGTTCTATCTGTAATAATAATGTGAGTTTGGAGATATCTCTCTCCAAGAGGTAAAGCAGGCATAGCTTACCCACTCATGTGCTCACCTGTGCTTCTTTCCTGGCCTCCTTCCTTTAGGCCTAGATGGTAGAATGTGGGCCACCCTGGAAGGCCAAGCTCTTTCCCTGGGGCATGCAGACATCCTGGTGCCTGCTGTGAGCCTCGCTTTAACACACCTGACTCCTTGCCTTTGGCTTCATGACATTGTCTGCCATAGTTCTCATTTGTGCCTCTTCATAGTCATCATCTGGGTAAATGCCAGTCCATCTGCTCAGATCAAAGACCTCAGTTACCTTGAACTCTTGACTTTTGCATCAGACCCTTCAACAACCTTGGACAGTTTAACCTTCCAAACTGTGCATCAGCCCATTTTGTCCTAAACCTGCTTTCTCTCCTCCATCACTAGTCTTCCATCTATCCATCTTGCTTGGCTCTCATCTCCCCTAATTGTATCTATTCTCAGCACACCATCCAGACTGACTATTAAGTGAGTTTGAAGGTTCAGTCACATGCTCCCAGTCTTAGATTACTCCAGGGACTCTGCTGTCCTTGGGCAATATAACATCTGCAGCATGTCAAGTTACCTTGAAGACTCCCTCCTTCTACTGTCCTTTCTCTTTAAGGCCCTCTGCCCTCTTCTTCCTTTCTCTGCTCTCTGTCCCCTTGATATTAGCAACATGTTATCCAAGAATGACCTTCAGAGATTTTACATGACTGCTCCCCCTGCCTAGAAAGTCATTTGGCAGGTTCCCTTGCTTTCTACTGCTGTCTTCCTAAGCCCCCCCCCCCCTAGGTACTTCTTCCCAAACTCTCTTGTGCTATCTTCAGTCTACTCTGTCTATCAGCCCCCATGCACCATCCCTTTACACTGCTGGGGATGTAACCAAAGGCCACACCAGGCAAATATTCTACCACTGAGCTATATTCCAGCTACCACTGATCAATATTCTAGCTTCCAATTGATTCTCTTTGCTGCATTTTTCCTCCAAGGTACTTCTCACCCTCTGGCATATATTGTCCATCTGCTCCTTGCCTTCAGGTCTTTCTTTCCTTTGCTGGATTTGTTCCCCATTGCACCCCTAACTCCTAGCCCACTGCCCCACCTGCTGGAGGTGCTAAATAACTTTTTTTGAATGAATGAACAAACCCCAGACTCTATATGAACCCAGGAGGGACTAATACAGTATGATTCACAGTAAAGCCAACTCCTCCCACATAACACTGGAGTAAATTTGAAGCTCTGGGAACTCCAGGAGGTGATGCAGATGCCTCCCCATGCCCTGTGGGAATGGAGAACTGTTGATGGTTTTTCTTTTTTAATTATTTCGTTCCTTTTGTTCTTTTTTCCATTTATTTATTTATTTATTTATTTATTTATTTATTTATTTATTTATGACAGAGTCTCTCTCTGTGGCCCTGGGCACTTGGGTGACACTGAACTCGAAGCAGTTCTGCTTCAGCCTCTCAAGTGCTGGGATCATACTCCATGATGCCAGGTTAGAGACAAACGTGCCTGGACAGGTGCCTGTTCCTGGTGCCTGCCTTCCTGGTCCTCAGAAAACCATTGCTCTTCAGCAACCTATTGAATACAGAAATTGATTTTAAAGGGAACTGGTTTCCAGGAAAATTATACCAGGATTATTACCATGTTGTGTTCAGGCATTCCGTAAATAAACATCTGTGAGGTGGAGGATGTCACTAGAGACCTTAAGATTTCTTTGAAGCACGGTTTAGTTCTAATTAAGATTTTCATTTGCATAAACATCTACAGCTTCAGTTAAAAAATTCTCATTTACCTATTGAACTCACCATTGGGAATGTCTGCTGTGTGGAAGACATTGACTGAGGCCATAGAAAGGCACCCCGAAATATGTGAGCCCACCTTCCCCCTTTGAGCCATCTACAATCAGGCTGTGCAATTAACTCATTTAAAAAAAGGTTAACCACTGAGAGATGATAAATGTTTAAGGAGATGGGAATGCTAATTACACTGATTTGATCATTACACAATGTGTACATGTACTGAATTAGCATACTATACTTATAAATATGAGCATGTGTGTTACTTGATTTTTATTTAAGCACAGAATGGTCACATAGCAACACCAAATATTTCTATAGAATACTGTAGGTGAGGGGCTGGTGGGTGGACAATGGAGTTTATAGGTAGGAGTAGTCCTGTTTACAGAAATGGGCAACAAGGAGAGACCTTGACTCCTCTAAGGAGGGGAGCTGTAACCTGGCACTACTGTATATCCCTTTATTAGTCCAGCCTCCTCAGTGCACCTGAGAAGTAGGCCTGTTCCCAGGCAGCCATTGCCCTAGGAAGCCAGGTGATGACACTGATCTGGAATATGGCACTGATGGGGATTCAGGGCTGTGACACACTGTCTCCCCACCATATTTTTAAGGTCTCCTAAGAATATTACATTTTAAAAAAAGTCTTAACAACAGTTACAAAATCAAAACCCACACCTCCATGCTCCTTGCCCAATCTAGAGCTGCAATGAGTCTTGGCCACAGCATGGACATGGGGGTCTTGTGTGTCATTAAGGGCAAGCTTAAGAACTTTCTTGGGGCTATTTATAAACAGCCATCTATTGCTTCTTGTTCCTGTATTCCCTGGCTGCTGACCAACCTGGCCTGACCCAGCCTGGACAGTAGATATAGACAAAAGTGAATCTCAGTGTTGAAGGCAGCAGGGCCAGAGTTCCCAGGGGAGCATCCGTGTGGCAGGAGACAGATAACCAGGGAGTGGCTCTCAGCAATGAATTTCAATTCCTGCAGCTTCATTTTGCTAAGTTCCTGTTCTGAAGTCTGATCCACATAATCTTTTCTCTAGGGTATTTAAACTCTGAAGTAAATTTTCTGCAGATGATAGATCTTTCCATCCAGTCAAAATGGCAGAGGCAGAATAGTTTTAAAAATATTAAATTCTCTTTGACCTACCCCTTGTTGATTTTGTCATCATTTTTCCCAGTGTCCTTGATTTTGCATGACTTTGAGATTATTCCTACAACCTGTAAGAATATAGAGTTGCTGCTCTTTTTGTTTGCCTTTTCCTATGCTGGGAGAAATAAGTAGTGGGTTTCTTTCTGCTGCTGAGGTTTTATCATTTTGGGAGGCCTTCAGATGTTGTTTGATCTAACATGTGAGAAACTATAATGGAGGTCATTTCAACTTCTGAAGGGGTACTCCAGCCATCCAGACACTTGCATTTACTTTAAAAAAAACTGTCTTCTTCTGGAATATCAGATGTTCTGCCCTCAGATTCCCTATTCTTCATGTGCTTTCTCTATTTTTAGACTCAATTCTAATTACAGTTCTAATAGTGTTCACATCATGCAATATTAGCCTAATAGTTCTAAGTTGCTTCCCTTTTAAATTTCTTCATCTATTATCAGTGATACAGAAATACCATGTATTGTTTTCCATATTACCCACCATTAACAGCTATGAACACAGATGGGATAGGGCTGGTGACTCAATTACTGTGTCTCACAGAGACAGAAACTGTCAGCAGAGCCAGGTGTGGTGGTACATGCCTTTAGTCTCTGCACTCAGGAGCCAGAGGCAGGTGGATCTCTGTGAATTCCAGGCTAGCCAGGGCTACATAATGTAGCCATGTCTCAGCAGCAGCAGCAGCAGCAGCAAAAACAACAATAACAACAAAATAAAAATCATAAATACATTTAAAATATCAACAGAAAGAAGTGGGAGTGGACTCAATTTCTGTCATCTGATATCAAAATAGTTGTTAGGGAGAGTTTTCTCAGAATAGGGTGATGATTTCTGACACCAAGTAGAAGATACCATTTTTAATACCAGTAGCAGTTCTCTAACACAAGCTGGGCATCCAGCCATTTACTTAAATTCCAACATTGTCTACTCTGAGTTGACTTTTGAGCCCACAGGTTCAAGAACTGTGTGTCACAAGGCTGCCCCTACTTCAGAAACCTGTTGCAAATGTGTTGCATAGTCTAAAATGCTGACTCTAAGTACAGGGATCCTGCAGCCCCAGGTTCAGTAATTTCATAAGGTGGCTCACTATTTCAACTACACATTTAGGTTTATTTTAAAGGCTACAACTCAGAAGCAGGTGCATAAGAGGTAACAGGGCAGGTGTTGGTGAGGAGTTCTGTTACTCTTCTCTGCTACACCCATGTGTGCAATCACCTAGACTTTCAATGTGCCTTGTTCAGGTTTATCTTGCTCAATCTCCAAGTCCCCTGGATATGAGTATGAGATGGGATTGAGTGTTCCATGCTCTAATCAGGCAGTTTGTCTTTCTGGTGTTTGGCTCCCTTCCTAAAGCTATGGGAAGGTCCAACCCCAAGCTATTTCATTAGTATAAACTCATGTGTGGACCACAAGATCTCTTTAACAAAAAGTATTCCTGTCTCTCAAGAAATTACAAGGGTCTGAGGAACTCCATGCAAGGAAAACCAAATATATATCTCATTATATTGCAATGCATTTTTAAAATATTTTATTTGTTTTGTTTTTTATTTGTATGAGTGTATTGCCTGCATGTATATAAGTGCACTCATGTTGTGCAGAACCTATGGAGGTCAGAAGATATTGCTGAACTCCTCTGGAAGAGGAGTTACAGATGGCTGTTAGCTACCATGTGGGTGCTGGAAATTGAACCCAGGTCCTCTGCAAGAACAGCTAGCACTCTTAACCACTGAGCCATCTCTCCAACCCCTGTAATGTATTTTAAAAAATATTTTATTTTTTTATTTTATGTGTATGGGCATATTGCCTGCATGTGTGTAAGTCTGCCCATGCTGTGCAATGCCCACAGTGTCAGAAGCCACCATATGGGTGCTGGGAATCAAAGTCAGGTCCTGTACAAGAGCAGTCAGTGCTCTTCACAGCTAAGCCTTCTCTCCAGCACCCCTGTAATGTATTTTTTAAAAGTAACAAAACTATCCCTCCAGCCCTATTTTCATGCCAGCGTGCATGCACACATACACTTAAAATGTTTTCTGTGAGCTCAAGACAGGTTCATAAAGGGCTAAGGCATCAGAGCTGTGGAAGCGTCTGGTACATTTCAGATCACTGCTCTGCTCTTTCCTTCTGTGCCCCATCACAACTCACTCTTTTCATGAAGATTATATGGGAAGGATCATAGCACGGGGGAGAAGGTAGTCACAAACTGTTTTCCGGGACTGTCTAGTAGTCTTTGTGTCATGGGTTCACATGTGTTTTATACCAGGTGCTCTCAGTGGAGATTCTGCTCTGGGATGCCGTCCCTAGGGACTTAAGATCTGATTGGCAGAAAATTCTTTGAGAATATACATCCAGTTCTTTCTAGAGCCTGACTGTGAGGGCCCGATTACACTTTTTTTTTTTTCTGGGACGTTCCTACGGTCAATAAAAGGTTCACACTTAGCTCCCATGCCATGTTAGCCCTCCCTCTTCTACACCATTGTTTGTATTTCAGACACTAGAGTTACCACAGCCCCTGTGCCCTGAAGGATTCTGTATAACGGACGCCTCATTTATCACTTAACTCCAAGGACCACATCATTTTGATATGCTGCTTTAGGCATGGTCTGATTTTATCCTTACAACACTATCCTGTGGGGTTGTGTACACATAGGGACATTGCAGCTCAGAGAGGGTGATTATTCAGTCACTTAAATTCTCACAGCAGGGGCCTGGAGAGATGGCTCAGCAGTTAAGAGCACTGACTGCTCTTGCAGAGGACCTGGGTTCAAGTCCCAGCCCCCTTCTGGCCTCTGCGACATAGCCAGACATGGGTGCACTCACTTACATGCAGGCTATACACTCATACACATAAAATAAAAATAGCAAATAAAATATTTTTTAAAATTCTCACTACAAATCTCTCCCAGAGCCTTTGTACCCACCTACATCTGTCTAATACCAGAGTTCCCTCCCTGCAGCTATCCCTTCTCCCTTTCTGCTCTGTGGGTCAGTCTAGCCTTGGAGTCAGGCGAATTAGCAGACACAGATCAGCAGCTCCTTCAGAGATGTCATCTGGTCCATGCTGTTATGATAGAGTGCTTATAATACAGGGATTGCTTTTGAAGAAACAACTTTGAGACAGCCCAAGGTTATTTTGCTTGAGGTCTGATAATGTAATTGAATTTTGACCTAGTGACCAACTTCAACTGGAGCTGTCTGAGTTTCTCGTCACAGAGACAAGCTTATATTTTGGTGAGCCATGGGGTGTTTACACAGTGCTGATCAGGCAAAATAGCAATGATGTCACCCTATCAGACTTCAAACCTGTAGAAAACCCACAGTTGGGTGTGTGCACAGGCCAGGAAGTGTGTGGAAAGCTGGGAAGGTGGGAGGCAGCTCTGACCTGATGTGACTAAGGTATATATGTTTAAGCAACTGAGTGGTCCTTTCCCTGCCTCCCCTCCTCTTCTGGCCATCACATCAACAAGTCAAGGAGATGGGTAGCTTTCCTGTCCTCTACTTTCTTGAGCAGTTCTTGGAACTCTAGTCCCCATGCGCATAAGAATGGTCATTGTGACTAACTCAGAGTGGCATCCCAGGGTGAAGTATAAGATGGAAGGACTTTGCTCAAAGCAAGAGAGAGAAATGAAGGGGAGTGCAGAGCCAAGAGCAGCCAGACATATTCGCTATTGTGAACATGGTTTGGCTAGTTCCTGGGAGCTCTTGATAAACCACTTAGTGAGGCCAGAACTTTCTCAGTGTTCTATTTCCCACCCACTCCATCAACTGGAGACCACAGGAAGGGAAGTATTGATGCACAGGTGATGCTGACTGCATGCTAAATTAATTTAATATCCTCATTTGCTGAGGTCTCTAGTGTAGATAGGCCCTCTTGTCTGACATCAGGTGATTCCAGACCTGAGGTAGCCTTTCAGAATACTGCCTGCCCTGTCCAGAGGATGGCTAGACCTCTGGGATGTGCCTGTGGACATCTTATTGCTAGAATCTGTAGCTGTACATCCACAATGCCTCATTTGCATATCCCAACTCCAACAGCTCTGACAGTTTTCTTTCCTCCTCTTCACTTTTGATATTGTTTCATAATTTTGCATCAAACTTATTAGCTCTGAAATCAAATTGAGACTGATGTGCCATTGAAGCTTTTGTCTCTTGGTATAAATATGTACATACATTTTGAGGCATAAATGAAACGTATTTGATTAAGGGGGAACCACTCTGGTCCCAGTATGATGTGTAGCACCCTGAACCTTCCTAAATCTTTGAATGCATGAGTCTCATTAGATTGGTATCATAGAGACAGGTTAGAGGATGGAGTTTGATCATGTGGAAGCTGGTGGGTTCTCTCCTGCAAGCCCTGAGACCTGCTGGAGCAAGGCTGTTTTCCTATCAGCGGTAGGGAGAATCTTAGATCTGTGGTTTTTACGTGCTTGGCCCTGGGAAGGGTGGAGGTACCTGGTCCTGGGAGGGAGGATCACAGGCATGGTCCCATCCCTGGCAGAGATCATTCAGATAGGTCCAGTTCCGAGTTTGTGTGTTTATGAGTGCTGCACAGTCCTCGTCTCCGACATCCACATTTTGCTGCTGAGACCCAGGGTTTGCAGTGTCAGCCTATAGCATTGCAAGCACTGTCCATGGGACAAAATCAGAACTCACAAATAAAACTGACTTCAGAAGTTTTGAAGGGTTCCCAAGCAGGTGCACAGTCCTCCTTTGCAAAAACAAACAGCTGATATTTCTATAGTCTAATTTTGTTTCTAGTTGAGATAACTTATTTTTTATTTTCTAAGTGTCCTTTCAGTGAAGACTTGGAAAGCAGAACTGTTATTTATTTGGCTAGAAGTAACCTGCCCATCTAGGAAGGAGAAGCCTGGGGAACTGTAGCATTTGGAATTAGCTTTAATGGCACCATCTGAACGTGGTCATGGTGACAGCAGGGCCTCAAATGCAATTTTTATGCTATTCAGGAGTGTTTTGGAAGGGATTATTTAATTTCCAGGTTCTTATATTTTATAAATAACAACTCAGTTATGTAAATAAATGTCTGGAACTCTTTTTTGGCTTTGAACTTATCTAATCATTTCTTACAAGAAATATAAGTAAGCCAGGGAGCAAAATGCTGCTAATGCCCTATCTGTATATCAGTCTTGGACAGATCACTATTTGCAATGGAACGTGTCAGAATACCCCGGCGTGAAGAATGTTCGTTTCCCAGATGGCCAAATTTGGAAACCAGACATTCTTCTCTATAACAGGTAAGCACATTGGACAGATGGAAAATTAGCTTTGCTTGTGTACATGTAGCAATCAAGCATATTTGAATATTTTACCAAAATGCTGGCTGTGTTATCTGCAATTTGGAGGCTTGCTCCCTATGAGGCTTTCCAAGTGGCTAAGCCTCTGGGAGACAGTCCCATCCCCCACTGCTTAGATTTGCTTGCAAGTTCAGATTGTCCCACCTACTGCCAGAGATGGCCCAGTCCATTGGGGCATGCATTATTGGTGTGTAGGATTGCTGTCTGTGTACTGGAACATGAAGTATTTTGCATAAGGCAACACCCTTGCTTTTTCTGAATGACAACCATTACAATCAATGACAGAAGGTGCCAGACTACAGAATGTGCACTGGAGAGCCCTGTTTAGACCTAGGGCTTCATCCAACTTATTTTTCATTGTCTACTGGGAGTTGGTTCCATTTTGACTGGGTTCACAAGGACTCTTCTCTCTAGCTGCTCACAGAAGCATGGTGTATAGGCTAAGGATTATCTATAACAGTCAGATAATATTAATGTATATCATGCTGTTCTCTCAAGGGCAAGAAATAAGATTCATTTGTAATTCAAGGCATTGTGATTTTCAGACTAGATCCCCAAAGGAAAAGTGTCTAGGCAGGGTAAATTCTTGAAGCAATAAAATTATTTGTTAAGAAATGTAGCCAAACAGGGGAACTTAGAATATCTCTGTTCTAAACATTCCAAATGGGATAGCCAGTTTCATACAATAGGAAATTATTTCCTAAATATGACTGTGCCTTTGCTCCTGTCTGGGCAGACAGACCCAGGTGTTCCTGACTCAGAGCAGTGTGACTGTCCACCACTGGGCTTGGTAAGTCATCAGTGAAGTCCTGGGGTAGCTGAAGTGTTCAGACCATACTTGTTCCTTCCAGAAGCCTGGGCAGTTAAGTTTCTTGCATTTACTTTTAATTCCTTCTGCCTTTACTGCTGCTATTGTATTTCCCTTGAAAGACTGAATGTGTCTCTAGAGGAAAATGTCCTCCTCATTTGCTGCCACTCTCTGCTTCTTAAAGAATGCTCAGGTAACAGCTTGGGACATTCACGGTCAGAATGAGTGGTCTCCTAATTAGTGAGTCTCCTAAGCTTTGGGTCATCTGTTCCCTGGGGGATGGCACTAATTTTCCAGGACCGCTTTGTCAGAGTATTATTGACTTCGACCTTAAACAGCAGACACCTGTGTGCTCACAGTTCTGGATGCCAGGAGACAAAGATCAAGATATAACCAGACTTGGTTTCTTCTGGTTCCTTCTATTGAGCTTGCAAGTGGCCCCCTTCTCCCTCTGTGTACATGGTCTTTCTCTACGTGTGTTTGTGTCCTGATATCTTACCAGGATACCAGTCAGATTGGACTAGTGATCTCATTTACTTAAAACTCTCTCTCTCTCTCTC
>NW_008353482.1:1636646-1668760 GCF_000622305.1 Nannospalax galili | reverse complement strand
TCTCTCTCTCTCTCTCTCTCTCTCTCTCTCTCTCTCTCTCTCTCCCGCCCCGTGGGTGATGAAGTGTTGGTACGTAGCACAGGCTAACCTGAAACTCTTGACCCTCCTTCTTCCACTTCTCAAGTTCTAGGATTACAGGCATGTACCAACATACCCAGCTCTTTACTTCTTTTATGGGCCTATCTCTAAATATATAGTCACATTTTGAGGTCCTAGGGGCTGGAATTTCAGCATAAGGATTTACAGAAAACAATTAAGATCATAACACGAACATTGTAGTGTACTGTTTCAGAGCAAAGAGTGAAGTTGAGCAAATATGGGTGCAAATTTTAGTCATAATATTTACTGTCTCTGTAACCTTTAGGTCTCAGATTTCTCTTTTGCAAAGGAGATGCCAGCTGCACACAGCTTGTAAGGAAATTTCTGTGATATGTGAGAACCTAGCGAGGTTCTCAGCAAATGGCCAACTTCACAATGGCAGTTGTATGTTTACAGGTAGGAAGGTGAGGATGTCATTTAGCAATTTAGAATATATGTCTCATAGTTCTTGGTTCAATGTTATCTGCAATTACAAATAATTGTTATAATACAGTACAGTCTCAATAATGAGGTGATGAGAGATGGGTTTTATGGTGATGTGTAAGACTGTTAGCTCCAAAACATAAAATCCTTGATGATTCCAAAATTCTGGCTGACAAAGAGTTTCTAATAATTTTGTATAAATGGATTTCAAGGGGCGCAGATCAAGCAGTATCCACCTGACATATGGTGCTAGGTGCACCTTACATACTCATGGTAATGTATCCCTTCCTGACTAAAATCTTGTTCATACATTGTCCCACTTTAGTTTTATTTGGCATCTTCCTTGTCCTTTTCTCTGTACTGACCATATACATTTGTCTTCCTCATGGGGCTCAGAGGGGATGCGTCAATTTCTGCTTTTATTTTTCTGAGCATTGAGTGCTCTAGTTTGAATGGGAAATGTCCACCACAGGCTCATATAATGAAAGATTGGTCTACAGATAGTGGTGTTAATTTGGGAGATTCTGGAAACTTTGGGAGATGGAATCCTAGGTGAAGAAGGTAGGGCACTGCGGATGGGGTGGATCCTTAGGGACATGTTATGCCTGGCCACATCCTGTCAGTGTCTTTTCTCCCTGGGCCATCATGAAAAGAATAACTGTTCTATGTCAGAAGCTCCTGATGTCATGATGTTCTGTGTTAGTCTTGTGAGCCCATGAAACAAAGGAAATTGCTCCTTCCTTAAGTTGTTTGTGTCAGGTCTTTTGGCTAACTAATGCAGTGGGATGTACAAGTTCCTTGCTGAAGTAATTGCTATCTGGCTTTTATACTCACATGAGCAGAGTGTAGAATATGCAGATTACAGAGTATTTTCTCTAGGCAGGCCACAGACCGTGCCATTTAGCTCCTGCCGCAAAACAAACTACTTCAAACCGAGTGGCTTCAAAACCTCAGATTATTTTTTTGTTATTGCTCATGATGTTTTGTGTTAACCAGACTCATCTGACTGGATGTCTGCTCCATGTGGCCTTGGCAGACAGCAATCACTGGGGCTTGGATGCTGAAAGATACATTCTGATTCTGCTGGGCTGGGATGGTAATAGGGATGGTGGCCATGTCTCAGAGCTCATACTGGACTAAGGATCATACCACCTTGGTTTTATTTCTGTGTCATTTTTCACAGGTGTAGGTGTCTTCAGATTGATGGTTTGCAGTACTCTAAGAAGGTTGTAGGGGCTGCACCTATCTAAGTATTGAGCACAGACGTTTTAGAACAGCCATTCACTGCATTCCATTGGGCAGAGGAGGCAAGAGTTCAGCCTAGAGTCAAAGGAAGGGAAATCAGTCCCACTGTTCTTGGGCAAGCAGGGATAGAGGGAGGATGATGAACTCGGGAGAATAGTTATCACAGACTAAGAAAGGAAAGTGGGTGAAGCTCTGAAGTCAAATTGAAGATTTGGGTGTAACAGGACCAGAAGAGGCATGAAGGGAAGGTATTGGCTAAATGGAGTACTTGCCAAAAATCTTTTGTAAATGCCAGTGAGAGAGGATGAATAGGCCCGGAGAGAGAGTTTCTAGACACAATTGTGATCTCATTGTCTGCACCCACTCTTGGACAGATTCCCTGCGTAGACTGGATACTGCATGTTCTTCAGTCTGTGTAGAGCAGCCCACATAGTATCTGCACTTGATGTTTCCAACCCTGTCAATCACGTCTTTGATAATTCTTTTCCATATATGATGTTTCCTTGAGCTCCTATCTGAATGAGGAATACCCATCCCTCTTATTTCTTTGACCCTATGGAAGGTTGTTCCTGTCCACCATAGAACTAAGAGGCATCTAGGAGAGCATTCAATACATATCTGTGAAAAGGCCAGATGGAATGAAGGAGGGAGCTTGTCAGGAATTTTTTAGAGGAGTAACCAAAAAAACAAGCATGATGCAGTGCTGTTAAGAGTGGCAAGATGGGGGGCTAACGAGATAGCTCAGCGGTTGAGAGCACTGACTACTCTTTGCAGAGGACCTGGGTTCAATTCCCAGCACCACATGGTGGTTAACAACCATCTGCAGCTCCAGTTCCAGGGCATCTGATGCCTTCCTCCGTGTTAAGAGTGGCAAGATGGGGGGCTAACGAGATAGCTCAGCGGTTGAGAGCGCTGACTACTCTTTGCAGAGGACCTGGGTTAACAACCATCTGCAGCTCCAGTTCCAGGGCATCTGATGCCTTCCTCCAACTTCGTGGGCATTGCATGACACGGGTGCACTTACACACATGCATGGAATACACTCATACACGTAAAATAAAAATGATAAATAAAATACTAAAAAAAGAGTGGCAAGACAGGGACTGGAGATATGGTTTGGTATTTAAGTGTACATACTGTTCTTGCAGAGGATATGAGTTCAGTTCCCAACAGTGTGAGACTCACAACTGCCTACAACTTCCACTCCAGCAGGAGCTGATGCCTCCAACTTCTGTGGTCACCTGTAGTCAAGAGCACATGCCCATACACAGACAGATACAAGCACACATATTTAAAACAAATCTTAAAAACAAATCCTTACAAGAAAGAGAGGACCAGCAAAATGGCTCAGTGGATAAAGACACCTGCTGCCAAGTCTGATAACCTGAATTTGATCCCCAGAGCCCTTAGGGAGGAAGGAGAGAACTGACTCCCACAAATTGTCCTCTGGCCTTCACAAATGCACCATAGCATATGGGTCATAATAAATAAATAAATAAATAAATAAATAAATAAATAAATAAATAAATAATACATGAAAAACTAAAATGGTAAGAGACTAAGCAGAGGAAAGACATCATTGACAACCCAGAGAACAAACTGAAAGAACCCCAAAATCAATTTCAGAGAGAGCAAACACAGGCTTGTTTTCAGTAAGACCTTGACCTTCTGGTATTACATCCTTGGAAATTTTTAGAGATGTGAATTTAATACTTTCTATCTGTGCCTAGACACTTGGAACACTATGTTCTGCAGATAGACCTACTGTGGTTCATTCATAGATGGATGAAGTAAGGGGCTGTTTCTTAAGGAAGGGGTTAAAATGTGATCACTGCATGAGCCATGGTTTGGGGAACTCTGGAGATGCCTCACAACTATGGCTCATATTTTTCTATTCTAGTTTGTTGCTGGATCCCACGTGTGTGCCACTAATGGTTTTTGAGATATAATGTATTTCCTGTGCTTTGAAGAGGCTGGGTCACTGCAAAACAGCTATCTCTGCATCATTTCTGGAATGGGCTGCTATATTTCCTTGATGGATGGAGAACCAGTTATGTGCTGCCAGCCAGCTGGACTGCTCCGAGGAGAGGATGGGTGTTAATAAAAGCTCTGCCTGATGCTGATTCCAGTGGTTTCACCATCGCTTTATTCTGCCTTGCTTGAAGTCTACAGTTCAAGGATTTTTCTGAACACAATCTTGGTCAAAATGAGTAGCAATTATGGATGGCTTGTCACAATTTCTCCCTTTGGACAGAGTTAAAAGCCTTCCTGGTATCAGCAATCAGCTTGCAGAAGGGAAATCTGAATCATTGTGACACAGAGGCGGCTCCTACCCCATGCAACTTCAGGCAACTGCCTCAGCCTCTCTGAACATCTTGTTTTTAGCTGCTGTGTGTGAGGATCTCGGCATTCTTCTGGGAAAATATCTGGGCTCTACTTCCAAAGCTGCTAGCTCCCTGGAACCTCTGGTTACCTGCCTTCCCATATGGACTATAGATCTTCAGAGGAGGCAGCTGTCAAGACCTTGGGCATAGGAAGGACAGATGTCAATGTAGCCTTCGGTAGCACACAGGAGCTCAACTCTACCCTCAAGGTCCACTGCTTTCATAATGGCATGGTAATAGACCCTCAGCTTCCAGTGAGGAACACAGCAGCAATGCAAAGTAATGTGATTGGTAGGGAGAGTTTCCTCGAGCTGAGTGTTCTGTACAGGCAGGTAGCAGAGGTAACTGGGATCACAATCCTACATCCTAGTAGGTGTTTAGCTCCACTATGGGCTGGGGTGTTCTCACAGAGGTTTCACACAGGTCCATATGTGGAATGGAGTCTCAGGGAGGGACCACTTAGTGTTATGACAATTAAATCCTCCTAAATTGTGGTACGAGATTGAACTGAGGTTGGCCAAAAAGTGCACAAAGACTGGAGGGCATTTCTGATCAGTCCTTGGGAGCGGTTTGAGCATGTAACAGGAATCTCCTTGTAAACAAAGACAGTTTGGCAGCTGTGGATCTGAGAAGGAGGCATTAGCATTGTGTTGCTAGAATATTCACATTATTAAATATCCAGATCTAATTGGGAGAGATTGTTTCTAAACAACGTGTGGATGGGGAGCAGTGACATGCTTTCCAGAAGTGGAGACAGCTCATCTCTGCATCTTCATACTCATCTGAATCCATCACAGCCTCCTGTGCTCACCCTGGTTACTGGTGCTGTTTGTTCTTCATTTGTTCACCCTCTCAACCAATATTGAAGGAAGGCCCACACTGCCATTACACATTGTATGAGGATGTGGGAACCGAAAATGTATCTGTGTCAAATCACCAAACCTTTCTCCTATAAAGGAAGAGAAAGGGAAAATTGGGAACTATATGACATAGTGCAGACGATCCCAGAAAAAACGAGCAGGATAAGGGGACAATGGGGCTAGAACCAGGTGCAGAGGAGAGACCCTGACAGTAAAGCAAGCTCTGTCATGTCTAGGAGGGAAGTGACAGAGCAGGAAGACCAAAGGTCAGGTCAGGGATGCTCCTGAGAGATGTGGAAATGCAAAAAGGAGACAGAGACAGACAGCTGAGTATCCATGGAAAGCTAGGCTTGGTTTGGCCCCTACAGTGGTGGCCTATCTGTTTCTGTGTGGATTTTGCTTATTGCATTCTGAAAACTCATCAGCTCTGTAAATTCTGGAAAACTGAGCACAATGCAAATGTGTCTAGTTCACAGAGACCAGGTGGAATTATCTGGTGGATGAACACCTCTCTTAACAGATCAGGTGAACCTTCCTGGCAGCCTGCATGAGCATCTCCTTCCTGGAGTCTCCTCAGAATTGGTTCCATTGTCAATGAGTGACAGAATGAGAATGCTGAGGCAGGCAGAGTCATTCAGAGAAGGTTTGAAAGTAGAGCCAGTTCAAAGGGAGGTATGAGTTTCATCTTGTAAAGTGGGTCTCAAAGCCAATCAGAAAGTGGTTGGTTACTCCCATGATATTCATACCACTATTGCACCAGTGAGCATGTCTTGCCAGGCTGCTTGTTATTGTAGCTTGCAAGGTTCACAGCTAGGTAAGATTCCTTTTCTTCTTTGGTAATAAGCATAGCACCTTCCAGCACTATAAAACTTAGCCAGCAGGGATGAAACTTTCAGATTGGTTCCAGCTTGATTTCTCCATGTTCTATGATTCACATATATGGTGTTTTCAGCAATAGGATTTTACAATCAAGTTTGGGAGGGTAACCAATAGCATTGGCAATAGCCTGTAATGTTTGGGGGGTCTATGGGACCTCACTGGCCAAGAACTCCAAAGGGTAATCCTTTCCTGATACTGAGCTTTTTGTTCGTTAGCCTCTGATGATTAGTAGGGGCATTGTCATCCCATTCCAGGATCACTGCATTTAATCTCCTTTTATATATGTATGTGTATATATTTCAGGCAGCTTCTACAATAGTAGGTTTCCAAAAAATCTTTTTAAAGAGTTTTTAGGGTTAGTTATCCCTCCCTGTATTCCCTCCTCTACCCTGACTCTTGACTTCCCTGCCCAACCCCCATTTTACCCTTACTGTTCCATAAATCCTCTTTACTCCTTTATACCACAGCATTCTATCTTCCCTTCCTTGCTACCCCTCTTCCATGGCCCCTTACGAATATCCTTACCTCTATGGACATTCTAGATGAAATACACATACCTAAAAATTCAAAGATAACATCCACAATGCGAGAAAGCATGCAACTTTTGCCTTTCTGGGTCTGGGTAACCTCACTCCGAATGATTGTTTCCTGCTCCATCCATTTCCCTGTGATCCTTCATAATTTCTTTTTTCTTGAAGTTATATAATATTCCATTGTATAAATGTAGCACATTTTCATTATCCATTCATTAGATGATGGACATCTAGGCTGATTCTATTTCTTGGCTGCAATGGACATGGATGAGCAGGTATCTCTGTAGTAGGATATAGTGTTCTTGGGATGTATGCCCAAGAGTGGTGTAGCTAGATCATATGGTAGATCTATTTCTAGCTTTTTGACAAACCTTCACATGAATTTCCATAGTGGATGACTCAGTTTGCACTTTGGCCAATGGTGAATAAGTGTATATATGTATAAGCATATCAAATGGCAACCCATAAAGTAAAAATGGGTGAATGCCTGCTCTTCCGTCTGAACTGGATCTACTCTCAAACCTCCTGTGGGTGATTCTGTCTGCCTTAGCTCTTTTCTGATTCAGGACTGGAGAGTTTGTCTTTTCTGGAACTCCTTTCATCCTCTCACTTCATAGTGAGTTTTTTTGGTGACTGGGACAAGGCCTTCTTGCCTGTGGTATTAGGCAAGTATGTGGCATGCTCCCCGTTCCCTTGTGCCCTTGAGGCTTCAAATACATAATGTTCACAGTGCGGGCTTTGAAGATAAGCATATTTATTTATCTCTGTGGATTTGGACATAGAGCAGTGGGCTTGTAAGGGCCATATAATAACTATGTGAGACAGGCATCTGGTGTGAAATTCTAGTCATCATAAGCTACCTGAAAGAAGGGCAGTGAGTAGCAAAAGTGGGATCAAGGTCGACTGGCCCCTCCTCCAGGCCTGCTGTGGGGGTCCCCATATATTTGCCCCAGATAAGCTATCTTTGCTCATCAGCTCCCTGCATGAGAAGAGGACTTAGGGAGTTATGAGCCTATGAGCTGCGGTGATGTGGCTGCAGACAGGTTCACCTCCACCTTAGGACCTGAGCTACAGAGGGTGGGGGCCCAAACTGACCTGGAGAAACTGAAGCTTTACTTGTGAGCCAGGGCTTTGAAGGGCTGGTGCTGCTGGTACTGTTGAATCAGTTAAGGGATCTTTTTAAAGGACTACTGTGTGTAAGAGTCTACACTTTCAGTGGCACTCACTCACTGCCCTCAAGGCACGAATAATCAGTAACAAATCACTTTATCTTGGATGGTCTCTTTACATTTGATTTTATGGTCATTTTGTCTGAAGTAGTCTGAAATTAAACCTGAGTTCACAACTGAGGATGTTGATTTTTGAAATGAAATGGTTTGTTTACCATGGACCACGGATTTCATTGCAAACCCTCTCCTAGCATTTGACAGCCTCTCTCTGGATATGAGACAAGGGTCCTGAAGAGCATTTTACAGAGCAGAAGGTGACAGGTATGGCAGGGGTGTAACAGATCTGGCAGAGAGATAGTCTCACCCAGGGACCATTGTGAGATGTTTCTCAAGGTGGGTAGCCACACTGCTTGGCTTGTTTGGGACAGCTTTGGTTTATACTTGGGATCATGCAGCAACTATTAATTGCACCACTTACTGAACTTTAAGAATGACTTGGTGGGCTATGCATACAACTCAGTGGTAGAGACTTTACCTAGCATGTAAATGGCCCCTGGTTCAATCCTTAGTACTGCAAAACTAAACAAAGCAACAACAGAAAACAGTGGCTTGTTTAAGACTAGGCACAATGTTATGATCCTGTAGTCTCAGCTACTCAAAAGTCTTATGCAAAAGACTTGCTCGAACTCAGGAGTTTCAGGCAGCCTGGGCAACATAATAAGACCCCTGACTCAAAAAATAAAACAAAATAATTTTTAGAAAGTGGCTTGGTTCAAACAACAGTTGATGTGATTCCCCTCACTTTCTGACAGGCAAGCTACTTTGGCAAAACAGATTATGGATTGGGCCCCAAAGGTAGGGTGCATTGTGGGAAAACAGATCAATTAGGCCATGGTGCAGACACTGAGAGACTATGATGAGAGGTAGTTTTAGAGGGGAGCAAATGTAACAGGCCCTCAAAGCATTCACTTTTGATTCACGGAATCAAAAGGAGGATAAAGAGGAGGATAAAGAGGAGGCATGCTATGAGAGGTGGCTTCAGAGGGGTCCAGCCATGCTTTCCTGAGAATCTGCCTTGACCTTGGGCTATTGTGAACCTTAAGGTGTTGGTAAACTTCGCAGAATGTGATAAATGGGAGTGTAACACTTTCCTTCCTCCCAGCACCACTGAGTACTGTGTTTTTATTAACACTTCCCAAGGCAAAGAACAGGTGAAAACAGCTAGTTGGGCCCATGTCTGCATAAACGTGGGGAGTTCCTGGAGCCAGAACATGGAGAATTGCAGTTGAAACTCACCCCTCTGGATTGATTAATGCCTCCAATACCAGAAGATAAAACTAATTGAGTTGTGGTTGTTTGGAGCAGAGTGGGCGGAGTCATAATAGACAGGCTTTAGTCTGAGAAGCAGAATTGCCTAGCTGCAGATGCTTTTCTCCTGAACCACCCTCCAGAACCTGTCATTGAACCTTATCCACTGCAAATCATCTCAGTCACCTGTCCACATTTTTATGGTCTTTTATTTAAAATGAACTTTATATTCTTAGGTAATCATGTGTTGTTTTCTCTAAGAATATTTTGCAGCTTTAGAGTTTTTTACCAAAATGACTACAAACTCATTCCATTATAATTTTTTCTATACTTTCAGCAAACCAAAATTAGGTTTTCATTTTGTGAATTTCTTCCAGGACATTTTTGGTAGGATGTGAGGTAAGGATCTAACTTTCTTTCTATTCAGGAATAGAAAGTAATAGTAATATTTGTTGAGCGATACATCTTTCCTCACTGATTCTTATCTATTCATGTATTAGTACCATACTGAGTGCTAAGCAGACTGAACAAAAAGAGATTATGGTGAAGTTTAAAAATACTCCATATAAAAGGAAAACCCCGATAATCTTTCAGTGAACAGTTATCCTGACAAGGAAGAAATTTTTCCAATAGACAATACTTTCAAATATTGAGCAGAAAATAATTTTTAAAATAAATTCTTTTACTGAACTAAACTAGCGAAAAATTAAGGTGGTTTAAATGTGTAGATATTCAATTTCTAGTTTCTATGAATATACCCCAAGAAAATGAAATCAAAACAGGGAAGAGAACATGATTCTGGTGTCCTGGAATGCCACTGTTGAGAGACCACCAGGATCTGATAAGATCTTTCTTGCTGGATCAGTGTGGCAGAGAGGGGGTGGGAAAGATGGAGACAGGAGGGGGAAGAGAAGGAAGAAAGAGGAAGAGAGTGTGAGCATTCAGGGGGTAGTAAAAGCACTCCCACCATCAGTACTCAGCCTTTCATGGGCACTAAACTCCTCTTAAAAGTCCCACCTAGGGGCTGGGGACAAAGCTCAGTAGGCCTCCTGAGTTCAATCCCCAGAATCTTTAAAAAAAAATGGCTGTAGTGGCAAGTGCTTGGAATCTCAGTGCTGGAGAACAAGGGGCAGGAAGATCCCTGGGGTTCCCTGGCTAGCCAGGCTAGCTTACATGGTGAATGCCAGGTTAATGTGAGACCCTGTCTAACACACACAGAAATGGACAACACCTGGAGAACTACACCTGAGGCTGTCCTCTGGTCTCCACATGCATGTGCAAGCATGTGCTCTCTTTCTCTCTCTCTCTCTCTCTCTCTCTCTCACACACACACACACACACACACACACAGACACATGCATGCATACCCCAATACACATGATCACACATGAACAGTCCTACCCATTCATATTGCTAATATTGTTCCAGTGGCAGCTAAATTTCTATGTAGAGTTTTGGAGAGGACAAACATTCAAACACAACTCTTACCTCAAAGAGGAGAAGAGTTTATTCTGGAGCCAAATGTGAGTGACCATGGTCTAGGAACACTGACAGATTCAGATTATCTCAGAATCCGTGTTCTAATGTGGTAATAGTTTGGTGAAGTTTTTATAGTAACAGAACAAAGAAAGTCATTAATCGAGGCACTTTTGAAACACATTGGTGGAAACATCAGGTAGGCAGATTAAAACTCTGCTATAGACCTCAGATGCTGTCTGACAACATTCTTAGCCCTTGGGTTGATTGGACACTATGGGCCTGTTCATACATTTGAAAGGGTTTACCTGATGGTCACAAAGATGTTAGGTCAGGTACAGAGGAGGGCAGTAATTGACTTTTAACGGAGATACGGCTACCCTATGATAATTTGGCTCTAGACTTGTAACATTCCAAACTTTCCACAATCATTGAAGTTCTCATCAGTTAATCAGCCTTCAGAAGGTCCAATGGAAGGTGCTGTTCATTTTAAGGGCTTTCATTCACAAAGCCATAGTACATGGGCTGTCAGCCGATGCTAACAAAGAAATCACGGAGTCATAGTAAAAATCTAAATATTTGACATACTTTTAGATATTAAAAGTATTGACTTAAACCTTTGGGTCAACAACACATGAGGAAAAAATAAAACAGAAGTGACAGTGAAAGTTCACTGTAGGCTGTCTCTGGTTGGCATTTGATAGAAATGCCTTAGTTAGATGTACAAGGTGAGAAAAGTATGGCTAATACCTGGGTTTATTGCCAGAGTAACCATCAGAGGAGCAGAAATGGGGTTATGGCTTCCAGACCACTAGACATTAAATAAAGAGCGAAAATAAAAATGCAATCTGTATGCCAAATGCAGGAAGAGACTCCAAAGGTTGCCAATGAAGTTATTACTATTTTTTGTGATGCTGGTGGAGCCTAAGGCCTTCTATATACTATACCCATGCCTCTGAGCTTTATGAGTGGTCCTGAAGATTATTTTTAACTAAAGACATCTGGCATTCATTCAACTCGTGTAGAAATTAGACTTTTCAGTGACTCCCTCTGTGGCTGAAGGCACAAACGTTTGGTAGCAAGGCTCTGTGGCTCACTTTCCAGTGGAGTTTTAATGTCTTTGAAGAAGACAAGGAAGGTCACTTGGATCTACATAAACAAGCATCACCATTTGTTTTACCTCCTGTTCTCTGTAAACTTATTTGCTTTCACATTAAGACTTTTCTTCCCTTTCCACCCTCCTGAATCCCTTTACCTTTAGTTATTTAGAAAGTCACATTTTTTTCTGTGTGCTCATGCATGCATTAATAAAAAAATACATCTGTGTTTGCCAATCTGTCGTTTTTAAGTTTAATTCACAGGTCCCCCATACTGAACTTCAGAGGGTAATGGAAAAGCTTTCTTTCTCTCCAACATGAGAGAAAGTATGACAAAAGGACAACTCATAGGAAAGTACAACTAACCTAAAAGTCACTAACTACCAAATGTAAAGTGTTAAATCCCATAATTTTTCCCCAGAAAAAAAATGACTGAACCAAAATGAAACTACCAAATATATGCAGAAAGTAGATTTCTTTTTTTTCTTTTTTTTTTGATTTTTTTAAATTATCATACCAAAGAAAGGCAATTTTTAACACATTTTCCAGCAATAACTTGAAGCAGGTTACATTAAAAAAACATATATAAAATGAAGTTTGAGGGGGGAGGGGAGGGAATAGGAATAAGAAATCAGAGACCAAGGTATTTGCTAACATGAGGTCAGTTTTGTTAGAATAATGAAGGTTTCCATTAGCTCTGTTCTTTTTTTTTGCAGGGGGTGGATCCTAATGAGTTTATTGGAATTACTAACAGAGGATGGGGTGGGGGGTTTGTTTACAGAAGAGTGCACACAATCAAAATGATCCTATGATTACAAATAAAGGCATTGAAAATGCCATGTCTGCAAAGTACCAGATTTGGTATTCTTACTTGACAAATACAGACTTAAGACAAAAATGCATGAGAAGGAACAGTGGGTATTTCATATTGTATAAAGGAAATACTGTTGCAAAGACAAAGTGGTCCTAGCGAGTGGCTTCAAAGTTCCAGCAGTTTGTGCTAATGAAACATGAACGTGAAACTGACTACAATGAGCCTCAGAAACCCTGAGTGTTGTCAGATAAGACAGAACTAAAAGATGCAGAGACAAATATTTATACTTCAAAGGTAAAAGATACTTTCAAACATCCTTGAAACAGTTACAAAAGCAATATCACCCCTAAAGTAAATGAAGACTAGAAGACAGTATTCTTATTGGGTAATCATTGTAACAATACAACTGATGAAATACCAGAGGCATTCACAGCCCAGTCAGAGGTGATATGTCCTAACTGAATGTCTGTGCCCCCACTCTGTTCCTGCACTGAAATCCCATTTCCCAAGATAGTGATATCAGAGCTTAGGGTTTGGGAAGCAATGAGGTCCTGTGGTGGAGTCCTTGTGAATGGGATTAGGACCTGTGTGAGAAGAGATGGGATTTTGTTTCCTCTGCTCTCTTGACCACAAGCAGATGCAGAGAGAGGATGTGCCTCTGCAAACCAGAAAGTGGATCCTCTCCATGTTCTGGGTCTGCCAGACCTTGATCTTTTATTCTCAGCCTCCAGAACTGCAGGAGACAAAGTTTCGTTGCTCAGTCTTAGCTTACACAGCTGTGTAATAAGCCCATATAAGGTCATGTAACTAAATGTGGAGATTATGAAAAATTTGGGAACAGCAGAAGATTTCTGAATGTGCAACAAACAAAAATTAATTGAAAAAACAAGTGCATATTGAATATTTATTTCTGGCACATGGTGCTAGCCTGTGCTACATTGCACACTTTCACTGCAACAGTGGTTCTGAACACACAACACACATACTGTGTGCAACATGCATGCTAGCATGTCAGCCAATGCAAATGAGCATGGCCCAAAACATCACAGCCTGATCCAGTCCATCATATGGTATTAGCTATAGTGTTTTTACTATACAGTTAAAATTTCTGCTCTTTTAGAAATAATGGCTTAATTATGGATAACAAACTTAATGCTTCCCTACTGTCATTTCTTACCATGTATCAAATTAATGTATCTTTGGGTTGTATTGGATTAGGATGTTTGATTTTAAAAATTGCTGGTTGAGTCCTTGACTTGAATTCCACAAGAAACATTGTTAAATGAATTTTGACTGGGTATTAGGACAGAATTTCTAATGATTTCTGAAATGACCCTAAACATACTTCAGCCATCTTGTACTACATATTTGTGTGAGGTGGTGTTATTAATATTTATAAAATATCAAATCAACTGAAAAACACTCAAGATGCTGTATGTCCTGCAGCACCAAATATTCAGTCAAGAATAAATTCTATGTAAAAATAAATGAGCACATCCATCTTATTGGTATGCAAATATACTTCCATCTGTAATGGCATAAATGGAAAATTGTGTATATATATACATATATGTATACATATACATATATGTATTTATATTTGCAATACATTTCATGTTGCTATACATGATGGCATACCCCTGTAGTTCCAGTGCTTGGTCAGGAGATGCAGGAGAGCTCAAGGCCATCCCTGGCTACCTCTTGAGTTCAGGTCTAGCTTGGGCTACATGAGATTCTGTCACAAAATATAAAATAAGTTAAAATCCTTTATGGTTTTTAAAAACAAAAATTTTTGATTTGTATACCTATTTCTTATGACTATTTACCCAGGGTTGTGTCAAAATGATACTAAAGGGTCACAAGTAGAAAAAAACTAAGAAGTCCTGGTTTAAGCCACCCAGACGATGATTTTCTGTCATTACAGCTCAGACTGACAGTGTAATGTGGTGGTTAATCTTAGTTATATACTTGAGTCAATTGAGAGCCACGTAGGTGTGCCATGAGGGTATTTCCAGGGACATTTGGCATGTGGAATAGCAAAGGGAAGGGGAAGACTTGCTGTGCATGTGGGTGGCACTGTCTGATAGGCTGGTGCTGGATGGAATGAAGAACAGCAGGGGCAAGCTCTTATACTTGTATAGGATGAGGTCTTACGTGCTATATGATGTGCCTGCCATTCCCTGGGAGCATCAGACTGCAGAGTATTCATCATTTGAGCATGTACTCACCAGAGACCAACCCTCCAGGGAGCTTCCGATCTTCAGCCTCACACTGAGGCTATATCATTGGTCCCTGTTGATTTGAGACTTCCAGATTTTTTGGCTGAGAAGCTGTTGTTTTCCCTCTGTCTCGCGGACTATCCACTCTCTGATCATGTAAGCCAATCTAAGATGTCCCATACTGTATTCTCTTGTTTTTGTTCCTCTGGAGATTTGTATTACAGGTAACATCTGTGTGATGGAGGCTCTAGCCAGAGCATAAAGATAGCATGTTAAAAATAAGAGACTTAAATATGAGGATGAGGCAATGCTGTTATTGTTTCTAGTTGACTACTCATGAACATTGACTAGCATGAGGAGGTTTAAGGAAGGATGAGATAACAGCTGTTTTAGCTGCCAGAGAATGCACAGTGAAGTGAGATGGAGAGGGCCTCTTTTACTCAGTGATAACCATAAAATGCAGAGGGGAAAGTGTTGTGTAAATGTTGCAAGTCATCAGGAGGAGATGTTACAAACTCACTGAGCTCCTGAGAGAGGGAAATAGTTCAGCAGTAGCTGTGTACTCTTCCCCACATTCCTCCTATGTCTCCCACTATGTATTGGGAAACAGCTGGCTGTTGCAGTCAGATTGCTGCCTGAGGTCTGGGGGTCAGGGTTCTAGAATACTCTGCTAAGGAGCCACAGAGGACATTAAGCAAGGCCTATCTGTTGTATTTATGTACCAAGTACAGGATGGGGAGGGTACCTCACATGGCTGACAATTTCAAGGGTTATTTAGCAGATCCTTTAAACCTTGTTACCCTTTTGAGAGCCTGAAACTCATTGTGACTTCTGCTTCCTTTTCTGACATCCCTAAGAAGCTCCCGATTTTGTGGCACCTGAAGACTGCTCTGTGTCATATGGGATCTGATTTGGCAGGTGTGGAACAGGAAGCTCAGTAATCTGCTACCCCCAAGTGAACCCCTAGATCCAACTTTGAAAGACTCTGCCCTGCTGGACACGTATACCAGTGTGCATTCCTTTAATTAGTTGGAAACCAGAAGGAATTTGGTGGCTGGAAACTGTTTATTTCAGTCCATGCACTAACTGCGAATACTTTCTTGCTTCCCAAGAAAACCAACTGAATGATGAATGGTGTTCTCATCATGAGGCTTATGGCAGAAGAAGGAGCAGGACCTTGCTTTTAGCAATCCTAATGCTTCTGTCTTGCACTGGCTTTGCTGCTCATTTCCCCCATGGATGCATCAATACTTGACTTTAATGAGTCCTTGCAGGATTCTCTAAGCATTTTTAGTTTCTAGAAGAGATGTGTTGTGCCTCTAACAGTTCCTTTGATGTTCTTAGCAAGCAGTACATGGAATGGGCTCTACTTATAGATGTGCATCTGGGACTTCTATAGACTGTTATGAACCAGTCAAATGTTCTGTTTCTACTGGCCGTTGGCTTACTGGACACCTGTATCACCTGACTTCGAAGGTTGTAGTGCTTTCTGATCTGTGGATGGATGTTGTCATTCTCTTTATGATGGTTTTGTTGACCTCATTGTTCAGCTAAATTCAGATTGAGGATAAGGCCTAAAGGATTTTAGGTCTCAGAAGTTGAAGACTTAGGAATAAAGTGCTTGAATTCTGAGTCTCTCTGTAAAGAGCTAAATTTCACTTTATATATCTTCTTTCAGTGTATCCAGTAATTGCATGTGGTTTTTATGACTGCATTTCTCAGTCTTCATAAAAACTTTCCATGTTTCTATATCCAAATCATTTAATAACATGTTATCCTATGGAAATCTATTCTAATTCACCACTATTGAGTTTAAGTGTTAAAACTTTAAAACCTTATCTTGAAATAATTACAGGTTATAAGAAATTGAAAAATACACAAAAATTCAATAAAAAAGAGAAATGATTAAGCCAGCAAGTAAACAAAGCAAAATGAGACATATTTCTTCATGTTTTTATTTTATTTTATTTATACATTTTTTGGTCTTTTTGAGACAGGGCCTCCCTATAGCCCCAGCTGACCTGGAACTCACCATGTAAACCAGGCTGACCTTGAAATCACAGATATTTGCCTGCCTCTGCCTCCCAAGTACTGGGGTTAAAGGCCTGTGACACCATGCCCAGCTATGTTTTTATTTTTAATTATGAGTATGCTTGTGTGTCTGTGTGGGTTTATGCACATGAGTGCAAGTGCCAATGGAGTCTAGGAGAGGGTGTCAGATCATCTAGGGCTGGTGTTTCAGGCAGTTGTGAACCACCCAGCATGGGTGCTGGAAACTGAACTTGGGTCTTCTGCAAGAGTAGCACTCACTCTTAACCTCTGGGTCTTCTCTACAGCCCTTCAAAGATAACATTTTAAGTAACCCACAAATTATTTCAAAATCAAGGAACTGAAATTGGTGTAACCTATAGCACTTATTTAGTTTTCCCAGGTTTATATACCTGCATTTCTTCCATTTTCCTTTGTTTTTCTATTTAAAAATACTTTTATTTTTGGTGAGAATTCACACAATGTATTTTGATCAACCCCCCCCTTCCTAACCCCCAACTTCATGTCTTCTTTTTTGCATTTAATGATTCATGAACTCCAATTTGTGCGGTGTATGTACTTCTAGGTGTGGGGCTGGAGTATGGTTGAGCTATAAGGAACAACACCTTTAAAACTTAAAACTGGCTATCTCCTCTTCAGAAGCCGTCAGTTATCCATAGTTCCTCAGTTAGGGGTAGAGCCTCATGACCCCTTCCCACTCCATGCTAGAATGTTGAGTGTCTTGATCTTGTGCAGCCAACTACAGCTTCTGTGAGTTCATGACTGAAGCTGTTCTGTCATGTCTGGAAGACATATTTTTTCTCCAGGCCTCCCGAAGCTTTGGCCCTTAAAATCTTTCTACTTCCTCTTTTGGTCCATAAACCTGAGAGAGTGGGTATTATATAGATGTTCCATTTGTGGGTGAGCACATCACAGTACTTTATTATCTGCAGCTTGACCAGTTGTGAGTTTCTACATTAATCAGTACTGCACAAAGAAATGTCTCTGACGAGGTCTGAGAGTAGTACTAATATATGGGTATATTAGTGACGAATTTAGAGGGCAGTTTATTATATCATTTGGGAAAATAATAGTACTAGGTTCACCCCTGGGGCCAGTGAGTTTCCCAACCATGGGTTTTTGGTCAGATTTGCCATACTAGGCCTGTGTTTCCTCTTGGGGAGCAGGCCTTAATCCAAGCAGAAAGTGGTTGGTTATCCCCTAACGTTCATGCCACTATTGCACTCATGGGCATATCTTGCCACCCAGGTCATCTTTGTATTCACAGGGTTTACAACTAGGTAAGATGGTTGATGGATTTTTTTCCTTCCAGTAGCCTACATAGCACCTTCCAGTTCTATGAAAGCTAATCAGCAGTGTGGAAGCCTCGCTTTCTGGTCAGTTCTGATGATTACTTCATGTACTGCAATCAATATGTGTGGTGTCTTCAGCAGTAGGGTCCTGCCATCTTCTGGTCCTGCAACCAAGAGCAGTGGCAATAGTATATATTGTTTTGGAGGCCTCTGGGACACTGTTGCTCAACAACTTGAGGGAAGGTATCCCACATTTGACAGTAGATTTTTTTTATTGGCAATCTGTGGCTTTTGGGATGAACAAAATACACTGTATAGGATAACTTCAATTAAGTTTTTATATGTATATTATACATACATATATATATATATATGAAGCTTATATAATAGTAGCTTTTCATATAGCTTTTTCAAATACCCTTAGATTTAGTTCTCTCCCAACCCTCTCCTCTGCCCTACCCTCCTATCCCTTCCCCCATTTGAACCTCACTTCTGATTATTCCCATTTTCCCTTTCACATCACTTGTGTTCTACCATACTTCCCTCATAAAAGTTTTTCTGTCACCTCTCCACCAATGATCCTCTTCTAGTTTCCTGGATGCTACAGGTACTCCAAATTAAACACACAGTGCTACAAAGAAAATTTGAAATTTCTTTCACCAGCATTTTGTATTCAGGTTTTGTACGTGTTTTGTTCGGGTTACGTACCGATACATCCACACAGGGTACTGAGTTTTCAGTTTCCACATTTATTGATGGTATACATACACAGTTTTGTGTTGGTATTGTCTCTTTTCAGCTTGATGAATTCATCAGTTCTAAGGAGGTTTTGTTTCTGTTTTCCTTTGAGGATTCCTGGGGAATTTCATGTCACTTGGTAATAGAGACAATTCTCTTTTTTCCTGATAGCCTTGCTCTTTATTTTCTTTACTTTCCCGACTGGTACTTTCAGTATTATGTCCAGCAGATGTCCGCATTTTGTTGTTTCAGCTCTTAGGGTAGCAAGCATTCAATTTTTCACCATTAAGTATAATGCTAGCTGTAGCTTTTTGTGTGACATTCTTCCTTCAGGCTGAGGCAGTTCCCCTCTATTTTAGTTTTTTGAATATTTTTATTATGAATGAATGCTGGAAATTATCACTTATATTTTCTGCATGATTTGATATAACCGTGTGCTTTTCCTTCTTTAGCTTCTTAATATGGTACCTTGTATAGATAAAATTTCAATTACTGAGTCAGCTTTGCATGCATGGAACAAACCCTCCTGTCATGTGCTATATCCCTCACATTTGCCACTGCGTTTTATTTGCTGATCTTTTGTTAATGACTTTTATGTATATTTATGAAGGAACATAGACTTTATAGTTTTGGGTTTTCTTTTTCTTTTCTTTTTCTTCTCTCTCTCATCTTTATCTGGTTAAATACCAGAATAACAATGAGCTCTTAAACTGAATTAAGTTAGTAAGTGTTCCCTTTTCTGTTTTCTGGGGGAAAATAGAACTCACAGTAACTTTTCTTTAAATGTTTGAAAAAATTCTCCATTGTAATCAGCAGAATCTAAAGATTGATTTTAGAAAAAAAGTTTAAAATATTTTATTTATTTTTATTTTACGTGTATGAGTATATTGCCCACATGTATGTGAGTGCACCCATGTCATGCGCTGCCGCAAAGGTCAGAAGAGGGCTTTGTATTCCCCTGGAACTGAAGTTAAGGATGATTTTTAGTCGCCATGTGGGTGCTTTGAATTGAACCCAGGTCCTCTGTAAGAGCAATCAGTGTTCTTAACCACTGAGCCATCTTTTTAGCCCCTTAGAAAAAATTTAAATGATCAATTCAGTTTCATTGCTCTAGGGCTTCTCAGCTTATCCATATCCTGTTGGTTGAATTTGGAAAGGTTATGGTTTTGAAGGAATGAATGCATTCATCTAAGTTGAAATTTATGCATGAGGAGGTTTGTGTAGTGCCCCAATGCTATCCCATTCATACCCACAAGGTCTGTAGATATATTGTAGGTGCAGGTGTGCTCATTCCTTACTTTATCAGCCCCATTGATCTTTTTTTTTTTCTACTTATAACTGGGCTCCTTTACTTTTGTGTAGTGTCCTGAAGAGTGAACAAAGATTTTATTTTCAAACTGTTTCTTTCCTAATGGGAGCATTTGCTATTGTATATTTTCCATGTATTAATATTGTATCTGTGTCTGCATGTGTATATTTGTGTGCGCATTCATATGTGTTTGCAGGTACACAATCATGAATGTGGAGGGCAAAGGACAACCTTGAGTGTCCTTTCTCAGGTGCTGTCTACCTTGTATTTTTATTTTGTTGCTCTGTGTAGGCAAGATCTCTCATTGGTCTGAAACTTGGTAAGTAGCCTAGGATAACTGGCCTACAAGCCCCAGGGATCTATGTGCCTCTGCCATTTTAGCACTGGGGTTCGAAGCTTATACTGCCACAGTGTGAGTTCTGGAGATTAAACTCACCTCTTCATACTTGAACAGCAAGTATTTTACCAACAGAGCTATCTCTCCAGCCCCCATACTGATGTCTTTTAAACTTCCTTCAGTTCCGTGTATTTTTATTTCCTTGATACTTCCTTTTCAGCTTATGGATTATTTAGAAATTTATATTTAATTTCTACACGTTTGAAGATTTTTCTGGTGTCTTCCTATAACTCACATCTGTTACTTGACACCACAGTGGTCAGATACCATACTTTGGCTGCTTCCTTCCTTTGACATTTATTGAATTTTCTCTTGTGGCTCAGAATATGTCTGCTCTGGAGGTATTTAAAAGAATCTATTATTTCCTGTGATTGATAGTCATTTACCTAAATGTGAATTTAGTCCTGTTGGCGGATGGTGTGTCACATCCCTGGGTATCCTCTTCGACTTCCTGTCTGGTGAGTTGTCCTGATGTCAGTTACTATGAGAAGTGTTGAAGTCTGCAAATATAACTGTAGATCTTGCAGCCTCCTTGTTAGGAAGTATTTGTGATTGCTGGGTCTTCCTGGAGGACTGAGCTTTGATCCCTATGTAAATTTACATCTGCTTTTCATAGTTTTCTTTGCTTTAAGATCTACTCTATCTGAAAACTAGATAGTCATTCTATTTTTCTTTTCGAATAATATTTGCAGGGTGTGTTATTATTATCAGCTGTTTCATCTTCCCTACCTTCCTATGGGACTTTTTAGAAAAAGATTAAAATTTATTTATAGTGTTTTGAATGTGTCTTTGTTTACTTGTGGTAAGGTGGCTGCAGGCATTATGTTTTGCACATATATCAAGATGTGGTCTAATAGTATTAATATCTTTTACTGGTTCAAATATAAAAATGTTATCATCTTTTCTTATTTTGTCTTTCAGGAACTTCCCTGAGGCACTTTTTCTACAAGCTATTCTTCTCATTATTGCCTACTTAGTTTTACTTTGTTTGAAAATGTCCCTGCATTTTTTTTGTTATTCTTGAAGGATGTTTCCACCAGACAGAGATTTGTGTTGACAGCTATTGGCCCACAGTGCATAGAACACCTTGTGCCACCTCCTTCTGGTCTCTGTGACTTCTGATGAAATCTAATGTGTTTTGCATTTTGTTTTATGTCATTGCTGATTTTTCCCCTTCTGGATCATGCCTCTGTTGCCACTTTAAGATTTTCTCTTCTGTTCAGTTTTCAGATGTTTGATTATGGAGAGTGTTGGTATGATTTTCTTTGATTTTCTATTGTTTGGATTTTGCTCAACTTATTTCTGTGGATTTATATCTTTTGCTAAATTTGAGAAAGTTTTTAGCATACTTTATACAAAAAATTTTTAGTCTCATTTTCTTTTGACTCTTTTGTTCTGAGACTCTTCTGACACAAATATTAGATCTTTTGTTATCATCATACAGGTTCTGGAGGTTTTATTCTCATTTAAAAAAATATTTGTCTCTTTCACCTTATAGCTCAGGTTGGAAAATTTCTTTCCCACCTTCAAGGTGTCCATTCTTTCCTTCCTGTCTCTGCTCTGCTAATGAGTCGGCCCAGCCTGTGTGTTTCTGATCCTACTTATTCTACTTATTGTTCAGTTCCAGTTTTCCATTTAGCTTTCCTTTTATCTACTCGTTCTTTGCTGAGACCATCTCCTTTCTCCTTTGTTTCAGGAACTTTTCTTGTTGCTTTCAGAACTGTTATTGCCCTATCCTTATGAGTTCATTTCACCTTAGCTGTTCTTCCTTGCCATTTTAATCTCGTTACTTTATCATTTTTTTCTTTTTTTTGGTTTTTCTGACACAGGCTTTCACTATAGCCCCAGCTGGCCTGACACTCGTTAATAGACCAGACTGACCTTGATCTCACATAGATCTGCTTATCTCTGCCTCCCAAGTGCTGGGACTATAGGCATGTGCCACCATACCTGGCTATTTCTTTTTATTTTTTCTTTTAAAAAATATTTTGCTTTTAAAAAAATTTTGTATGTATGAGTGTATTACATGCATGTATGTAAGTGCACCTGTGTTGTGCAATGTCAGCGGAGGTCAGAAGAGGGTATCAGATCCCCTACAACTGGGGTTGCAGATGGTTGTCAGTTGCCATGTGGGTGCTGGGAATTGAACCTGGGTCCTCTGCAAGAGCAGCCAGTGCTCTCAACCACTGCTATTGTCATAGTAGTGGTATTTTTTATCTAAAAGCATATGCTTAGTTTATTTGGAATTTGTTCAGATTAATGTTAGCCAGTTTCTTTACCAAAAGTAAACACTTTCTTTTTAAAGTATTTGTGTTAATTCTTTGACTATTTCATACAACATATTTTGATCATATTCTAGCTCCTCCTAGATCTACCCCTACCTCCCTACCCACTCAACTTCTTGCTCACTGCCCCCCCATGAAGTCCAATTTGTGTTGTTCAAATATTCTTGAGTGTCGAACCTGCCATGGAGTGTGATGGACCTACCAAGTGTTGCATCCTTAAAGAAAACTGACTCTTCATCTCCCAGCAGTTATCAAATGCTGATAGCTCCTTAGGGGAATTCATGTCCAACCCCCATGCCAATTCATGCTGGGATTTTGTCTGGCTTGAGTTTGGGCAGGTCTTGTGCATGCTGTCACAATAGCTGTGAGTTCATATGTGCAACTAACTTGCTGACTGGAAAATACTGTTTCATTGTAGCCAACCACTACCTCTGGCTCTTATAATCTTTATGACTCCTTTTCTGTGAAGATTCCTGAGCCTTTGCGGGGAGGCTCTGGTATAGATGTCCCATTTAGGGCTGAACACTCCCCAGTCTATTATTCTCTTCACATTGACCAGTTTTGGGTCTCTGTGTTAATTGCTTTTTGCTGCAAGGGGGAGCTTCTTTGATGAGGGTTGAGAGATGCACTATTCTATGGGTATAACAAGTCATTAGGAGTCATTTTACTGCTATGTCTGTTTAGCAGAATATTAATAGCAAACTGCTGGTGGGAGTGCAAACTGGTACAGTCCCTATGGAAATCAATATGGCAATTCCTCAAAAAGCTAGAAATAGATCTACCACATTACCTAGCTATCTTACTCTTGGACATATAGCACAAAACTCTATACCTACTACAGAGATAGTTGCTCATCCATGTTCATTGATGTACCAGTCACAATATCCATGGACTGGAAACAGCCTGGTGGCCCATTTATACAATGGAATACTATTTAACTGTTAAGAAAAATTAAATTATGAAATGTGCAGGTTTATGAAATCTACAGGTAAATGGTGATGGAACTGGAAACAGTCATTCTGAGTAAGGTAACCCAGATCTAGAAAGATAAATACTGCATTTTCTCTCATATATGGATGTTTACTTTGAATCTTTAGATATATGTGTTTCATTTGGAATACCCATAGAGGTTAGAAAACTAGTAAGGAACCATGGGGAGATGAGTGGAGAATCTTTCAAAGGAAGGGAGATATAGTACAGTAATATAAAGGTGAATAATGGAATAGTAAGGAGTAAGTGGGGTGGAGGATGTATAAGGGGGCTGGGGTGGGTAAGGTAAAGGAGGGAATACGGGTTGGGATAACTAACCTATGGAAAACCCATATATAAATCTGTAGAAACTCTCTGAAATATATACATGTGTATTTACAAAAAGTTTAAATGGAGTTACCCTATAAAAAGCACCCTAGGTTACTCATCCTAGCAAATATAAACCCCAGTACCAAGAATGGGTTACTTCTTTTTTAGTTGCTGGTCAGTGGGATCACGTAGATGCCCAAACATTGTAGACTAGTGCCATTGCTCTTGGTTCCTCTCCAGAATTTGACTGTAAGACTCTATTGCTGAAGACAATATATACTTGAGTCATAAAACATGGAGAAATCAAGTGGATACTCACCTGTGTGGGGACCTAAAAGCCCTACCTTGCAAAGGTCTGAAAGGAAGTTACTGGGGGCAGGGCCTGCTTGCTTTGAAAGTCTGAAGAATACTTCTGCACTGCTGAGGAGTGCAAGATCAGCGCGTGACCATCTTTAAGATACACCCTCAGGAGGGTAGGGGATGTTCCAGGTGCCTTTATAAGCTTTGTAACACCTGCAATAAATTGAGTCCCAGCTTGACTAGGCTCCCCGTTGCGTCTGAGTGTCCCTGGGTAATGGGGGCAGCGTGGGCTGGCAAACGGTGTGCTTACTCATCCCTAATCTTCACCTCACCGGGGGTCACCGGTTCGAGTCCCCGGCAGACCTGGAAGCTTCATCCCTACTGGCTAGCTTTCATAGTATGGGAAGTTGCTATGCATGCTACACTACCTGAGGAGAAAAGTATTCATCAGTCTCACCCAGCTGTGAACCCTTTGAACCCTTTGACTACAAGATCAACTGGCCTGGCAAAGGGTGCCCACTAGTGAAATAGTAGCATGAATGTTATGGGAATAAGCAACTACCCTCTGAGTGGATTTAAAGTTTGCTTCATGAGATGGTGCCCACACCTGGCATCATTATTGGGGCCAAGAACCTGTGGCTAGATTGGTCATGGGCCTTAGGGGAAAACATGCTATTAATAGTCTGAAAGGGCATTCATTCTTAAAAAATCAAACTGGGCCCAAGTATGGTGGCTCATACTTGTAATCCAAGCAGTTATGTGATGAAGGCAGGAAGATCATGACTTTAGGACCAGTGTGGCCTACTTAATAATACCCTGCCTCAAAACAGCAACAAATTAGTCCAGTTACTTTCCAGTTACTCACTAGCAAGTCTCAGCATGAATCTTGGGCCCCAGATTATGCAGGAGTTGCTGAAGTTGCATAGGTGCCAGATCCACCTCATTGCTGGAGGAGAGGCTAGTCCAGGGCAACAAGTGAATTTCCACAATATGAGCTGTCTTAGCATACATAGTAACATCAGTGTCAGAATATCTTCTTTTCCAGTGGCTAGCTTTTCTTTCTTCCTCTTTATCCGTAGGATTGGAACTGATAGGCCATAATGGGCCAGATGATTTATGAATTAAAATTAATTTAAAAAATTTATTGAACTCCTTCACATTGAGTTCTATGAGATAAGTGGAACTCTGCCTTAGAAGTAATGTGGAGGCCATACAGAGGCTCAGGTGGCTAGAGTTCATCTGCCTTGGAAAATTCAGTGAGCAGTCCCAAGCCACAAAGATATTACCTACCAAGGCAAGAGAATGGCCTGACCATCCTCCCTCTTACCCCCTATAGGTGGGTAGACCTGAGAAGGCTGGGATTCTCCAAAGGCTGTGTGCTGCGCATGAGAAGTAGGGATTGTGTGGAAGTCTAGTCCACAGTACAGGAAGATGTAAAGGAAACTTGATTGTCTTGGGCTGTGCTAGAAGAAGGCTACCTCCACTATGAATTTGTAATGGACATGAGGTACTCTTCAGCACATCTCACATTTTATTTTTTATAGTCAATATCCCTCAGGAAAGTCCAGTTCCATTTAAAACAGCATGAGGAGTGGTGGGGTCTGTGAGTCTCTGTGGCACCTGGAGGGCGGTTTCTGGCCAGCCACATGGGGTCCCCATAGAATGGCAGCAACTCAGTCTGGCTTTACCGAAATTCAATATTTATTCCAGTGTGCCTATCAGGTAAGCTTCATGTGCCCTACCCAGACATGGGGGCGGTGAGCCAACAGGTGAGTCATGAGCTTTGCAGCCTAACAAATGGCTCATGCTACCATGAGTGTCCAGTGTGTGTGTGTGTGTGTGTGTGTGTGTGTGTGTGTGTAGAAGCTGTAATGGGAGCCACAGAGCTCACTCATTTCTCCCTTTCCTTGCCTACCACCATTAGGACTGCATCAATGTCTCTTAAATTTAATCTTATATTTTACTACACTTTTATTTCTCTCCTCTCTCTCTCTCTCTCTGCATTTGCATGTACACATACACCTCAGCACATGTGTGGAGGTCTGAGGCCAACTTTGGTTCCCTTCCACTACATGGGTCTCTAGATGGAACTCAGGTCCTCACGATTCATGGTAACACCTTTACCCTCAGAGCCATCTTGCTGGTCCCTAAACTCTTCATATGTCTTATAATAAATGTTGCACAGAAAGGCTTTGGAGAATAAGACAATTTTAAAAACTGTTGAAAATTGACTCTGTTATAGTTACAAATAAGAATCAGATCACTTTGAGGAAGCATCCAGAAATACTGTAAAAGCCAGATAATTAAACATAATTAAGAATTGGAAACACAAGAAAAGAGGTACATAGCATTTACAAAGCACGAATCAAGTAAAATGCACAGAAATGAGAAATACAGCCATCCAGTCAGTCAGTGCAGGCCTGGGATGCCAGGTGAGACACAGTTGACAGAGCAGAGGCAATTTTCTGGATGAATCAGAAGGAACTGGGAAAGAATCGTACACAACAGTTGCAGTGCTGTGACCTCAGCGCTTCTGTGTGCCAGGTCCTTCTGTTCCAGATGCTTTCTGGTGAGTAACCCTTTGGCAAAGGTACCATTGTTTACAGATGAGTTAATTTGTGGATGTATAATGTACACAGATTTCCAAGGTCATGTAGAAAGCTGGTCTGGAAGACTGAATTCTTACCAGGACAGAATTAACCTTAACCTTGCCTGACCAGGAGAGTGGGTTGCTTTCACTTGGAAAGCAGGTATTTTGTACCTTGGCTGGTGCCATGGAAGGCAGTAATAGAAAAAATGTAAGAGAAGCATTAAAAATATTGTTTTCAGAAAACTGGTAAGGGTCTGACACATATAGATAGAAAAACGAACACGTTATAGAATGTATTAACTCATATGACATGAGGAAAGGCAGGTGTCCTGACCATTTCAGTGAAAAAGCCAGAGGAGTACAGATTTACATGCATAAAGGGATTTGGAAATGCACACTAAACTTGTTTATCTACAGTGGACTTGGAATCAAAGCCCTACCAATTAAATCATTTGCAGACAACTCAGAATGTCTATTGCTGTCAATTGCTTACAGTCTACAAATATCTGTGAAATAGCTCAGGCTGTGCACAGGATGGAAACAGCTCACGCATTCGTGTGCTGTGGAGAGAGTAGGGGTTCCACTGAAACATGGGCCTTTCTCTACAGAAGCCATGATCCAAAAGAATTGCTGAGTTTAATAATATCAATATAAAACATAAATTCTGAAGTTAAGGAGAATGTGAGTCTGAGGAAAGATACATAAATATAATCTTTAAAAGATTTTAGGGTTACCTCTTCAGAGGGGGAGTAGGCATGGATTTGATCAAAATGCCTTATATGCATGTATGAAATTCTCAATAAAGTTTTTGTAAAAGTTAACAAAAAAAGAAAGAAAGAAAGAAAGAAAGAAAGAAAGAAAGAAAGAAAGAAAGGAGGGGATTATTCACTCATGTAAAGTACTGTAAGACATGACTAATACTTTCCAGAAGGATCCAGAAGAGCATCTCATAAGTGCTGCTGCTGGAGGAGCCAAGTTGAGAAAGCCTATGGATGACTGTAAATCAAGTGTAGCCATAAATAAGTGTATTGGGAAGTAGCTGAACTTGGAAAATCAAACAGCTCAAATCTACTCTTGATTACCACTGTTTTTGTTTATTTGGTTGGTTTGGTTTTTCTCTGTGAAGAAAAACAATCTGTCAAATAGTAAACATTTATTTAAAAAATTAAAGACCAAAAAGTAATAAGCATACCTAATTTTATAATCATAAAATATTTCCAAAGTCTAAAAAAGAAAAAAAAGAAAGAAATACTGACTAAATAAGGCTGCAGAATGCCCAAAGCCAAAGGAGGTCTGACAAAGACAGGATGACTGAGTAAGGAAGAGGTGGCAATTACACTGACTTGGGGCTTTTAAAGGCTACATGACACTAGAAGCCAAACACCATCATAATACCTTTTAAACACTGAAAGAAAATAGTTGTTAACCTAGAATTCTGTCCCCAGCTAAACCATGCATTAAATGGAAGATAAAACTGAGGCATCTCCAAGGGGAAAAAAAATAACCACACAAAACTGAAGGAGTTTACCATGCACTGTGTTCTCTAAGATTAAAGAAATGATGGGAAGATAAATACAGGAGCAAGGTATAAGAAGGAAGAGCAAAGTAATTGGTTAAAAAATAGGTAAAATAAACAAGTTTGAATGTCTAAGATAATAAAGATAAACTTGTATTAAAAGAAACCTGAGGCTCCAGTGGATGAACTCACACTGAGGACATTTGGGGACACTGACTTGATCAAATGGCTTTATCATATATGATAGAATGCATGAAATCTTGTCTGGAGGCTCTGGGGGAGGTGCAGACAGGGGAGGGGGCCTAAATATAATTAAGAAGTATGAAATGCACAAAATCTCAATAAAAAATATATACTGACAAAAAAAGCAACCTGAAGGATGGGGGCAGTAACTCAGGGATAGAGTATGTACTTATCTGCAGGACACTGGGTTCGATACTATACCCACCCAGAAAGTGGAGATGGGATTAAAATATTGAAAAGAGAGAATGCTTACACAATGGGCTGGCAGCCCATTGACCTGGAAGACCACAGGGACACAGATTAAAGTAAAGGTACAAGTTTTTTTAAATACTTTATTGAGAATTTCATACACGCATATAAGATGTTTTGATCAAATCCATGCCCACTCCCTCTCCTCCAGCTCCTCCCGTAGCTCCCCATTGCTTTTTTCTGATAACTTCATATACTCTTTCTTCTTTTCTTTTTTTTTAATGGGGCTTTTTGCTACTCTAAATTCCCCCCTCTGAAGAGGTAACCCTAAAATCTTTTATGGATTAGATAAAAGTTCCCAAATATTTTAGACATTTTTGGCCATTGGAACAGAGTATATTGCTAAGAGGACATTGTCACTTTTAGCCAAGAAGCTGGATACTTTTCTCTGGGGTCTTTTTACCCTAAGGGCCTAGCCAATTCCTAACTCCAGTTCTTATCACAGCAGCCTCTGAAGTGGTTACCCAACTTGTGGGCTCAGCTGAAGTCATGATGATTGTAGTTATTTCACACAGAAGAGACTGCTGTACAGCATCATCTTATTAAAAGGACCTGGAATTTAAAAGCCCAGATCCACATATTAGAGAGAACGACTGTAGTTTGTTTTTCTGAGTCTGTGTTACTTCACTTAGTATAACAGTTTCTAGATCCATCCATTTACCTGCAAATTTCATTATTTCATCTTTCTTTACTGCTGAAGAGAACTCCATTGTGTAAATATACCACATTTTTTAAACCACTTATCAATTGAGGGGCACTTAGGTTGCTTCCATCTCTTAGCTATTGTGAAAAGAGCAACCACAAACATGGTTGTACAAGTGTCTCTACAATAGGATGAGTCCTTGGGTATATGCCAAGGAGTAGTATATGGTAAGTTAATTTTTACTTTTTAAAGAGTTCTCCACACTGTTTTCCATAGAGGCTGCACAAGTTTGCAATCCCACCAGCAGGGAATGAACGTTTCCCTTTCTCCACATCCTCACCAGTATTTAGTATCATTTGTTCTCTTGATCCTAGGCAGTCTGATTGGGGTAAGGTAATACCTTAAGGTGGTTTTAATTTCCATTTCCTTAATTATTAACAATGTCGAACACTTTTGAGATGTTTCTTAGCCATTTTTATTTCTTCCTTTGAGAACTCTCCTTTTAGATCTTTAACCCATCTTTTAATTGGGTCATTTGGTTTCTTTGATATTTTTATTTAAATAAATAATTTATTGAGAATTTCATACACCCATATAAGGTGTTTTGATCAAATTCCCACTCCCTCCCCTCAACTCCTCCCATATCTTCCCATCATTTTTTTCTGATAAATTCATATACTCTTTCTCCTTCTTTGGTTTATTTATTTTTATGGGGCTTTTGGGTACTCTAACATTCCCCCCTCTGAAGAGGCATTCCTAAAATCTTTTAAGGAATAGATACAAGCTCCTAAATACTTTCAACATTTTTGGCCTCTGGAAAGGGTATGTTGCTAAGAGGCCCAAGGACATTTTGACTTTTAGCCAAGAAACTGGCTACTTTTCTTTGGGGTCTTTTTACCCTAACTGCCTAGGCAATTCCTACCTCCTATTCTTATCACACCATCCTCTGAAGTGGTTACCCAAATTGCCAATAGGGAATCTAGATGCAGACTGCTCTGGCTTCTTCCATGCTAAACAGGGACAAAGGGTGAGGCAATTAGAGTATCCCTTCAGTGGGTCTATCTAAAAGCCTCCAAACTGCATAACTCTTATCTCTAGGGGGAAAAGAAAGTCCTTGACTCATGGATTGGAGATGTGAAGGAGAGGTTAAGGAAAGGGTAATTAGCATTACAGATTCTAGACATGGAGCAAGAAAAAAGTCAGAACAGGGTAATTTTCAAAAGTTTGTAGGAAAGTCCATTAGAATTTCTTGACAAGGGCTTCCAAAAGCATCCCTCTATGGGTTCCTCCTCATTTTTCTTTTGTCTTCCAAGGCTGGAGTCTAGCGTGATGGATTCAGGATTTGCTTTCAGATATTTTGATAGCTGTTGGAGTGGTTAGACTCAGTGTCATTTCCCTCTCAAAGGCTTCTAAATAGGGGAAGAAAACAAATTTATTCATCATTTAGAACAATAGCTGTTTATCTCCCTTAGCTATCGGTGGGCACTACAGTATTAGAGACCAAGATTTGAAGTTCTACATCTCAGCAGCACTTTCTGGTTAGGAAAAAATCATGAATGAGAAATAATTGTCTAAATAACTTTTTATATACACTAAAGCCTAATGTCTGGGAAGTGTAATCCCTTGAACTCTTAAAGAAATATACTGATCACTTTACTCTTTGGTTATGCTTTCCTTTTTGGTGTTTAAGACCATACAGTTGGCTCAAATAAATCAATTTATTTTTACACTTAAGGTCATTTGAGGATGTGGTCCTCAGGGGTCATGTGGGCTTGGGAGGAGATCCTGGCTCCTTTTACAGTTCCATCTATGTGAAGGTAATTCCAAGGTCCTGCTAAGCCATGTGTGGCTTCTCTTGGAAATATGAATGAGATGTTTCCTCTGAGTTGACTCTCCTCTTTGTAGACTGGACACTGGTTCAAGTCCATCTCACGGGGTCTCCATGTCATCCCTGAAGAAGAGGACAGGTGACTCACCACAGTTACAGGACATTTTCAGGATGTTCCATAGTTACCAGGAACTTGGTCAGCCTTGGAGGGCAAGGGGCAAAAACTGTCCTTTAAGTCCCTCTGACCACATTAGTATAGGCCTCAGACTATGGTTGTTAAACATCCAATAAGGTTATGTGGAGAAAGGGGAATGCTCATTCACTGCCAACAGGATTGCAAACTCATGCAATCTCAATGGAAAACAATGTTGAAAACTCTTTAAAAAAATAAAAATGAACCTACCATATGACCTGGTTATCCCACTCCTTGGCAAATACCCAAAGAACTCATCGTATTGTAGAGACATTTATACAACCATGTTTGTTGCTGCTCTTTTCACAATACGTAAGAGATGGAAGCAACCCATGTGCCCCTCAACTGATGAATGGTTAATAAAAATGTGGTGTATTTACACAATGGAGTTCTCTTCAGCAGTAAAGAAAGATGAAATAATGAAATTTGTAGGTAAATGGATGGATATAGAATCTTCTATACTAAGTGAAGTAACAGACTCAGAAAACAAATGATGTATATTCTCCCTCATATGTGGATCCTAGCACCAAATCCTTTTAAATTCCAGATCCTTTTAATAAGATGATGCTGTATAGCAGTCCCTTCTGCATGAAATAACTACTATCACCACGACTTCAGCTGAGCCTGATTGCTAAACATCATCATAATTGGGCTTGTTGACAGTTGTGCTCATTCAT